>NC_082642.1:62375157-62681709 GCF_028023285.1 Balaenoptera ricei
GGTTTCAATATTCAAAGTCAGGAAATACTACTGTCTTCAGAGTCTGAATTTGGATAACATCATCATTTTGAATCAATGTCATTTACTTTTCAGTGGAGGTTGAAGTGGCTACTATGTGTAAATTCCTGTTACATATTTTACGTGAGTTAAAAATATACAGCCTCGGGCTTCCCCGGTGGCGCAGTGGTTGAGAGTCTGCCTGCCAATGCAGGGGACACGGGTTCGAGCCCTGGTCTGGGAAGATCCCACATGCCGTGGAGCAACTGGGCCCGTGAGCCACAATTACTGAGCCTGCGCATCTGGAGCCTGTGCTCCACAACAAGAGAGGCCGCGAGAGTGAGAGGCCCGCGCACCGCGATGAAGAGTGACCCCCGCTTGAGAAACTAGAGAAAGCCCTCGCACAGAAACGAAGACCCAACACAGCCATAAATAAATAAAATTAAATAAAATTTAAAAAATAATTAAAAAATATATATATACAGCCCCATCTCCATTCTTCAACAAAATCACAGTCTAGTAGAGGTTATAAGGCATAGGAAAATTACATTACCAGGAAACACAATTGCTTTGTAATTGATGCAAATAAATAACTATGAAGATTTAAATGATGGAGAACACTTTTCTGTGCAGCATGATTGTGAAAACTTTCCAACAGAAATGCTGAGTCTTAAGAGATGGGAAGGATTTCCATAGGAGTCCATGAATAAGAAGGAACTCCTGAAAAATGGAATATTTTCAGCCAAGTCATAGAGAGAGCAAAGTACAAGAGGTATTTGAGAAACAGCCAGAATTATAGTTAGACTAGAAGGAAAGGAGGCTGAAAATTAGGAAGGCCAGCATCATAGGATGGGAAAAGGAGAGAGAAGTCAAAAGACCAAGGGATGGCTGAAGCAAAGAGGGGCAAAAATGCATCTTCCACGACTATATTTCATTCTAATATTTGGTATTTTGTCTCTTGTTTTTCAAGTGGGGCTGGCCTTGGTTGCAGAAAGTACTGTCAACAAGCAATTCAGATTTTTGAAATTTCAAAAGTTATGATTCTTTTTTTCCTGATGAACATACTTTATAACAAAGGAATATTTTATGTATTATTGATCATCTTGGTGAAAGTGAGTTTACCAGTCATGGGAGTTTGAGCTAGAATAGAATAAGAGATAATGACTAAAATAGCATAACTGAAAGCAACTGCTCACTTTCATTAGTTCAGGTTTTAGAGAGAAACTCATGTCTAATCACCTGGACTCAAAATTTTGATTTTTTAGTAGATTAATCAATTTCATTTTCACACATGTACATACACATGCGTGCACACAATATCTCTGTTACCATTACTTTTAGCCATAAGATTGAGCAGAGCTTGATAAATTTGACACAAATCAGCAGACAGTTCTGCGTTTCAGTAGAGAACCAAAATGTTTCACACTTATTTACTGTACAACATTTAAATCAGCATGACAAAGATGGTCTGTTTTTATGCTAACAGTCAACTCAATATTTAAAAGAGAACAAAAAAAAAATAATGGGCACTGTTTTTTCAAAAATGTTTAAATTTTGTCTCATCTCATACATTATCTTGTATGTTTATTAGATATCTTTCCTACTAGATATCTTGTATTCCTAATACTATAATTCCACCCCTCCAATACCAAATTAGTTATTTACAAATATCTCTATGACCTTGGGAAGTTACATAAGTTTTTTGAGCCTCTGCTTTCCTATTTGAAAAATAAAAAAGTTGTACTATTTAAATGAACCATTCCATGCATCATTCCACAATTCTGAATTTCTACATTTTACCTTCCTTCTGTGAAAAATGACAGTCTCAGTTGCCCCTTTGAGTACCAGATTGTGCCATTTATACATTATGATAATTAAAGTAATGATTAGAGACAAAATTTGCAAGTGCACATTTCGATCTGAATACATTTCTCAATCCTCCCCTTCTGGCTTGGGAGGACACACCGGCATGCTCTTGCCAGCCGTTGAGCTTAGGATGTGTTCCGCCTGTGAGGAGCCTGGATTTTCACTTCACAATGGCTTTATCAGCTTCCACAGCTGCAGAATAATGCAAGTTCCTAAGAGGCACTAAGAGATGCTTAGACACCTGTCAAGCCAGGTGCACAGGGACAGCAGTTGCCCAAGAAGTATCTAGGCTGGCATACAGCCAACTCCTTCTCCACCTTAAAACAAGAGGCTAATGTGATCACATTTAACTAAGAGGACCCTTCCCCATCCAGACACTTTTACAGGTACTGAAAATACAGAAAAGTGTGCTTTTTAAAAATCCAAAGCAAGGCTAAGTCGCAATCCAGAAATGAAGCTTACTCAGCCTGTTCTGAAATGTTACATAGTTGTTAATCATTAATGAGACTCTAAATTTATGAAACCTTGAAGTGAGATGGAAGACTAAGATTTTGGCATCAAGTTTCATTTGAATCAACTTTCTGGAGGAAAAACAGCTCAGGAAGTTGGACTTTAGGCTGCTAGGGCTACCCCAGGGCATCTGGGTTGTTCTGGGGGGCTATATCATCAGCATACATGTGTGCAAGGGAGAAAACACATTAGACTGTAAGATAATCATCAAGCAGAGAAAATAAAATATGCCCTCAGGCGTCTCATTTGTAATTCCCTTGATTCTATGCTCACAGGGCTTTCTTTCCTGTACAATTTCTCAAGTTAATGCAAATCACTTTATGCAGTCTCTGCAAGGCCCCAAATTTCTGAAGTTTCATAGGGGTAATTTATGGCTTGCTAAAGCAAATGCCTTAGAGAGGTCAACAAAAATTGCTCCTATCACACAGTCTTCATCTATTGCACTGGCGGTACCTTGGGTGTCACATCCTGGATGATTGGTTTGCTGTGAAGCCTGACCAGAAAGGAGTCAGCAAATCCTTTGGCTGTGGTAGTTTGAAATGTGTACATATCCTTTTTTTTTTTTTTTCAGAAACAGAACCCAAATAGGCCTTTGCTGAAGCAAGTCTCTTAATTTCCCTTCTGCGGACATGAAGTAAACTGGCACATCTCCCACACTGAATAAGGAAAGACCTCAGATCAGAGGTCTTTTACCTCAGTTGTTAAAGGAATTGCCAAGTATAGAAATTTGGGCTTTTCCCTGAGATTGTATCTCAACTCAGCATTCACCAGGAAATAATTTCAAACCTTCCAATGCATGAATTAATCTCCCTGCACCAGATATCCACATTCATGACTCTTGTGTGCATTTAGGAACATGAGGTCACAGTTCCCACCACTATCACCAAAAGAGGAAATTGATCAAAGAAAGAACAGCAATAAAATCTGTGTTTGTTATCAGAGTTCTACTGTTATAAGTGTTTACAATTAAATAGATAGATAGATGAGAGATGATAGATAGATAGATAGATAGATAGATAGATAGATAGAGGTATAGATATAGATATATACCCCTTAGGCATGTATCTCCACTTTCTAAGAAAAACTTTCCAGATGTTTCCGTAGATGAATTCACTAGTTATGTATGTATTAGACAGAAGAGTTGGCAGGTTTCGGTCTTCTGACTACAAACACGATGTATATTAGTCAGTGTTCTCCAGAGAAACAGAACCAATAAGAGAGAGAGAGATTTATTATGGGAATTGGCTCACAGTGATCATGGAGGTTGAGATATGCCAGGATACGCCATCCGCAAGTTGGAGAACCAGAAAATCTGGAGGTATAATTCATTCTGAGATGTAAGGCCTGAGAACCAGGGTGCTGCTGGTGTAAGTCCTGGAGTCCAACAGCCTGAGAACCAAGAGCTTCGATGTCTGAAGGCAGGAGAATATGAACGTCCCAGCTCAAGAAGAGAGGGTGAAAATGTATCCTTCCTCACCTGCTTGTCCTATTCAGGCCCTCAACAAACTGTATGATGCCCACCCACATTGTTAAGGGTGGATCTTCTTTACTCAGTCTATCTAGTCCTACTCAGTGCAGAAAGAAAGCAAAGTTATGCATATTAAACATTAGAATGGCTAAAACACGAAAAAACCAACCGAAACACCTAACAATACCAACGGCTTCTGAGGAAGCAGAGCAGCAGAAGCTCTCATTCACTACTGCTGAGAATGCAAGATGGTACAGTCACTTGGAAAGGTATTTGGGCATTTTCTTATGAAACTAAACATAGTCTTATCATACAATCAAGCAATCACATTACTAAATATTTACCCAACTGGTTTGAAAACTGATGTCCACACCAAAATCTAAATGTGAACGTTCATATCAGTTTTATTCATAATTGCCCCAAACTAGAAGCAATCAAGATGTCCTTCAATAGATGACTGGATAAACATGATCCTGTAATGGTGAATACAAAACACTATGCATTTGTCAAAACCTGTATAACTGTACAGCATGAAGAGTGAATCTTAATGTATACAAATTTTTAACATCATTTCAGAGATTAGGGGAATCCAAGGATGGAATACAGAAACTGAAAAAAAAAACCTAACAGTATTAAAAATGTGTAACATACTTTCACTGAACAGGATGGGGAATAGGGTATTAACATAATTAACTAAGGAAATTAATAGTCTGAAAGACTAAAGACTAAAGAAATGTACATAAGCATTACATGCTAGTTAATAAAGTTGTCTTCCATGGGGGTACAGGTTAATAATTCAGATATCGCTATACCTTCATGCTGGAATTAAATTAAGTGAATGGATAGTTTCTCATTGCTAGAGTGGAAATTTATAGATAAGCAACAAGTGGAGGTTATAATGATCTAAATGGTAATGGGTTAGAGTTGAACAGATCAATATGAAATCGCGTTTACCTTAATATTAAGATAGAAATATTTATAGATATTGGGTTAGTATAGACATATATTTCCTTGCTCTGTCAGCTGAGAGATCCTAGAAGTAACTACATCCCAGAAACAATGAGCACTCCTAGTGCCCAGAACTTTGTTTCTAATATCATTTTCCAGTAGGGAGAACTAGGTTTCCTTAGAGAAGTGTTTGATTCTAAGACTAGACAGAAAATACAAAAGATGAGCCAGAAGTATCTTGTAATGCCAGAAAGTAAAGAAATGCTTAGAAGATTCCCACAGTGATGGAATTACGTCAAAGGGATATAGGACTCAACTAAAATAGTTCCCAATGGCCAAATTTGGAAGAATTTAAGCCACAAAATCAATAAAGTAGTATTGGATTATAACCCAAATATCATAAAAATATTTCTCCAAGAGTCCATACTGATATAAATGATTGAATAAATAGGTGAGAACAGACAAATCTCCCAAGTAGAATAATTCCAATGTTCAAGACATTCAATGAATGGATTGAAAAAATAGTGCAATGGACTGAATGTTTGCATCCCACCCAAAATATATATGTTGAAATCCTAACCCCCAAGGTAAGGGCTTTGGAAAGTAATTAGGTCATGAAGGTGGACCTCCATGAATGGGATTAATGCCCTCATGAAAGGGACACCAGAGAGATCTCTCATCCTGTTTCCACTATGTGAGGATACAGTGAGAAGACGGTCAATAGACAAAGGAGCTGACATTTTTCCAGGAATGATATATAAATGGCCAATAAGCATGTAAAAAGATGTCAAACATCCTTAGTTACCAGGGAAAAACAAAACCATGATGAGATACCATTTCACATCCATTAGGATGTCTAAAATCAAAAAGATAGACAATAACGATGTGGAAAAATTGAAACCCTCATACATTGCTGGTGTGATTGTAAAATGGTTCAGCTACTTTGAAAAATAGTTTAGCTGTTCCTCAAAATGTTAAATGTAGAGTTGCCATCTAAATCTGATTATTTTGTTCTCATGATTTATAATATAAAAAACAAAATAACTTTAAATTATATATTTCCTAAGTATCTCAATGTTCTCTAGTTTTCATTAGCATCACATTACATGCTGGGAAAAGATTAAATCAACTTTTGGACTGATATAAGACCATCTTGAAACAAAGCTAGACTATCTATCAATATTGGAATGATTCTTTACATGGAAGAGGGAAACATTATTTTGGTTTAAATGTTCTTTTTCTCCACTTTCACCAAGTATTAAATAAATAATGATGCTACTTATAAAATAACAAGAAAAGTAGACTATATGTGTACTTGTACTCCCCATCAGATTTCAGATATATACTTTCAACTCACTGCAGGTTGGACACATTAATATGAGTATCAAATTTTACATATTCAAAACAGAATTCATTATCTTTCGTACGAAATTTGCTTCTCTTGCCATCTTATCTAAATTAAGAGCATAGAATTGGTTTAGACAATTACCCATTTAAGTCACAGAGTTCTAGTTATTTCTTACACGTCTCTTCATCACCTTTGCAGGCAAGAGGTGCAGGGCAGTAGCTATGGAGGTAGGGTAAAGTCATCAGATCCTACACATGATATGTAGGTAGGAATACTTATTTTCTGTATGGATATTTTAAGGAATATCATTTTATTTACATGCCATGAAAGTTGTGACTATGTACAACTTAGGTGTGAAATTTTAAATATCTGATTGGTTTTTGTTCTCTTTACTATATCAACAAGTTTAAATACTCTTCACATTTCCCCCAGCTAGTCATTCTAAGAGTTTGATCTGAATAGGTACAGCCCTAGGTATGGCTTATTTTGCCGGCAAGCATTTGTTTTAAAGATCAAATGTGGAGTTTTAAATTTTGTTCTCATGTTCAAAGTCTAAGGTGTTTCCTTTTTTAAATTTTATTCAAAATATACTGAAAATAACATATCACTTTCAATTTTCTCATTTCAATTTTCCTCTTATTTTATTGATACTTTTATAATCCCTACAGGTAGTTTAATTCTCTTGATATCAAAAATACTTTCAGGATACCCCTAGTATTCACAATCTCTTTTGGACAAACAACTTACCCATAATTTAATTAATGTTAACCCTCATCTTACCAACTTGAGCATCTAGAAGTTTTCTTCATATAAAAAAAAAAAAAAAAAAAGAGACATGGCCATTTTCATGATACAAGAAATATTATGTCCTCCAGAAAAGTAGACAAGTATTTTTCATCTTTAACAGGGAGACAAATACTACCATATCAGATTTTTTCTTCACTGAAGTTGTAGCTTAGAGAACTATAAATGGAATAATGTTATTTTAAAATAGTTAGACACCTATAATATTTTCAAAGTAAATATCCAATGAAGTAGACAAGTAAACATATCATTATTAAATTCACAGAGAAGTATGTTCAAGAAAATGATAAGTGAAACTGGGCGATATATAGAGAGCATTTACCATACCAACGCATTGTTCCAGGTATCATTGAGATATAGACAGGATCCATCACTAAGACAATGTGGAATATGATAAGAATCAAACAAGAAAATACTAATCATTCAGAACAACTGTAGGAAAGACGTCATTTGAAATGAACAGATAAATATTGCTCTAAGAAATAATTGAAGGAAATTATCATTTCAGACTAAGGTCATCAAGGAGAGCGTCAGGAATTTGAATTTGAGTCAGGTCTTTGTAACACTGGATTTGTACAAGAAGCAAAGAAAACAAGGAAATAGAAATTTAAGAAAAATGATGGTTATATACAAGTATTTAGCAACAAACAACAATGTAATATGATAGATGTAGAAATGGAGTGAAATGATAAAAAGAAATTTAGGCATGAAAAATTTAAGCATGCACCTGGCTATACACTTTTAAACAACCAAAGTCACTTATTGAGGTGAATGGGTTATTAGGAAATTTAAAGCAAAAATGGACTGAAGAAAAAATGTAAAGATAAAAAACCTTGACTATTATTAATAACTTTAACAATTTCCAGCCAAATCTTCAGCTCATTTCTTCTTTTTCATGAAACACTCACAGATTCAGTGGGATTGTGTTGCCTATGAGAATGGAGGCTACAGATGGGGAAAAAAAATGTAGGCCCCTCTCTACACAATCATTGAATCTATTGTTCCTCAGCTGATATTCTTCCTCCCTATAGTCTCAGAAATGTATTTCTGTACAATTGCATTAGTAATACTGTTTATCATTTCAGCAAGGAATCAACAATTTTAATACTGTTCATACTTCATTATAAATAAAACACTAGAGCAGCAAATAGATTTTATAGTTTCACACATCTGGATATTTCAAAGCTCACTTTTCCTTTGGATATTCCTCTTGGACACTTGATTGGCATCCTTTTCAAGAAGGGAACTTATTTTCTCAAGTTTCAAATAATTGGTATTTTGAATCACAGGATGCCATAATTCTCAAACTAAATATTGGAAATTCAAATCAACACACTGGCATTGACCTCTGTTGCAATCCCATAGTACAGAATGTTTGTTGAAATTATCTCATAAGTGTAATACATTGATAATCTGAGCATAACTTACTTTTTCCTCCAATTTCTTTATTATTTTTCCAAAGAAATTTTGTTTTTGTTTTAATAAGATAACATCTCTTACATATGTATTTAAAAATTTCCTAATATGTTTGTAGAAAGAAAAATATTGACTCTTAAACATGCATTGCTTTCTACTAGTTTAAAGAAGTAAATTATCAGCTCAAATTAATATGCAGAATTACTTAGAACAGAATCTCTGCTGTATATGAGTCATCACAATGGGCTTGACCTCATACTAAATTCAAAAATCAGTTCAGTTGTGCTGAACTGATCAACTTTAAATAAGTCTATATTTTAAAATACTATCTATTACATTAAATTCAAAATATACAATTAGGTGGATCATAGTGGATGCCTCAATACTAGTAAGTAACATTTGGATATTGGGTTTTGTTTTGTTTTATTTTTATATATAATTTCCAAAGTAGCTTCCACAAGATTTGCTTGCATTTTTGCATTCATGTGATATCTTCATCTAAAAGCATCTCATTGAAGAAAATCATCATTTCTTATAGCCTTGATTCTCCTCTACCACCAATATTATAGATTTTAAAATGCCAGAGACATTTTTTATAAGTCCAGAATTACTCAGCACACTTATTGTGAGATCCCTAATTTATTTGATTTTTTCACATGGGAAGCAAAGTTCAAATCTCCTTGGACCTATCTGAAAACAATCATATTATGGACCTTTGGTGCTCCAGGTTTCAGTTCTTCTTCACAAATGTGATGAGTTAAGCCTCTGTGGGTGTGTTTCATGGTACTCAATAAATACTTTAAAGTGCATTTGTGCTCACAGGCAGTATCAGGAAGGTCAATACATAATAAAATAAAAAATTTAAGAAAGAACTCTCCAAGCTTTTATTGTAAATGATTCCAGTGAAGTGACAGCAGTAAAGACACAGACATAGAGAATGGACTTGAGAACTTGGGGAGGGGGAAGGGTAAGCTGGGATGAAGTGAGAGAGTGGCATGGACATATATACACTACCAAATGATAGCTAGTGGGAAACAGCCGCATAGCACAGGGAGATCAGCTCGGTGCTTTGTGACCACTTAGAGGGGTGGGATAGGGAGGGTGGCAGGGAGATGTAAGAGGGAGGGGATAAGGGGATATATGTATACATATAGCTGATTCACTTTGTTGTACAGCAGAAACTAACACAACATTGTAAAGCAATTATACTCCAATAAAGATGTTAAAAAAAAAAAAGACAATGATTTTTAAATGTTTCAAAACAAAAGCCTAGGAAACAAAACATTTACCAATGCTTATCTAAATAATTACATCTGGATATAGAATAAATTTCATGGAAAAGAAATATGAACCAAAAAAAAAAATATAGGGGTGGAAAGCGAAACAATAATTGTCAGGGATCGGGAGTGGAATGAGGGGGTGACTACAAGAAGACATCATTAGGCAACTTGGGGGGACATGGAACTATTCTGCATCATGACAGAGATGGACACCTGGCTATAGGTATTTGTCAAATCCCATAGGACTCCACCCCATAAATTGTACATTTTACTGTATAAATGAAAAATAAAAATAGTAAAGAGAGATTTCTTAAAAGTAGAAAACCTAATGTCCTTTGTTAGTATCAGACATTATTACATGTATCAAATAAGTCATTCTATTTTTTGTGTTTTGTTCATATTTTTACCCCCAGCCTCAGGATACAACACCTTAATTTTGAGTGAAGATAGAAAAGCCTGAATATGAACGTGAGCCAGTGAGGTAATAAAACAAAACCACCATTAAAAAAACCCTCTCTAATCATTCTCTTCATGCACCTATATTAAATCTCCTGAATATAGTGCAATAATGACATTGTAATAAGGAAGCAATCTACTTTTTGCTTTTCTTTATAAAGTGCTAAAAGTTAGCTCAACTTCAGAATAAAATGTGATTAGTTATACTTTGTATAAAAACAAAAACCATTGCAGACTTTCATATATTTTTGGATGGAGCATAAAATGGAACAACCATGTTGGACAATACGTGTTTTTAAAAACAATATAGTTTTTTTAAAAGGGTTAAACAAATATCTATCATATGACTGAGCAACTTTAGCCCTAAAATTTACCCAAGAGAAATAAAATTACCTGTCCACACTAAGACTTATAAACTAATATTCATAGCATCTTTATTTGTAATAAAGAACAATCCAAATACCCACTGATAAGTGAATGAGTAAACAAATTGTGGACTATTTATGCAATATACCATAGAATACTACCCAACAATAAAAAGAACAACTAACTGATACATTATTCTAAAATTATGAATTCTAAAACCATTGAGCTGAGTGAAAACATTGAGATGCAAAAGAGTACATACTATATAACTATACTTATATGAAAGTCTAGAAAATGCAAACTAATCTATAGTGACAGAAGTAGATAAGCAGCTGTCTAGGGACTGGAAGTGGGGAAATTGGCCTTAAAAGAGCAGACGTATTTTGGGGGAGATAATGGAAATGTTCTAAATATTGATCTGAGTCATGGTTACAAATATATGTGTATATATATATATATATATACACATATATATGTATATATATATACATATATATATACATATATTTGTCAAAATTCATTGAACTGCATATTTTAAATAGGATCATCTTAGTGTATATAAACTACACTTCAATAGAGTTAATTTCAAAAGTTCAAATATTAGATCTTGCAACTAGATCTTGGTTTCTAAATACCATTTTCCAATAAAAGGAAATCAAGGCTTATGAAGAAGTGGTTGATTTCAGGTTTGGGGACATTTTATAGTACCAGAAAATAAGAAAGTTATAAAATAAAAGAAAGGAAGGAAGAAAGAAGCATTAAGAACCAACCTTAAAGTACTCACCACAATGATCAAAGTTTGAATTTGAGCAACAAAATAGTAACCTATAGTATTGAATATAACCCAAAGAATTTTTTAAGAACGAGTCCATACTGATATAAATAAATAATAGACAAATAAACGGAAGATAAGTGGCAACTTTTCTCTACAGAAGAATTCCAATTAATAAATATGGAAGGAATGAGGGAAATAGAAAATATCCATTAGAATACCACAATAATAATTGTCGTAGACAATATATACTGATAAATGCAATATATACTGATAAACGAGCGGGCAAAAGTTTAAGTAGAAACAAGATGTTTACATAGTCTCAAAGTACCTCTCCCAATATATTTAGTAATTACAAAGGGAAAGTTGATAAGCTTATGGCATAGAATTCTGGCAGACACCCCATTAGCAAAAGGATGAAGTATCAAGAGTATGAAGACATTCTGACATCGTATGCCTTCTGATATAATGCACTAAGAAAGGCCCCTCGCCCCTGTGATGTCCTTCCCGATAGCACAGAACCTCAATCTAGCTATGAGAAAACATCAAACAAGCCCACATTCTGCAAAGAACTGACGAGTACTCACAAAAGTGTCAAGGTAAAACTGAGGAAAGGTCATAGATTTGAAAAAAGTAGTGACACAAGGCAACTAAAGTGTGAGATCCTGAATTGGATCCTGGAACCGAAAAGAGATATTAATAGGACGACTGGTGAAATCTGAATAAGTGCTGTACTTCAGTCAATAGTATTGTGCCAAAAGTTAATCTGCTAGTTTTGATAATTTTTTTATGGTTATGATAAGATATTAACATAAGGACAGGCTGGGTAAAAGTATATGAGAATTCTCTGTTTTATTTTTACAATTCCTCCAAAAGACTAAAATTACCTTAAAGTGTTTATTGTTAAAAAGCATCAAATATTATTGGTGATATTTCATGTTTCTAAAAATACATAGAAAACTAGGTCCTTAGCAAATATTCAGTGAATTAGCTTTTCATCTTTGAATAAAATTAATCAATTAAAAATATACATTGAATTCTTACTCTGTTCTAAGTACAGAGCCAGTTTCCTATAGACAAGAAATAAAACATCCTAACTTATAAGATTCCAGGTTGTTCATTTATTCAAAGTTACCTAACATCTACTATAAAAAATATACTATGTAAAAATATGCATAGAAAAGCTAACTTAAAATATCAACATGTATGACAGGACTTGATGAGTCTCCTGGATATCACTCAAAAGTCATCATAAAAACATTTTTCTTAAAATTTTTTCCTTTAAGTTGCTTTAAGAAAACTGGTTTTAATTTTTTTATAAAATTATGTTATTAAAATTGTTATTTTATTCCAAACAAATGCCTGGACATATACATGGTGAAATAATATAAAATCATTATTCTCACCAATTTATACCACTTGAAAGAGGTTCCATTCTCTAGAAATTAATTTTTAGAAATACCCTTACATTGTACCTAGATTTGGTTAGAGAACATCAAATAAACAACAAAAATAACTGCAACTACAGAAGAAAAAAGTAGGGCAAATCTTGTGCGTTACTAGCTTTTCTTTAGTCAATAAACTTAAAAGGGCACAGAAACTTGATTGCTACTTTTAATTTTTTTTTAAATTTTGTCTAATGTATTTCTTGTATGCAATATGCAGCTGGGTTTTATTTTTCAACCCAATCTGACAGTCTCTGCCTTTCACTACAGAATTTCAGACTATTTGCATTTAATACAGCAATTAATCTATTTCTTTCAAGTGATAAAACATTTTACACTTTCTTTGTTGTTCCTTCTTTTTCCATTTTCCTTATTTTTATAACTCCTTCTTGAATGTGAAATTCCTTGCCAATGAAGCATGAATACAAAAAAAATGAAAGAAAAGAAGTGAAGAACCACTTTACATCTATGCATCAGATATTGAGAAATTTTGTACAATAAGAAGGTTCAGATTAAACAGCCTTGAACTTTACCCCTTGATTTGTCAAAAAACAAAAGCATCCTCATTACAGTATCCTATTACATTGCTTATTCTACTATTAAACAAAATAAATAGCAGTCAGTGTTAAAGTATGTACCATGGAAAAGGTTGAACTCATTTGTAGCTTTGAGCAGAGGAAAAAAGACAACTATGTTCCTGTATAATGCCATCCACTTAAATATCTCTGAAGTTTTTCCCACAACTTTGAAACAAATTATCAAGGAAGCTGACATCTCTGCCATTTTCCTGCAGTGGGCAATAAATTGGAACTACTGATTTCTCCCAGTGTAGCCACTTTCTGGGTTAGTGCATTGTGTGCTGCTGACATCACAAAAGCCTCCCTATTTTAAGAGCTCCTTTTTGAAATTGCAAAGATTGTCAACTTCTTCAATATTTTAATTTTTGTTTATTTTAGCAGTCAGAATTTGAGTGGAAAAAATCCCAGTACTCTGAAGATAAATCTTCTGTGACAACATCTGGCTTTTCTGCTTTGGTAAAGAAAGAAGATTCAAACTTTATTTTTTTTCTTTTTCCTGTTTCATGCTTTGGTACTAAAGACTGCCAACATTCCTGAAAGAATGTATCCACTGTGCAGAAGGGATTCAACTTTATCAGAAGCAGGGTCTACACAAATCACCTTTTTGACTTTTGTCTAGAAAAGAAATCATAGTATGAAGTTAAATACCACACAAAACTGTATCATTAAACTGACCAGAAATGTTATTATAAAGAGAGAAAGAGGAATCTATGCTCAAAATAATCTGACAGAGAGAGACTGAGGCATAGCTTCGTTTTCTTAGTAAATATTTTATAAGACTTTGATTGCAAGGTAGATCACTAAATCAAGACTCTTCTGAAACCATTAGAGACATGGAAAAATCATGAGATTTTTAGCCACATTGTGTTAGATATTGGAGGTAGACAAATCTCAAAAAAGAGTTTCCAGCTAGCTGATGTACAGGGTGACAAAGCTATGTCTATTTTATCCCCAAGTGGAAATCCATAGAACTTGTAAATGCTGAAGAAATTTTACTTCTGTTCAGAAAAAATTAAAATTGAAGTATGGATTTGTGATTATTTACTGATTGATCTAGATAAGCCACAACAGTGAGACAATCCTTTCCAAGCATGATGTCACTGACTTACAAAGAAAATTGTTCAACATAAATCTATGGCTAAGAGTTAAAGTCCAATGTTTCTTAATACAAGTCTTTCTTCATTTAGTGAAGTCAGACACATGAAATTTGGGAGTTGTTTTCCTATGTGTATAAGAGTCAATGAGAGAAACAATGGGCCTATAGTAACCCAAAAGTTCTCAAATACACAAACTTGAATTTGTGTACTTACACAGTTTAAAAAAATATTTGTTTTCTCTTTTGATTTAGATAAGCCACATCAGTAAAACCATATTTCAATCAGTTCTCCTTCTCTTAACTTGTTACTTCCTTAGGGTGGTAGGTTTCCCTGAGCACCCACGTTTATTCACACTGTCTCTGCATACTCTGAAAGTCCACCTCAAATGATATTTGTAGAGGCTTCCCTGGTGGCGCAGTGGTTAAGAATCTGCCTGCCAATGCAGGGGACACGGGTTCGAGCCCTGGTCTGGGAAGATCCCACATGCCGCGGAGCAACTAAGCCCGTGAGCCGCAACTACTGAGCCTGCGCGTCAGGAGCCTGTGCTCCGCAACGAGGGAGGCCGCGACAGTGAGAGGCCCGCGCACCGCGATGAAGAGTGGTCCCCGCTCGCCACAACTGGAGAAAGCCCTCGCACAGAAACGAAGACCCAACACAGCCAAAAATAAATAAATAAATAAATTTATTTTTAAAAAAATGATATTTGTATGTCTGTATCTTTGTTACCACATGATTCAAGAAATGAAGAATGGTTTTATGTCTTTGTCTTCTGTTTGACACCTGCATAGTCCCTAACAATGGTAACCCCATAGCTGCTTGATTTTCTTCCCTAAAGCTCTTCGATTCTCTTCCAAGTATGTGAATAGCATACTGTAGTTCCTTAAAATATAACATTCAAATGGAAAGGTTATTTAAAGATAAATAAATTAATTAAAAGTATGCTTAGACAGACATTTATTTTTATAATAACACCAACTAGTGTTAAAGTAAGCTAACCATTTTCTTCAGTGTCTGATACTTTTTATGCTGTTATTTTGTGCAGACAGTAAGTCTGCTTTTTCAGATATAGGAGATGAAAATTTACATGCCCATATATCATGCTGTTCAACTATACTCCTCATCATTGTCCTGAATCAAAATTTCAAATACTTTTCATGCTAAATAAAAACATCTTTATTATTGTCATTTACTTTTTCATAGAATTAAGTTTGGGTTTCGGCTTATTTTCATAGTTTGAATTTCATTTTATTCAAGAAATTGCAATTATATTTTGCTTGAAAAGTGAGAGAGAAAAATTGAATCCTTTGTAAAGATTGTTTTTATACCCTATCTATGTAAAAGGAAATATTTTTTACTTTTTATGAAAACTTTCCACTCAATCTTTTAATTTTACATTTACCATGACAGATTTGTCACTGTGTTTTTAAAATACATCATTTTAATCCAATCGGGCATCTTATTCTTCTTAGACAAAGTTGACCTGATGTCATGGTATATACTTTTAAAAACAATTTCAGTTGCATTATTTCATTTGATATTGACAGTAAACCTACAAGTAGTGGGTCAATATTTTGTTGGCTAACTCTTCCAGCTGCTTTCCCCAATTTCCCAATTTTGCAGTTGATGACACAGAATCAATGTGAATAAAGAGCTTATTTATAGATACGCAGCCACTAAAAAAGGAGTTAAGACTAATGTTTATCCCTCTGGGACAGAATGTTCCCTTTGACACACCCCTTTTTATTGTGAGAGAGAAGGGAAGAAATGGGGTTCGTTATTCATTAATTATCCCAGCATATTAAAGATTTCCCAGAGTGAATAATTTAATTACATTTAATATTTACTTAAAATCTACCAATGTTACAAATGAAGAAACTAAAGGAGTCAACAGACACATTTTGCAATTTTATATAAATCCTAAAGTATTTTATACATGAAATGAAATCCTTTTACTATCCCTGAATATGAAAACTATATTTCATACAAATTATCAAAATTACATCAAAATCTTTATTATCTCAGCCTACGTATGTGAGTCAGTTGAGATGTTTCAGCCAGAAACATGTCATCATCTAGATAATTTATTTGATTTAAAGCATGTTATTGATTCTCAAACTGTACAAAATCATTGAAGACTAATCCAGAAGATATTATTAAAAAGTTTCTAAATTTCTATTACCAGAATGTATTCACATTTTGCTTTTTATTATATTTAATAATACTTTGCATCAATATGCAACCTATTCACAGAGGTTATTTTGTCTAATTGTTACTTACAGAAGGTTTATTGGTTTGTTTTACTGGTTTGCTTAGTTTGGGAGGTAGAATGGACAGTCAGATGATTATCTTGTCTTTGTTACTTACTTTCAGGAAGGCCAACCAGAGGTCAGCAAACTTTTTCTGTAAAGGGTCAGTAGTAAGGATTTTAGGTTTTGAGGGTGAAAAAGAAAAATAGAAGATATCATGTGGGTTCTTATATAACCATTTAAATGGAATCATTTACAAATGTAAATAGGAATCTTAGCTTTCAGGGACAAAAGCCCACACAGAGCTAGATTTGTCCTCAGTCATAGTTTGCTGGCCCCCCACTTTAGGAAGTTGATTAAATGTCTTTGATTCCCCAGTTTTCTAATCTGTAAAATAAAAGACTGATAAGGGCTCAGTGACAGGAAAGAGGGAATTTGAAAGGAGCATGAGATTCAGGTTTGAATCCTACTTGTACTGCTTACTTGCAAAACCACTCTCAATTAGAGACCCCCAGATCCTCCTTGTTGCTAAATCCAGTGTTTGTTTCCAATCCTTGTCTGAGCTCTAGGCAGCCTTTGTCTTCGCTGATTGGCCTTTCATCCTTGGAAAGCACTCTTTTCTTGGAGTCTAAGGCTTCATCTTCTATGTTTCTTCTTCCTACAACCTTAGAAACTCATTTGTAAACCCTACAGTGAACCCCTCTTTCACTATCCAGCCCTTAAGCAGTGGTGTTTCTCCATGTTACTTCCATCCCAGATCTTCTATGTATTTCATTCTTCCTTAGCGATCTCATCTACTCCACACAGATTCCATCATTATCCTTTTATCTACTAGTGACTTGAAAATTCTGATCTTCAGTCCCGATGCTCCCAAACACCAGACCAAAATGTCCCACAAAGACATCAAGTTCTATCTAGGACTGGGACTTCCCTGGTGGTCCAGTAGTTAGGACTTGGCACTTTCAACACCAAGCCTGGGTTCAATCCCTGGTGGAGGAACGAAGAACCCACAAGCCACATGGCACCGCCAAAAAAAAAGACTCTATCTAAGACTGAAAGATTGTATATCCATACCTCCCAAAACACCTCCCTCTGCTTTCTTGAATTGGAAATGTTACTCCTTTATTCCATCATGCCTTAATCCTTAAACTCCTTCACCCCAGTTGATCACCACATCTGAGGATTCTACTTCTTAAGTTTTACTCCA
Source organism: Balaenoptera ricei (assembly GCF_028023285.1). NCBI lineage: Eukaryota > Metazoa > Chordata > Mammalia > Artiodactyla > Balaenopteridae > Balaenoptera > Balaenoptera ricei. The sequence continues at coordinate 62,392,962 of NC_082642.1, forward strand.
TCTATCTCAAGGTTCCTGGAATCAGGACACACCCTCCTGGGAGCTACAGCTTGGATTCTAACTCATACCTTTTTGGTTTCCAGATTCCTTTTACTTCCCTACAAATTCAGCTCTGTGTTTAAAGGACATTAGTGACATTTTCTCTAGGCTTTCTATGTATTTTGCAGAGGGAATATTTTTGTTCCTGTGTTTTTTTCCAGGTTATTTCATATGCCAAAGTGCCTGAGGTAGAATCTCTACACTTATTTCCTAATCACTGAAAAGTCGATTTCATTTGTTGTGCATGAACTATTGACACAGTTCCCTTTTTCCTCCTTAACTATTTATTTATTTGTTTATTTGCTTAGTAGAGTCATCCAAAGAAGCTCAGTCCTGGGGACTCTCCATAACATTCACTTCGACCTTAGGAAAATTCTCAGTCTTTGCCACTGCAACCTGTGGAAGTGCAGGTTTCTCCCACTATTTCCCTCTCATTTCAGGCTACCATTCATTGCAAGACTGTTTCAGCCTGCCTGCAAGATTCAGACACAGGAACTCAGACTACAGGTATACAAGCTGAGCTCTTCCAAAAAATCTCTAGACATGCACTGACAATAATAAGGAGTGTGTCTGAACTGGAATTTAGAAGAAAAGCATTTTCTGTCTGAACTCCCCCTCATGTGGGTCTGGGTACAGGAAAAGTACCCTATCCCATTCCCCAGAGCACTCTCTGCTCCCAAAGATTTCCTTCAAAGAAATCTGCTCTGGTCTATGAACTTTTCACCTTTTATTACATAAGCTGCATCTGGGGTTCCAGTGATTCCAGATCCACCTTATTATGTTTTGCTAAATTATCTCTTACTAAATCCCATGTAGATTCATGACCTCTGGGACTTTGTATTTCCCTTTAAAGGGAGAGTAAACGTATCTTTATTTGCCATAGGAGAGTTACATCTTGTCAGGCAAGAGCTTAGTGTTATAATTCCTGTTATATTAAAGTTTAAATATCTATAAAGGGGTATTTAAGGATGCTCTGTAGCCAGATATTTGGCCATAGTGGCCATTAATCTATTATTTCTCAGTTCTAAATCCACCCATCTAGACTGTGCTTTGTAAGGTTGGTGACAGGACTCTGCCAACTCTATTTTTCTTTGGACTGCTAGTTTTCAGTAAGGTTCCTACTGCCGAGGGCACTAGAGGGAAATGAGAAAGCAACAGCTGTACTTGATTGCATCCTCCAGCTTCTTTTAAACTCTCAGAACCAGCCTCACTGCCTATGCTGGGACGTAGCAGCAGCGGCAGTGGCAGCACCCTTCCTCAAAGGTCTGAGTCCCAGCTTCACTGGCCTTTCCCCCAAGAGTCCAGGTTCTGTGCAGTCCAATCTGTTCTCTGGGGGTAACAGCTGCTTCCTGCTATTAATACCTCAACATTTCCTTTTTACTTTTTCAGCTCTCCATACCTATGTTCCTATAGTTCCTTCTATCAAAGACCTTTGTTGAAATGTCGAGTGTGGTTTTTATTTTCTTGTCAAAAACCTGTCTGATGTAAAGGAGAGACTAGATTTTAGTTAAGTTGACGTTGTAAAGAGATTATTAATGGAAAATAACAAGACAGTGGTAGGTTTTTTGAATGTAGAGCAGGAGGCATACAGTAATAATCATAATTTCAAAACAGGAGCTACACTGTTACATGTCTACTGATGGCTGACATTGGGCTAAGAGTTCTATGTTTATTAAATCTTCACAAAAGTGCCGCAAAGTAGGGTCACTATCTCTACTCCACAGGTGAGGAAAATGAGACTCACAGATTTAAATGATTTGCACAAAATCATGAAACAAGTAAGTGGCAGGGTTAATACTGAAGTCCAGTTCTATCTGATTCCAAATTATATCATTCTACCTCCCAAGGAAGACACCATTAGAAGGACAGACAAAAGGGCTATGAGAGTGCTTAGTAAATGATGCCACATAGCTAAAGAGGAATATGAGAAGAAACAAATGTTGATGAAAAGGTTTGTTTCTTTGACAGTAAATATATGTAATAAGTTTGGAGAAAGCAAGACATGTACCAGTTGGAGACTGTGAGAATAGAAGTCTGCAAATTCAAGGAACACACTTGAGATCAAAAGGACATGTCCTATTTGGGGACACTTATTTGAGTCAATTTGAAGAAGCAATTTTGATTTTAATACTGACTACCTCAGGCGTATATTCATGTTCTGCTGCAAAAGATTGTAATGTGGAAAGAATTAATCTAATTTTTAGGGGATTTCTCCAATTACTTAGAGGCCAGATTTTCTGTAGTAGGTCAAAAGAGCTCAATTAATTAAGGGGGGTGGAGGATGTAATTTCAAATCTAGGATCGGGGACTTGGAAGCAAGGGGCAGAATTTGGGCATTAGTTGTGGTGACAATAGTAAGAGAGCCAGCCAGGGTATTGGTTCAGAACAATAATGGTTGTGGAAAAGCCATTGCAGGGCCACTGAAAAGCAAATGGATCAGGGCATTTTCCATAACAGTAATAGCACTGAGTGATATAAAGTAACAACATTTGTGATATTTAAGCACTTGGTTATTCTGATGGCTGGTATGTATCACAAGGTATAATAAAAGGTAAGCTATTTAGAGTGTAAAGTCTATTCTGTCACATATCCTGCATTCCGGCCATTTTGACCTCTCCCCTAAGTATATAATGCATCACGGGTTCACCTTTAAGCAGTCTCTGAGTAGAATGTTTTAAACAAATCCTCCACCTAATAAACATTTACTCATCCTCAATGCCAAATCAAATTTTATCTGTTTGATGAAACTGTTTTAGGAACTATCAGGAAAAGTTCATTATTTCTCTGTGTTCCCCAAGCAGTTTGTCAAATTCCTTTAATTCTACTTACCATGTTGTACATATTTAATTATTTCTATGTCTTCCCCCAACTCTCCAGCTATAGACAGGAAACTTGTTTTCTTCATTTTCTAAATCTATCTAAAATGATGTCTTGCAGAAGATAGTTGGAAAATAAGACAGAACTCTTCCCTCACCAATAAATATTTGTTGAACAAATTAATAGCATGAGTTGATAAGTTAATTAAGTACACAACTGCAAGTTGGTTATCTGATTACAAAGAACAAACTATTCTACTGTCAATTAAATATAAAGTCAAGGGGAATGAATAATCACAAAAGCCCAGGAACAATTACTCTAAATGCCACAATTTTATAATTTTGAAATATAACCAATTAAAGCAGTGCTATACATTAATGATTTCTGGTAAATTAAGCAACTTGGGTATTCAACCATGCTGTTTAATTACCTGTGTCCTTAAGCATTACCAATTATCTATCTCCTTTATGTGAAAAAAATATGGCTGTAAAGCATCACTCCTTCTGGACAAGGAAAGTGAGTAGTTAATTAGTGAAGAAGATAAAACTGCTTCCTTTTGGATGAGCAAAGTGGCATTCAGGAGCATCTAGAGCATGAACTGAGAAATAAGTAATTTTAGGTAAAAGGGCTCTTGAACTAGTGACTTCCACAAATTAACACCCCAAATGTAGGCTATCATATACTTTGGCAGGAGGTAGACAGTGAAGGAAACTAACAAATACTCAACTAAATTTAGTTTACTTGTATGATTTTTTGCTGCAACTGAATATACATCCTCCCAGGTTTTCAATGATACTATAATTAGTGATCAAACGGGAATACTAACTTTACTCCAGGTGACAAATATATTGATATCTGAACCGTGAGATTTCTTCAGTGATGCTTGCTCAGTTAATCTTTCTTCTGTTTTGTATATGTTTGTCCTCTTCATGCCTAGCAATATTTCCCCCTTTCTTAGTAGCACAAAATGTGCAGTTGATCAAAGACCAAAGTTGATCAAAGTTGATCAAGAGGTTTAATGTATAACTTTTTGCTGGAAATTATGTTTTATATTACCAATCCTTTCTTCCTTGTCATCCTCCTATATCCTAAATCTTTTGGTTTCTGACTTGGCAATTGAAAGATTTGGCTAGTAAATGTGTTCCTTTCATGGTAATGATGTATAAGTGAATAGGTAAACATTATTTCTGAAAACTGGTTATTTCCTGATGCTAGGCTAGAACTATGAGATTCTCAAATACAATTAAACCATCCCCCTTCACACCTGACTAATGATTCATCCATTTATCAACCTTTTTTTGAGCATCTAAAAAGTTTAAAAGGTAGTCCCTACCAGAAGAAGCAGCATGTGTTCAAAAGGAAGAATAAAGTAGCAGAAAGCATCAAATGCAGGCTGAGAACAGTGAAGTTATGGAGTTATTTAACCTCTCTCAGGTTGTTTGTTTCATGTTGTAAAAATGAGGGTATTAACATCAACTTTACAGGGTGTGTTTGAGGGTTAAAGATGATAATGTTTGTAAAACATTTGTCTTGGCAGAGATTGTGACTTATTATAGCAGCCATTTTGTTCTGGGCATGCTATATTTCCCAGACTTCTGTGGAGTAAGATGTGGCCACAAGCCTATCTTCCGAGCAATTAAGTTAATTAGAAATGCTATGTGTGGTTAAAGGAAAATAGCCTTCCAAGTGGTACACTCCTCTTTTTCTTCTCACCTCCTGGTGTCTTGACTGTACCCATGTTGGGTATAGCTCAAGCAGCCATCTTGGCTCATGCTGTGGCTTACCAAGAATGGTAAAGCAGCAGTAGAGAATGAATCTAGTTCTCTGTAATCATGATGTTTTACGCCCTACTCCTGGACTCCTCCTATGTGCAAGTAATAAAAACTTCTGTCTTTATTTTGCACACTCTTGTTTGTTTCTTTGTCCCTATACATTCAGCACAACCTAGTATAAAGTAATACAACTTACAACTCCGATAATCTCAGGTGATTTTAAAAGAACAGAAATTGAAGGCAAAGAGGCCAGAAAAGAGACTCTTACACTTGTTAGGACAAAATATCCTAAATACACAAATCGGAACAGTGGCGATGGGATTGGAGAGTACGTGGCTAAATGAAAAATATTGCAAAGGTAGAGTAAACAGGCAAGGCATTGAACTTTTAAGGGGCTAAGATGATACTATGGAGTGATATATGACTGAGACTTTACTTGGAGTGTCAGGGAACATATAATAACATTCATTAGAACAGGAAATTAACAGTAATGAAGGTACTGTTGAAGAAAATATTAAGTTTGATTCTAGAGATGTTGAGTTTGGTGTGCTGGCTTAGTATCCTGGTGAAAATGTAAAGCAAATATCACAGTCTTATACTTTTGCATGGTATAAACTTAGTTTGTAGTTGATTTACTATAATTATTCATTAATTCATTCAAAAGTTTTTCTTAAGTGTCTACTTTATTCCAGACATCATTTGGGGCCTTTGGTATACAGCAGTGTCCTCGTCCTCAAGAAGGCTCATTCTAGTAAAAAGCACATTTATCTCTCTTCTAGGACATGAAGAAGGTAACTTCCTTTTACAGAATTCTTCATTGTTAGGGTAGCACGGTAATTGCATTGATACCTTCACATTATCCAATACCTTAGCCCAAATTTTACTTTTTTAATATAATTTCATTTTGATTGTGTCATACCATGAAGGAGCTAGTTGCTTAACCTTGAAATTTTCAAGTTGAAAGAGTAATAGAAGTAAGGTGAAGGACAGAAATTAAGGGAAAACAGTCGTACACATTCCACAGATTTTAAGCAATAATGCCCTGAGTAAAATCTGGAGCAGTACTTTGAAATTGTAGACATTAATAAAACCCATTTCTTCCCCTTGCTAGCAATTTGGAGTGTGTACGTGTATTATTGCAAGCATAAATTCAGCTACAGGGCCATGTAAACAGCTCTATTAATATTTATTACCTTATTTCTTTGTTTCATGAGGTTTCAGCAAAGGTCCTTATTTTGGTCATGGGAAAAAAATATTTCAAGGCATATAATTCTGAGATTGTTGAAAAGTAAATGATTATTCTTCAGTAAAATGCAGATGTTTATATTGGTTTTATTGGTTTTTACTGGTTTTACTAATCATCTCCAACAATTTTCACATTCTTTAACTATCTTAGCTATACAGAAGTATCAGTAATACTTCGTGGCTGCAATTGTATAACAGAAATATTAAACTATAGTTTAGGACTAGCTTCTGACTAGATAAATGGTTTTGAACCAAGTCATAAACTCCAGATGACTGAGCAGTTCAGTTCACTAAAATATTTATTTCTGGCTTTAAACATTCCATAAAAATACCAACTTTGGTTCCCTGAACTCTTCTAACATTTTAAAGGTTCACGTACCAGTTGGTTTGGGAAGCTTTCGGTAAACTTTTTTGTAAACTTTTTTATAGCTACCTAAGTTGCTCATTTTACACACAGACCATGGGTCACAAAGTCACTCGTATCGATATAGCACTGCCTATGCCCTTACTAAGTTGTCTGTTGTGGGTTTAAATAATTAGAGAACAATTAGTTTATACATTAAGGTCAATAGACCGTACACACTGATTCAGATTGACTGCCAATCTCATCATTTCTGAAGGACATCAAATGAACTTGAGGATAAATATTAATTTTAATTGCAATACTTGCCACTTACAGGGCAAACTTATGCTTTTCAAAGCGCTTCATCATTTCTAACCCTACGACATTCTGTGAGGTAACATTTAAAGAGAGCCAACAGTCAACGGATATAATCGAGAACTTCATCTTTATAAAAATGTGAAAATCTTATTTACCATATAATATTTTTACATCACTTATGGAAATAAGTGTGTGGGACCTGTTATTTTGTACTTAAAAGATGCTTTCTTTGATACATTTTTCATGTTATAATGTTTAGTTATGCCCACCTGATATGTCCATTCAGCAGTTAGTGGCTGTAAGACAAATGCATAAAATCTGCATAGGTAATATTGTTTTTCTGAAAACGTCAAGAAACAAGAACACAAGTTACAAACCATTCATTTATGTATATATTTGTTTAAGATTGATTCGTTTTTTAATAATTTACTGAATTCGAGAGGACATGATTAGGATAAACTAGACTGTGTATTTTATGAAGTCTGAAGACATCAGCAGCCTGCATCAGGCCTCGGCCATGATGGCATTTATCAGAGGAGGCGCGAGATGAAGGGCTGGGCACCCTGGTCCAAGTGCCAGCTTTGCCATTTAATAGCTGAATCACCTTGAGCAGTCTTTCCACAGTCAGGAGTATCTGTTTCCTTCTTAGAAAATATATTCTTCCCTACATCACAGGAAGAATATGGCGCTCAAATAGGATAATTTATCCCAAAGCACTTTATATTTCAAGCACATAAAAAATGCAAGTTATTAATACTGATGCTGGGTAGTTACCACATTTTTGTGGATCACTGGAGAGTAATCATATGCCACATGTTCCAGAAATGACAGCCAAGGTCACCTCTACTCTATTCAGTTCATTGGGAATTGAATTTCCTCATCCATGGATCTGATCCTGTTTATCTTCTGTTCACACACTGCTGGTCTGTCTTTATAGTACTTGTCAGGGAGATGATAAGTCAGTTAACTTCGATGGTTCCAAAATAGTGATTCTACCCCAAAACATCAGTTCTGAGATTTGTGTGATACTCACTGAGCTGTTCCCTGGAATATATTCCCTAGCATATTAAGGAAATAACAAGTATACTTAAAAACTGAGTTGGGATTTACAACCCAGCAGTGATTCTGCATCTCCATTTGTCTTTTTCTACCCTCCTCTTATATCTTCATCATTCTTTGATATAGGTCTGTTCTTGAGTTAATACTGAAGGAAAAGTTAAAGCATTCATAAATTCTGAAGACATTCCACTCATTATCTGTCTCACTACTTCTGCTTAAAAGAAAAATAATTTCAATAGAATTGACCGACAGTGTTAAATGATATTTGGTTTACATTTTATTTATTAGGAATGTGGTTTTGCCCAGTTTTCTTTTTTTCATCCTGTGTTTGAGAATATAGAATTTGAGGTCTCACTCAAACATTAAGATCTGAGATCTTTAAATATTTCCCTGTTCAGGCTTTTTCTGAAGCATGGGTTCACCAGTTAATTGTTTAAGAAGAAATTAGTAAACATTGATATAAACAATTAATCAGATAATCTCTTAAATTACATTTTATTGTTCCCTAACAGTGAATCTCTTTTAACCTGTCATGTTTTTTCTGCCTCAATTTTTTTCCTACTGTCAAAAAGTCAAAAGTGTTTTTCAGAACACTTTTCCTGGATCAAGAGCTTTTTAAATTGATTCCACTGCCTCTATTATTATCATTTTCCTTAGGCCTTTTATGCAAGATGGCAATAACAATTTGAAAAATTAATAAAAATGCATACTATATAAAACATTTTCCCTTATTAGCAGTAAAATAATTTGGGAGTGCAGACAGATGATGAAAGGCTGATTCGCAAATTATCAAAGACCTATCTATCTAAATATATGGTCATATTCTTTATCTAAGCATATTATGTTTGCTATATATCCATTTCAGCAGAGAGCTAAAAACTATTCATTCAATCTTTTCAAGATATAGTTATGGAACACTTATAGGACTGTATCATATAGGGGCTAAAAGCAAAGTTATAAAATATGACCTTTACCATTTGAGAATATACAATATACATGGAGAGAAAATACAAACAGACACACTCACTCATGTTGGCTGCAGGGACAATTTTTGTTCATTTTTTGTTCACTACTTCCTTACACAGTGCCTGACACATAGTAAAGAGTAAGGATTTTGAATGAGTAAATATACAAATGTCATAACCAAAGGAGTATGTGTTCTACAAAGAAAGAAAAAAGGAGATAGTTATATGAGTTGAAGTCAAAAAATACTACATGGAGAAGATAAGACACACAAATAGTATTTGTCTAGGTGCAAAATGGCAAAATGCATTTCAAGTAGAAATTATTTCAGAGTACTAGGAGATGGTGAAGTGTTTCTACCGCTATTTATGTCAGCCAGTGAAGTTGTCACTACTCAGCCTCTTACCACAGCGAAATTCTGAATATCCTCTTTTCTGACCCCATTGCTCCCACTTCCCATTTCCTGAACTTTCCAATGCACTCCCTGGAATTCACAGACAAATCCCTTATATCATTATCAGCTTCTCTGGATGTTCCCTTCACATCCTTGCTCTAACTTACCTGGCTCTCCCCTGAAGATATTATTACCCAGAAACCCTCCTAAGTGTCTCCTGATTTTCTCCCTTCATCACTCATACTGTCAAACTTAGAGATGGGATAAAAATCATCTTTGCTCCTCATTGCTACTTCCAAACCTTCTTCTAGGATTAAAAAAAAAAAAAAAAGCATTCAATCTAATGTTTTTACATATTACTACAACCTCTCCTTGTTGCAGTCACCTACAGATACCTTGGGTCCCATCTATGAAGATTTTAGCTCCAATATCATGGTTTATTTGACATAGTTCTTATAATTATTAGTGATTCTAATATTCATATACATTATATTTCCAATATGCTGTGTTCTCAGCTCACTGGTCTCTTCTGATAAATTGAATCTTTCCTTTTCTCTTAGCTTCTCACCTCCATTACCATATCCTACACTTTGTCATTAAGAACAAGTTAATTCTTTCATAGTCTCAATTTCCATCATCCCATTTTCTCTTCCGTTACTGTCTAATCCTTCTCAGTGTCTTTTCTGATTAATCCTTATCTACTTGCGCAGAGCTTGGTCCACATATATATTATCTTGTCTCTCTACGCTTACTTCCCTGGTGACTTCATCCAATCTCACAGTTTTTAGTACTACTCCAAACTCTAGAATCAAATATCCAAGAGTCTTGACATGTTTACATGAAAGTCTAATAGACATCTCAACGTCAACATGTCCAGAGCAAGATTCCTAATATATATATTTTTTTTAATGTAGCTCTTCTCCTCCAGTGTTTCCTATGTTAATAAATGTCAATCACATCCTTCTGGTTACTCAGGCCAAAAACAGTGCAGTTATTTTTGATTCTTCTCTTTCTTTCAAGCTCCACATTCAAGATACTGAACTTCACATTCAAACCATATTATTTATATTACAAAAACTATGTTTCTCTGTTACTACCATCTCGGTCTAAGACAACATTTTTTTCCTGAATTACTCAAATATTTCCTAAGTGGTGCCCCAGCCCCGCTTTCACTGCTCTATAAACTAATATCCAGAATGATTCTTTCAAAATTTAAGACAGATCACGCTATTCCTCTACTTTTAAAAATCCATTTTTTTTCTGTTTCACTCAGAATGAAAGCCAAAATTTTTACAAAGGCCTACAGGGCCTTAAATTTAATGGCCCCCTATTATTTATATAACCTAATCAACTCTAGTCCCCTGCCCACTCCATTTCAGCCATAGTGAACTCATTGCTGTTCCCCAACCATGCCAAGCCCATTTCTGCCTCAGGGCCTTTGGACTTGCTATTTTTTGACCTGAAACACTACTTTCCAGGTAGTCACATATCTCACTCCTACATCTGTTTCAGGTATCTGCACAAAAATCTCCTGAGGATATCTCCACTTCTTGTCAATGAGACCTTCCTTACCAGCAATCTGAAATTCTACTCTCCTAGCACTCCCTAATCCACTTCCCTGCTATTTATTTTCTCCATAAATTTTACCACCATTGACATAATATCTTATTATTTATTAAATTTATTGTCTCTTTCTTCCCAGTTGGAATGTAAGCATCACAATGGAAGGAAGATTACCTGGTTTTTTCTCCTGCCATATCCTCAGTACCTCTTACAGAATCTGGCAATATAATAAACATTCTCTGTTGAATAAATGAATGAATGAGTGAATGAAAAAAAAGTGAATAGTAAAAGGCTAGCATTATAACAGGTTAGAAAGGGTCTTTACTACCAGGCTAAAGAACTAAGATTTCGTATCTTACAAAACTACCCATGCCGCTACATTTCTTGTGCTTTCATCATTTCTCACTCCTAAGATTGTCTCCAAGCTTCTTTTTTTCAACTACCATTAAACTACCAAAGTTTTTTATTTCTAAAAGAAAAATGTGTCCGTGTCACTCACATTCATAAAGTCTTTCATTTGTTTCCTATTTCCCAGTGGATTAAATCCAAATTCCTTTTGGCACTTCAGGACAGAAATAAGACTTATCTAAGACACCATCCTGGAAAGATATTTTTACCAAGTTTGACATCAGAATATACCAGAATACACCAGAATACCTAATGTATCCATTAGGAAACTCTATCTGGTCTAGTTAACTATATATAGTGTTACCCTAATCTGTTCTTTAATTGTTTATATGCAATACAAGTTTAGGTGAGATTGTTATTATGGAACGAAAGTTCTCTATAATACTATATAGCTAACTGCATAAACAGTTATTTTTATGCAGTTATAAACAACTATTTTTGCTATACAGTGCAGTTCTGATATTAATTATAAGAAATTGATGGAAATGTGGCTGAGGAAAATTTCTATTCTCTTCCTTCTTTCCTTCCTTCCTTTTCTTGTCATTTGTCTTCAGTGTGTCCCACTCTCTTTTGGCCCCATTGCACCCTGTCTAGAGGTTTCTTCTTTCTTTCACTGCCAACTATACTGTATCTAGAGGCTTTGCTTTCTTTCATTGCCAACTATAAGAATTTTACCATGAATTTAATTTACCATCTCAAACATCTCTTATAATTGCATGATACTGTAGCACTAATTTTTCTCTTTTTAATTTGAAACCATATATCCCTGTACATACTTTCTTATTATCCTTGATACAACCTTTGCCTAAGGGACTCTACTCATCTTTTCTAAAACACTGGACACTACTACATTTCATTATCATCACAGGTCTTTTGCTTGTTTGTTACTCAGAATGTACTTGATCCTTTATTGCCCAATTCCATTGCAAAAAACAATGCTTCATACCTAGTTACATCATTCTTACATTTCCCCGCATTACTCAATAACTTTATGTTGGTACTGTTAAGGATTTTGCATATTAATCTCTGGTGCTTGGCATTATACCAAACACATAAGTACCTCAAAAGTATTTGTTGAATTATCTTGTAGAAAGTAAGGAATGTGGAGTTTCTATTATTTCTAATGGCTGACTGTGTAATTGAGACCAACATCCCCACTAAGGACAATTAGAAAAGATGTCCAAAAAGGAAAGCAAGAAAAAAAAACTTTTTTTAAAAGTCAAATTAAAAGCAGGAGAGTACTAACGGAGTACCAGGGAATTGAGCCAGAGGGTTAGATCTCCATTTCTCCCTGGGGGCGTATGGTAATTCAGGAGGGTGAAGCTGATATGTCAAGAAGCTGGGCAGCTTCTTATCTAGTCATGGGACTAAGCCAACTGGAAAAGGTGTATAAGGCCTGCCAAGGTGGGTAGAAATGCTCTGGGCAAGGAACTAGAATAGCCAAATCGCAAAAGAAATTATTCAATTTGCCAATGGGAAAACTAAAAGCACAATGAATTGCCACATTTAATTTGGCCTACCTTTAAAGGTCAAAAGTAAAAGCATTGACAAGAATGTGCAAAATAACAACTTTCACACATGCTGCCTGGGAGAGCAGACTGCTGTAACTACTTTAGAAAAATTTGGGATTATCCACTCAAGTTGTATATATGCAACCCAGTGACCTCAAATCTGCTATTCTTATATACCCAACAGAATACGTGTACACAAAGAGACATATAAAAGAATCTACATAGCAGTATTATTTATACTGACCTCAAACTACAAACATCCCTAATATATATTTAGAGTATAGTGGAGAAACAAATTCTCTAGAGTGATAAAATGGACTATTATGTAGTACTGAAAATAAATGAATTACAGAAAAGTGCAACAACCGGGATGAAGTCGACAATGCTGACTGAGAAAAATAGTCACAAAAGAACACATTCTGTATTATTCTATTTTTTGAATCTTCAAACAAGCAGGCAAAACTAAATCATAGTATTTAGGAATGCAATCAGTGAAATAATAACTGTAAAAGTCAAAATAGTAATCACCTTTATAGGTGGGAATTGGGAGTAGAGATTGCAAGTTTGCAAGAGGGAGACTTCTGACATGCAGATACATTTAAAATTTTTGAGCTGATGTTGATTACAAGCTTGTTGTTTACAACTTAGTTACATGTCTTGTAACAACATTTTTCTTTTGTAAGCTCTTTTATACATGTTTTGTCCCCCATCTCAAATAATTATTTGTGAAGGAGAATGTGAGGATCCATTGGAATATTTTATGAAAGGCAATTATATGTTGTGGAGACCAAGAATAGCAGCCTATTTAAAAGACCATTAGCAATGCCCAGGTCATCATGAGAGTAAGGTTCTTGTTTTCTTGGAGAGAAGAAAAATGAAGAGAAGAGGAAGAAAGGAAGGAAGGAAAGAAGGAAAACATATTCTTGAAGTACATGAAAGTCTGTATCTTGTGATCTTAGCCACAAGTGTGGCATCAGATGGGGAAAAATGTTATATTCAGAAATGTGTTAGAACTGTCAAAAAAGATATGAGCTACATTGTGAAACAGATGTTATAATTCTGTTTTGTTATGATGATGAAATCGCTATTCTCCCTTAAAAAGGAACTTTTCAAAGAAAAATTTGTGGTGGGCCTGCAATGTGCCATCCTGTAGAGCAACTAACCCAGCTGAGTCCAAGTTTTCTGTGCCTACCCCCTACACTGACCCACACCTTCCACACAAACTATTTTTTGTAAATGCTGTGCCTATATTTTAAATACAGAATAGTTTCCCTGAGTCTTCCCTGAAATGATCTGCATAACATATTGGTATGATCTAAATGGTGTAATCGATAGAAAAGTAGCTGGAGCGAAGCAAGAGAGTCAAGTGTTTTGTTAGACAGTCCTTTTTGAAGCAGGAAGTGTGATTGTCACAATAGGATATAATCCATATGATATTTATTCCTCCAGAAACCACATATTCAACAATAGCTAGAAGATTACAAAAATTAAAGTATGTGGATATTATTTAATTGGTCCTTTCCTTGCTCAGAACACCCCAAGTATTACTGCTTAAAAATAAGTAATTTTATATGTATTTAAAATCAGTACCATCAGAGAATAAAATATAGTGCCCATAAAAACTTATCCTTATCTCAATTTCCTTCCACAGTTGTGAAAAATAATACTGCTTTTAGGTAATCCATGTCACAACCACAGCAGGATATCAAAGTCCTTAATTTTTACTTCTTCTGTCATAGCAGAACTTTAATAATATGAGATAAATTATAATGTTTAAATGTTGATATGCCTCTAATGTAAGTCAGGGGTAGATTAAACTTACTCTTCTCCTTCAGAGCAAAAGCACTTTAAGTCTCCCATGGAGAAAAATTACAAATAATGTATGTACATACTCGATCCTTAGAGAAAGAACATAACTGCCCACTCTAAGTGTGGGTTTTGCATAGTGACTTTCTTCCAAAAAGTACAGTATGGAAACGGGGTTGGGAGAAAGTAATTTTGCAGCAGAGAAACTGGCAAATGTGTCTAGCCAGCTGACTAAGGTTGATATCAATGGTCATATTGACAGTGTGCAACCTTGATATGATAGCACGAGATGGAACTTCACCTTTGTGGTCTCCCTCCCAAAAACATATACTCTCGTCATATTATGAGAAAAACACTAGAAAATTCCCAATTGAGGGATAGTCTTCAAAATTCCTGACTAGTAATCCTCAAAACTGTCAAGGTCATCAAAAACAAAGAACATCTGAAAAACTGTCACAACCAAGATGAGCTCAAGGAGACATGATTAATAAATGTAATGTGGTATCCTGGATAGAGTCTTCAAATAGAAAAAAGTTATGGCAAAACTGACGCAATTTGAATAAAGTATAGAGTTAAGTTAATGACAATGTATTAATATTTTCCGTTAATTGTGACACATGTACTATATTAACATAAGAGTTAATAACAGGGAAAATTTGGTGTGGGATTTAAAGAACTCTTTGAACTATCTTTGCAATAATTCTATAGGCCTAAAATTGTTCTAAAATTAAGATAATTTTAAAAATAGGTATAGTTTATCCCAAGTCCAGACTTTTCCCTAGGGCTTTGCCATGTGCAGGAAGTGGAAGTGAGCGTTAAGAGGTGGGGATAAGGAAGATTCACCAAGTCTATTGGCCTTGGTCATCAAAGGTCTATTCCAAACTCCCTGAAACTTCAAATTTTCTTTCACTGTCCTGAAAATGAGGACACTGAACAAGTGTCTCTATAAGAAATTAAAAGTTCAATAAAAAATATTTTGTAACTCTAATGGCACCTAGTTAGCATTAAGTAGAAGAGCATAAAAAGACAGCAATTCCGTTTGAACTCTCCTTATAGAAAGTACTTTACAATTTGACTTTCTCAACTAATTATACTCTTTTATGGATCCCCAGAGACTCACAAACCTGTCCTAATCTGCTAATTAGGAGGCAGCAATGTGCTGCTAGGTTTTTTGGAGTGCCTGCCCTGAGCAAGTGTTTAGTACCAAGTGTTTCCCTTGGGGCTGTCTACAAATAAATTTTAATGAACAAGATATTATCTGTAGTGTTCCTATGAAGACCTGATGAGCACTAAGTTAGTTTAAGAAAAAGCACATTTTCATTGATATCCATTGGCTTGATTTAGAAAAAGGAACAAGAAACTCTGCACTGGGAACTAGGAAATCAAAGGCGTCAGCTTAATTCTATGACTACAGACTTTTTTATTTTTTTCTCAAAGATTCAGTGTTCTCATCTGTAAAATGAGGGGATTGAACTAGATATTAGCAAACTGGGAGCAAATTGGGAACCCTGAGATCACATGGATGTCAACTTATAATATTTTACATTTGACAAAGATTTTAAATTGGTAGATTTAACTCAATAATATAAATTAGACAATTTTCTTGAAACATTGGAAGATACGGTGTTATTGGCTTCATTTCTCCATATGACAACAACCAGCTGAAATTGGGTAGCAGCACAGAAGGGTTATGATGATGCACTATTCAGAGTCCCTCTTCACAGTTGACATAACCCTCATACCTCTTCACCCTGCATTCAGTCTCCACTGGGAATGTCAACTGCTGACAGCTCATAGTTGTGTCCCATATTCAGAATTGCCCTTGACCAGCTGCAAGGAACTATCTAACTCAAGACTGTATTCCCTCCTAGTAAGGACCCTTAGCCATTGACTGGCTCCTTTACATTAGCTGAGGACAACTCTAAGGGGCCATCCCAGCCCCTCAGAGCTCTCCATGAAATCAGATGAGACCTTTGCTCAACCCTGCCTTCCTCATTTTCTTACAAATGCATCTCTTAAGAGCACACCCCTGTGAGCCTACATGTCATTCTCTTCCTCAGAGTCTGTTTCCAGGGATCCAATGTAAGGCACGCATCTCCAATTTGCCCAACTTGCCACCACACACTAACTTTTCCTAGTTATAGAAACTAAAGTTCCATTTCTACTTATCAACACTCTCCCACTCTTGTTTTCCTCATAGTAAAAAAATAAAATTAAAATATCTGTACTCAAGTCTGTATCACATATGAGAAAATTAAAGGCAAGAGGGTCACAGGACTCTATATTCATCATTCTTCACTCATGCCTCCCTAGAAATTTGAATTTATAATTCCAGGAATGGAGGTTTTCTCAGATCCTTTCCAAGGCAACTATTCTGTGTTATAAGATCCCATGCCATGTTTTTCTTGCAAGTAAGAGCAATTTTTATACAAAGAGTTGACTGTAACTGTGGAATTTCAAGACTAAGCAAGAAGCAACAGCCTACTTGCAGAGTCAGGTAAGAGCAGAGTAACAGCAGAGTCAAGGTTGAGCAGTGGCATCTAGGATCATAAAGAATAAGCACAGGGAATACTCTGTATGACAATTGTTTCAGTACTAATTACATAATACAGCTGGAACATATTTTCTCTTTCTTCTACATTATATAAAGTCAATGAAAAATAATAAACGACCCGGTAATATAATCCAAAGATAGAGCCCTTGCTATATCCAGTAACTATGTTTCTAGCCCATTAATACTCAACAACATTTTATCAAATAATTTTTTTAAATAATTTATTTATCTTTATTATTATTATTATTATTATTATTATTATTATTATTATTTGGCTGTGCTGTGTGGCATGTGGGATCTTAGTTCACCAACCAGGGATCGAATCTGGGCCCCCTGCATTGGGAGCATGGAGTCTTAACCACTGGACCACCAGGGAAGTCCCTCAAATAATTTTTAAATATGAATGCACATTACATTTTGACAACAGCCATGTCAGGAAGGTATTTTTAGCCCCATTTACAGATGAAAAATCAGAAGTTCGGAGAAATCAAATCTCTTGTACAGCTGGTAAGTAGCAGAGCAGGGGCTGGGTGTGCAGATCCCAACCTTATACTACTTGACTCATTCTCGGTCATGAAAAATACAATTCATGGGATGCTAGCGTTCATCAGAATCACTTTGGAGTTGTCAGAATTCTCCAGACTCAGTGTCAGTATATGAGTGACCAAACTGACATTGTGGCAAATCTTAGACCTGTGGCTTTTTTTCTTCTCCACGTGTCCAGTCTAGTACATGGGGAAGTTTGGCTGGCCATATGAGATTTTCTTTATAAGTTCTACAGTTCTGTTCAAATATAAGACATTATCATTACCACTCTTTCTAATCTGCTCAAAATAATTACATAAAGCCAGCTCCAAGAATAGTTTATTCTAGGACTGAACTCATTGCCTGGAAACAGTACTAGTTTCCCTGTATCTTTGGCAAGATTTAGAGAGAAAAAATTGGACCAAAAAAGCTAGAATAAGAAACTCTCTGTACAACAAAACACACACATATATACATATATGTGCTCCAAATAAGTGAATAAATAAATCTCTATATATAGACATATAGATATCTAAACATATATATATGTTTGTATATAATATATTATATACATGTTTTATTATACAGAGAGTTTCTTATTCTGGGTCCAGGCAATGAGTGCACTCCTAGACTAAACTATTCTTGGAGCTGACTACATTATATATATATATATATATATATATATAGAGAGAGAGAGAGAGAGAGAGAGAGAGAGAGAGAATATTTCAAATGGAATATATGTATCTATTATTTAGTATGTATATATTTATATATTTTCATATATGTATGTATATATTTTTACATGTTACCTATGAATATATATTTATATATATAAGATATATATTTGTATATATGTATCTGAATGAGCAAATCCGATTAGATAGTGCTACCCTCAAAAATGTTTATCACAGTTTTATTCAGGGTAGTGAAAAACATAAAATGATCCAAATGTTTGGCATAAGAGAATGAGTTTGTAAATCATGTCACACCCACAAAATAGATTATCATGTAGTCCTTAAAATTATATTTATGAAGAAAACTTCATGACACGAGCAAAGAGAAAATGATAAGAGAAAAAGAAAACATGAAATTTGTGCAAACTATGTGATTTCAACTTGTTTAAAGAGAAATTAATAAAAAGCTAGAAAGAAATGTACCAATCTCGTGTATACCCTCGGTATCCTTACCTTTAAAGTGTTATAATAACATATTTCATCAGGCTGCTGAGAGAATTAAAGGAGCCAGGGAGGCAATATGGTGGAGTGAATGTATCTTCAGGGTCATAACAGGAAACAGACAGCACTTTCAAATTGGGTAATTGGAGATAATTTGATAAAGGAACTATTTACCAAAATGCTGCAAGGGTATAAGAAAACACAAAGGAAAGGGGAGTTATGCAGGACTAGTAAAAATCAGGGTGCAAGTATTTCTCCTGGATATGAGAGGGCAGTTTCTAAATCCCAGAAGCAGAGACATCTGTGTGAAGACATTTGGTCCCCAGCAATTTTGACCTTCTGCGGAGCATGGCAGCCAGGACATAGTAACCCAACAGAAAAGAAACCAGAATATAAGTACCCCAGTAACACTGTTTTCCTTCCATCCGTATAGCCATATAGAGCTGCCTCCCAGAGTGGACATCAGGATGAAGAAAAGTGAAAGGGAGCCCTGGTGGGGGGGCGGAGAGGGAAGTTATTCTATAATTCATTTTCTTTGCTCTTTTGCATCCACTTTCATCCTTCAACCGGTGAAAATGTGTGTCCCAACCAAGGGATGGCACAAAGTCCCATCAACTACTTTATCCACATGAGATTCATTGTTTGAAATCCAAGGTGAAAGATAAGTTACTCTGAAAGTTTGTAAATGTTTAAACTGGAAGAAACCTTATAGACAGAAAAGATAATTTCATACCTGAAATACGTATCCATTCCTGAAATGATGGAAAGGTTCAATCAAAGTGCCACCAGTTGTTCTTAAAAAAAAAAAAAAAAAAAAAAAAGTTGGAAAATAAGCCAGAAGGGGGTCTGAGGGAAGGAGAGGAGTGAGGTCCCTGACACTCCCAGCAGGACTGGGGCTGGTTCAGGCCTTGCCTCCCAAGGCCTCAGGTCCAGTCAGGCAGTCCTATCTACTCAGCACACTCAGTTCCCAGCCTCCAGTAACCGTTTTCTCTTCTTACATCCTCAGCCCTAGTGATGACATGCACTATCTCTTGTGGGTCTCTGAACACCCTACTCACATGACAGTAAACAGACCTTTTACTAAACTCTTCTCAAGTTACCCAGTTGGAGTTTATCTGATGTATTTTCTAGTACTGACTGATAGAAAAACTAGAATCAGCAGTGGCCTCAGGAAAGATATTGTTAAAAATGGAACTCTGGGATTGAGTTGCTTATATAAGGAGCTGCTTATTTGAGGAGTAGAGGAATAATCCCTTTGGCAGAAGGAAATGAAGAATGGGTAATCCATGGCAGGTAGTGGTGTGACAGTAATTCAAATTACTGTTGCTGGTGGCTTGGTATCTTAGTCGGCTCTGCTGCCATAACAAAATACCACAGGCTGGATGTTAAGGTTTCAACAACAGAAATTTATCTTCTCAGTTCTAGAAACTGGAAATTCATGATCAAGGTGCCAGCATGGTCAATTTCTGGTGAGAGCTCTCTTCCTGGCTTGTAGACAGCCATCTTCTCACCGTGTGCTCACATGGCCTTTCCTTAGCAGGTACATGTGGAAAGAGAGAGTTCTGGTGTGTTTTCCTCTTCTTATAAGAGCACCAGTCTATAGAGTGAAAGTTTATGACCTCAAATAACCTTTATTGCCTCCTCACAGGCCCTATCTCCAAATATAGTCACATTGAGGGTTATGGCTTCAACATATGAATTTTGGGAGGACACAACTGTGAGATAATAGGAAAATATATATATTACATAATATTTTATATATATACATATATAGGTATTATATATATATGTATGTATGTATGTATGTATATTTCTGCCACTGGTTTCTGGCACAGAGCCCCCAAAATGCTTGTAATTTACTAAGTGATAAGAACACTAGGAGCATCTTTTGTTCTATTGAGGAGACTGGGTGGGCTCCTGCCTGAGGACTGGTCACCAGAAAGACCAAGCCATGATTAGAAGTTTGAAATTATCATCCCCGACCTCCATCCTCTGGAGATGTGAGAGGAGCTGGAAACAATTGATCGTGTCTACATGAGGATGCCTCCGTAAAATCCCCAAAGTACAGGGTTGTGAGAGCTTCTAGGTTGGCAAACACATACACACCGGGAGAGTGACACATCCCAAGCCCACAGGGCAAAACTCTTCACTCAGGACCTTCCTAGGCTTCACCCTATGTCTCTCTTCATCTGACTTTTTTATCAGTATCCTTCATCATATCATTTAATAAACTGATACATGTAAGTATGTGCTTCCCTGAGTTCTGTGAGCCACTCCAGCAAATTAATTGAACCTCAGGGAGAGGTCATTGGAAGCTCTGATCTGTAGCCAGTTGGTCAGAAGCACAGGTGATAATCTGGGCTTGTAAATGCATCTGGAGTGGGGGGAGAGGGGTGGGGACGATGAGGGGGTGGAGTCTTGTGGGACTGAGCCCTTACCCAGTGGGATCTGACTCTATTTCCAGGTAGTGTCAGAATTGAGTTAAATTGTGAGCTAAATTGTGAGTTAAACACCCAGCTGGTTTTCGCACAGAATTGGTTGTTGTGGAGAAAAATCTCCACACATTTGACCAGAGTGAAGTGTTCTGTGTGAATAGCAAAGGACACTCACAGGGAAGTAACACAGTAGGGAAGAACTGGGTTTTTCCCCATAGGAGGAAAATTGAGTTTTTCCTTTTTTATAGACATTTAGTCCATATATATTAATTTAACCTTAAAAATGCATTCCAATATATATTAGGTGCAGACAAATACTGTTTGATTCCACTTATACGAGGTACCTAGAACAGTCAAATTCATAGAATCAGAAAGTACACTGGTCAATTCCAGGGGCCGGTGGGGCGGAGGGGGAATGGGGAGTTAGTGTTTAAAGGGGACAGAGTTTCAGTTTAGGAAGGTGAAAAATTTGGGAGATGGATGATGGTGAGAGTTGCACGGCAATGTGAGTGTACTTAGTGCCACTGAACTGTACAGTTAAATATGGTTGAAATAGTATGTTTTATATTATGTGACTTTTACCACAATAAAAAAACATTAAAAAAAAATATTTAGCCCATAACATTCAGTGAAATGCAGAATGAAGGTAAGAAGCGATCAAATAACTGTGGCACTGATATCACAATTGCAGTTGCAATAATCATAACCAAATATTGATTATAAAAGATGGTGGCATAATTTAACTTTTGAAGTCCTGGAGAGTATACAAGAGGTAAAGGAGAAATTGAGATGTGTGACTCAACAGGAAACGCAAGTGGACAATTAGAAAGCTTCTTTGGGAGCTTTGTAGACCTTTCATCTCTTATAGCCAGAAACAGGCACGGCTGAGAACCAAGTCCGACACCTGATCATAACGGTTGGAGTTGCTGTAGTAATTAAATGCTCAGTCCAGCCAGCTAAGGCACTGATAGGGAATGAATGGAATGCTGAGACATGGATAAAAACATGTGGGCAGTCATAGACAAGGCTGAAAACTTCGAAATTATAAATCTTGAAGCTCCCTTGCCAGTTGGGGTATAACCAACCACCCTGTCAGGAGACAATTTTCCATCATTCTCTTGCATTTCCACATGCCTTATGAGCAGAGACACTGAGTACCTTTGTTCCAGATTATTTTTCAATGGATATATGTATAGTGAACAGCCTTGGAAGATATAGATAGTGTTTCCTTTTGGAGAAAAAGGCAGGAATACTTACTATCTTATATGATAAAGTTAATGTCTCCTGCTAGAGCAAAAGGCAAGCAGGTTTGCTGCTGTGAATGATTTGGGTTCTCTGAACTCACAGTTCTTCTCCTATGCCTCAAACCACTGCTTGAACATGTACCATTTGTTCCTCTTCCCATCACCAGGGGACTAGAACAAGAAAATGTTAATACTCTGATTATTGCTATTGTTGTGAGTAATAAAGCCTTTTGTTCCTGACACAGGAATCTCCTGTCTTCTGCCCACCTCCATTGGCAGGCAAACTTGTTAGCTTGTAAGTGAGGTAAAATCTCTGACAGTTACCAGTTCTAGATAATTTTATCAACAAAGATGAGATGCTGATAGAGGTATGGCTTTCTAGAAGGGGAAAAATGAAGATCTTTCAGGTCAATAAATGGGATTTGAGGCAAGCCCATGGGAATTGGTAATATTGGGTTGGCCAAAAGGTTCGTTCAGTGTTTTCCATAAGATGGCTCTAGTAGCGCTTAGTTGTCTTTAACTTCATTCAAAACAATTTTGTTAGATTGTATTGTGACAGCTGTCATACTAGCTTGCATTAAAAAAAATAAAAATAAAAATTGTTGAATTTTTGTGTAGCCATTTTAATATTGAAGGTGGAAGAAAAAAAGCAATATTTTCAGCATATTATTCTTTATTATTTCAAGAAAGGTAAAAAAGTAACTGAAACACAAAAAAAGATTTGTGCAGTGTATGGAGAAGGTGCCGTGACTGATCCAACGTGTCAAAAGTGGTTTGCGAAGTTTCGTGCTTGAGATTTCTTGCTGGACAATGCTCCACGGTTGGGTAGACCAGTTGAAGTTGACAGCCATTGAATCGAGACATTAATTGAGACCAATCAATGTTATACCACGCGGGAGATAGCCAACATATTCAAAATATCCAAATCAAGCGTTGAAAATAATTTGCTCCAGCTTGGTTATGTGAATCGCTTTGATGTTTGGGTTCCACATAAGTTAAGGGGGAAAAAATCTTCTTGACCATATTTCTGCATGCGATCTCTACTTAAACATAATGAAAATGTTCCGTTTTTAAAACAAATTGTGCCAGGTGATGAAAAGTGGATACTGTACAATAATGTGGAACGGAAGAGACCGTGGGGCAAGTGAAATGAACCACTACCAACCACACCAAAGCCTGGTCTTCATCCAAAGAAAGTGATTCTGTGTATATGGTGGGATTGGAAGGGAGTCTTCTATTATGAGCTCCTTCCGGAAAGCCAAACGATTAATTCCAACAAATACTGCTCCCAATTAGACTGAAAGCAGCACTTGATGAAAAACGTCCAGAATTAGTCAACGGAAAATGCATAATCTTCCATCAGGATAGCGCAAGACCGAATGTTTCTTTGATGACTAAGCAAAAACTGTTACAACTTGGCTGGGCAGTTCTGATTCATCCACCATATTCACCAGACATTGCAACCTTCGGATTTCCATTTATTTCGCTCTTTACAAAATTCTCTTAATGGAAAATTTTTCAATTCCCTGAAAGACTGTAAAAGGCACCTAGAACAGTTCTTTGCTCAAAAAGACAAAAAGTTTTGAAAAACCAATAGCTAGTGGGAAGCAGTCACATAGCATAGGGAGATCAGCTCTGTGCTTAGTGACCACCTAGAGGGGTGGGATAGGGAGGGTGGGAGGGAGACGCAAGAGGGAAGAGATATGGAGATATATGTATACGTATAGCTGATTCACTTAGTTACAAAGCAGAAACTAACACACCATTGTAAAGCAATTATACTCCAATAAAAGATGTTAAAAAAAAAAGTTTTGGGAAGATGGAATTATGAAGTTGCCTGGAAAATGGCAGAAGGTAGTGAACAAAATGGTGAATACGTTGTTCAATAAAGTTCTTGGTGGAAATGAAAAATGTGTCTTTTATTTTCACTAAAAAACCTAAGGAACCTTTTGGCTAACCCAACACATATGTTGACCAAATTGTACTGTCAACCAGACAATAACCGTTTTTCCAATTCATTGTTGTAACTCTCCTCCAGGTGGCAGTGTTTCCTCACCAATATGGTGGTCAGTCTCAGGACCACCACATTGTAACAACTAGTACTAACATTTGTCCTGGGGGTCGGGGGGCGGACAGCAGTTTCTGACGCCCCTCAGAAAACAGTTACAGAGAAACACACCTAAACCAAGAGTGCAAGAAGGGAAATCTATGACCATTACTGGCCGAAGCCAGGTGAATCATTAGAATTTTGGTTGGTTTGCCTGGAAGATGAGGGAGTGGAACCTGTAAAATAAAGAAGGTAACAGCTAGGCTATTTTAGTATTCAACCCCTCCTGCAATCTATCATGTTAACCTTCAATCCACTTGCAGAAGTCAGCAAAAGTTCTCCAACACTTTTGCAGTAGATGTTGGCTGCTTTAAGAAACCTTTGCCCTTCAGATTTCCCTGAGAAAAACCCCCATGGTAAACCATAGATGAGGCACTGAATACTAAGTTCGTACTGCTCCGGTTTGAGTTTAACCGTAGATGAAGATGACCCACTAGAGAGTGAGAAACTGACTCAAAGAAATGCAGATAAAATTTTGCTGTCAGTCTCACCACCCTGGAAATCTTAGCTTGCCCTTCTGTAAAAACTAGGCAATAACTGAAGAGTTGTTCTCATGACAATAGGAAAGAAAACACCTGAGATTTTAAGGTGGACTGCGTTAAAAAAAAATAACCACTGTGCCAATCAAACCCATGACAGCCAAATGTGACAAAGCCCAGAGCCCCAGCCAGAAAGCAATGTGACTTTGGCTGCTGAGTCAAAGGGTCCCCAAAGTAATAAAAAACCTTGCTGCTCCATATAGAGCTGTGAGTAAACTGAAAATATTGGCAGTTTGTGTGGTTGAGTTGCAAGCAGCAGCAATATTGCTGGAAATCAAATGAAAATATGACTGGCTTACTGGTTAGAGCCCCTCTCTCCCTCTGTCACCCTTTATCCCAAGTTCAGTTAATTTAAGAAGAAAGATGATTAAGGGGCAAGCTGAAGTCTTTTGTACCAAGAGAAACCAGAGACTCTAAGCACCCATTTGAGTATGCTTGGGAACTCTGGCAAAGGGAGAAATTGAAACTTAACTTCCCATCACAATATAGTTTGGAGGAACGTTGATTTTCTTGATGTTTAGCATAGTATTTAAGCTTGGACTTTGGACTCAATCAGATCTTTAACTAGCTGTTTGACCTTGAGTAAGATATTAAACCCTTCTATGTATCACTTTTCCTCCTTGTAAACTGAAAACATTAATAGTACCTATTTTATAGGATTATTGTGAAGATTAAATGTGATAATGTATATACAGCTCTTATCATGTTGTCTGGCATACAATATAGTCTCTTTTCAATCATTATTAGCTATTGTTGTCATGTATATAAAATGTGTTATGGATATAGCATCATAATCATTTTGCTATTGATAGTTATGGGAAACAAAGTCTCCTAACACTGCTATAATAAAAATGCAGTTTGTACTAAAAATTATCATGTGTAAAATTAGTATAACTATAAACTCCAAAGATTTAGTGCGGACATTGTGTTAATACTTAAGTTTACATATGAATATAAATTTAGACTCCCTGGGAATGAAAAATTAGGATGTAGATCAATTTATATTGACATATAGACAAAATATTAGAGGAAAAAAGCAAGTTGCCAATTATAATGATAATATAATAATATTTATATACATATAGAAAATTATACTGAGAAAGAGTAAGAGATGATGCAAGTCTGCATGTATATATATGCAGTCTAAAAAGATATGCTGTAGATTTTAACTGGCTATCTCTGGGAATAGAACTAAGAAATATTTGTACTTTCTTTTTTATAGTCTTATAACTGTTTACAACAAGCACGGTTCATATACCAAAAAATACAATGCTTTTTTCATTGTGGAAAAAGTAAATTTTTATTTAGTATACTTCTCTCTGAAAATTGAACAGTAAACGAGATGATAAGTGTACAATATATAACACACCTTCTATTATTTTTCATATATTTCTGCTATATAACTCCCCAAATCCTTCTGAATACCCAGGATAAGTATAATCTCAATGTAACAGATAAAGAAAGGACTGAGAAATATTTAGATTACACTTTCTTATGTAATCCTCAAAAGAACCTCAAAAGCTTTTAGTAACATGCACAAGGTCAGGACAAACACAAGGATTCCTGTTCCTTAATGCTCGTCCAATACTTTTTCCATTATTTCACAAGGATCAGTTTATCAGAAGTTTACATGAAAGTGCAGTGAGAAGAACAGAGGAAACTGACATGTCCAGGTACCAGTTGCTGTGTTAACATTTTGTTAAACAGAGAGGAGATCTGGGGAAGAAGGAGTCAAATCAGCTGTGATCCACCGACTCCCTTAACCGGTGGGATACTCCTGAGAGAAATAAAAGAAGGCAGGACATCTAGTCTAATGTCCTTGCCAACAATTTTCTGGACCTCTAGGTAAATAGAATAATAATATTTAGTAAAAAGAAGGCCTTTATTCATGGAATATTCTTTACAGGAAGCCCATGGCTTAGGATTGCTTGTAGTTAATAAACCTGGAATCTACAGATTTACGAAGCTTGGACAGTATTACATAAGTTATAGTATAAAACAGAGAGAACTAAAATCCTTCTGCTGTGTGAGGGGATAATCTCTCACTTGGAGACCATGTCAACTCTGGTCAGAGAGCACATGTCTTATGCAGGAACAAAAAGGACCTAGGAAGCTGCCCTTCATGTCCCAGACTTCTCCCTACTTTGTCTGAGCCTCCCAAATACCTTTCAGATTAATAACAGGCAATATTTTTGGTTCATGTGAGTCAGATTCAAAAATAAAATCCTTTGCTTTAGCTCAAAAAGAGTGTTAAAAGAACTAACAAACAAAAATATGTACTTAGCAATACATTTCTCCAAATAACAGGTGTGATTTAAAAATGCAAGGGGAAGTGAATATTAACTTACCATGTGCCAGGAGCTTTCCCTATGTTACTTCCCTATACTAACTACCATGTGAGGTAGGTAGAATCATTCCCAACTCCTTATAAAATTAACAAGACATAAAGAATTCTTTTACATGTGCAATTATTCTCAGCTACTAAGTCAGGAATCTGGTGTTCCAACCTAGATCCAACTCTCCTCTACTTACTGCTGCCCCCTAGGAGGAAGTTAAATCTCTGATTACCCTTTTCATGGGTTGAGTTTAAGAACCAGTTCTCTACTTTAGAACCTGATGTGAAATCCCAAATGTATTAAAAAACAATACTTTCCAGGTTTGGCGGCCCTGTACTTATCCCCTTCTAAGCTTCATATGTTCAATAACTAACTTCATTGCCTTTGCTTAGATGTCCAGCAGTAGGGTCCAGGACTCAGGAAGATGAAACGATTCTTCATCTAATAGAAGTTCCTTTGATGGCACTCAGCACCCTCTCTTGGAAAAGTCACTTTTAATTACACTTTGACATTTATTTTACTTTACACCAAAAAAACTAAATAAATAAACCTCATGACTTTTCATGAAATGGATATGGGTTTTGCCCTGGTAGTAGGTCAAAATTGAAAGAAGTCATCTATGAAACTTTTGAAAGAGTTTGAATGAAATTACTTCATGTTTCTTCAGCTAAAACTAAAGTGATACTTCAGTGCTCCATAAGTAGAATTTTTTCTTCTTTTTTGACATATGATCCAGGGGGATTTATAATGCTTCTGCAGAAAAATGAATTCTGTAGAGGCTGAGGCGATGAATAATTACAAGTAACAGTGTTTTCCTTTTCATGTTATTCCCAGTTACTCCTAATTCTGCATAAATAAATATTCCTGGGAACAGAAGGGCAGTGAAGGAGTAGGAGCAGGTAGGAGTGTGTCATGTTCTACAGCTCCAGCATGCATCTGCAAGTAGGCATTACGCCACGAAACAGAAATCCACAAGTAAGCAGATGGCATCAGTCCACAAGCAAGGTCATTCAGGCCACCTCTTTATAATTACACTTAGAATATATAACTCACAGGGTAACAAAGACAATTTTCTTGTTGCTCCATGATTTTTAATATTTTTCCAGCATTTACAGAGCCTACTTGTGTTAAAAAAAGAAAGAAAGAAAGAAAGAAAGAAAGAAAGAAAGAAAGAAAGAAAGAAAAAAACACACAGTCAACACACACAAATGGCAGAAAATCTAAAGCAGAGGTGATCAAAATATATAACTTCTGGATGATCTGGTTTAAACCCTTTTGAAAAAATGTGTCTAATATGGTAAAATTGATTTTTTTGGCTGCAATTATTGTTTTTGCATAAATTAATAGTGATGTGCAGTTTATCTCATCCAAAGCAAGCTGGTTTAATTATTGGTATGATTTTTCTAGTGTGAAAGGTGGTTAAGAGAAGAATTCCTGGTTCCATGGCCTTCTACCCCAATGAAGGGATGCATTCACATGCTGACAGTTCATTTATAAATACCAAAGTAATTGACTCAATTCATTATCAGGGCATGTAGGACTTGCTTTTATGAAACAAGGAAGAGAGTCCCTCTGAGGTTCAGAAGTTGAGAAGAGCACTCTTAGGGCAGATGCACAAGTCTCTGCTTGTAGTAATCCATATTCTGTAGACTTTCCCTCTGTATACACCCTTAAAGTGTGATATTTGCCAAAAAAAATTTCTTTTAATTCATTCGGTATTTATATGCCAAGTTATAAAATGATGAAAGAACGATACATTGCCCATACTTGTCAAATAGACAGATGTGAAGTTATGAAATACATATATATGCATTTGTAATATATAATATAAAATATATTATATATAATAGATAATACATTATATAGAGATATAGAATGTAAAAGAGAGAGAAAGAAAGAGAATCTTGTTCAGTGCTTCCCTTGGTAAACTAAAGAGAATTTAAGCCAAGCCTGAATGATGTTTTCTTTGAGGCAGAGCAGTCAATATCCCCAAATACCTTTTTCCTTATTGCCTAACTTTCTTACTGCTTCAGTTCCTATTTGGAACTGAAATTAGTTACGCTACTAAATGTGACAGTCAGTAACCAGATAATCAGGTCTTCCCAATGCTTTTCTGGGGACCCATTTTAGACCAGAATCTTTTTGCTGTAGAAAATTGATACATGTGCTCAAATAAAGTTCCCATCTGAGTTGACTGGTTTGAAGACAACAAGTTTGGCAACCATAGAGAGTGGGAACAAAGAAAGAGAAAGATAGAAAAGATATTATATCAAGTCTGAGTAATACTACTTAATTTTTACAAAAGAAAATAAACAAAATACCTTGTTGTTTCTAATACACGAGTCCAAGTAATCTCTCCTTTCTTATTCAAAATCACTCCATTCTCTCTAAGCACCTTTTGTTGAAATTCAGCTGGTCTAGAACTGATTTATCTTTTCTCTCTAGCCTACTTCCCCTCCAGTTATCCCAATCCGGTGAAGAACATCACCATTCACTCAGACAGCCAACAGATTTGGAGAACTCCACTTCCTCTCTGATTCCTCTCTCTCCTTCACGTGTCATATCCAATCACCAACTAAGTCCAGTGGTTCTCTCTCCTGCATGGCTCTGGAGAGTGGCACAACCACCACTGCATCAACTGTCTTTCAAACCCAAATATTTCTCACCCGGGCAAAAACAGCCTCTGAACTGGTACTTCTGTATTTCCCTAATCCCCCATACCCTTAGTAGCCACAATAATTTTTCTAAAATCATATTCTGTTACTTCCTCTTTAAAATTATTCAGAGGTATTGGGGAGCTTGCTGTCTAAAACACAGGTATCTTATATGTTGTACATTATCTTCTGGGCTCTGCCTATGCCTACAGGCCCCGTTGCTTGAGGGAAATGTCACTCTTAATTGGCTTATCTGTCTAGCAAACGAATTGTGTAAAAAAAGATGTTGACTCAATATATGCGAATATTATCCCTGTGTTATGGGTCATATGAAATATATTTTGTGACGCTAAGACTTTCATGCAGAAGTTATCAGGGATGGGGAAATAATACCTGTGAAGGATGAATTAGGCAGAGGAAGAGGTCAATCTGTGAAGCTGTTGCATCAGAACCTTGGCCAATCCTACAGTGAGTTTTGAAGCTGGAAGTGCCTTCAAAGTTTTCCATAATGGAGGCGAGAGGCCAAGTTTTTTTGTCCCCATATGGTCAAGTCTTTGAATATTGGCTGTCCCTGGGGAGACACATGCCTGGGTGAAGCAGCTGCCTTCCAGTGAGGTAATTCCTGGTAAAGGATTTACCTTTGAGTCATTAGCTGTCAATACTAGCCGGAGCGGAAGAATTGGGTACCTAGGTGCCAAAGGGGCTCCTGGGTAGAGCATCCCAATCGTCCTTACATCTTACCAGAACTTCTTTATTTTAGTAGTTATTGTGATTTAAAATTGTTCCTAGCGTGACATTAATGAAAGCCAAATTCTAAATTTAAAATGGGGATAAATGCTAAAGATGATCATCCTGAAACCCTACACACTTTAATCACGATTTCCAACACAAACAAAAAAATTAAAGTGAAAATAGAAGAAACAATTTGTTCATAATCACTTGTGTTGACTTCAGGATGTAGATTGTTAATAACATGGATTTTTCAGATTTCCTCTTGTCTTAGGAATTCTATAAATATAGAATGAGAACTCAAGCTTTCAAAGAGCACTTGAGAAAGTCAAATATCCTTGTCCTTTGGTCAGTCTCATTAATATCACATATCTCATTATTGCTGTCTACAAGAGATTTTCTACAATAGTTGGTGTTACATTTAAATTACAGAAATAGATTAAAATTTCAAAGTTTCTTCTGAATTTATTTTCTGTGCTGAAATATTTTCTGAAAATGTATAAATAAATATGCTATTTTGATAATTATTTATTATCATTATTATTGCTGTTCCCCATTGAAACAAATGTAATTAGGATTTAAGTAGAATTACTACCACTCACATATCTTAAGCCAGCCATACCTAAAAACCAAAAATGCAGAAAATTGTTTCTAAATGATTGTGCAAAAGACAGTGGGAATGAACAAAGCCCTTTCCCCAATACACATACACATTCCTCCACGAAGAAGAAATGAACAGTCGGTTGCCCTGACAGTAAGTGCTGTAGGACAAAGGGACACTCCTTAGAGTCTACATGTAAAGACGGCTACTAATGACAGGGAGTGCAGTAAACTGCAGCAAGGGAATTTGGGGAAGCAGAATGAGTGTGCAGATTTTTTAAAGCACTGAGATCAGAGCTGACATGATACTCTCAAATTTTTAAATAAGGACAAGAGATACATCTTTTATTTTTCAACCTCTTCTAAGAATAATATTCACAATGACACCCATATTTCATTAGCAATGCATAGTTTCTCTCAGTCCCTCTCAGAGCCTGTTCAGACAAAGCTCACTGAAGCTGTTGAGACAAAGATCACCGATGCTGACCTAACTTTCAAGTCCAATGAACTTTTCTCCACTTTCATCGCATTTTACCTTTTATTGAATTCAACACTGTGAATGTATATGTAAACACACATATACACACATACCTGCATACATACATAGAGTTTGGAATTTTTGTTGTTGTTGTTTTTACAGTTGACATTCGAGCCTTTATTTAGTTATACATGGTAAAAATGACTGAATATAACATAATTAAAATCAATTGCATTAAAATATATACATGTATTTTTTGGAAGAACATATAACAAGGAGACATTTAAATTAAATTGTGAAGTATGTCTTAATTCTGATATTTAAAAAAAATAAAATAAAAACCAAACAGATAACAAAGCCCAGAAAAGTATGATAAACTCATGTTGTCCTTTGAAGGCTGAGCTGGTTTATTACTCTATTTAGTTTGAGCCGACCCCCACGTCTTTCATTACTGGATCGATCTTTCAAAGAAGCCTACACAGTCAGTAAAGAAAAAAGAGAAAGCCACTAGATTTGATGTCATATACCCAGAAGTTCTTATTCACTCTATGGATCACTGACCAAAGGCCACAAAATTTCCAAATTAAAACCATGAATGAGAAGAAAAGTTAGCCGCTGACTGGGGCACCTTTGTCCTGATTCGCAGCAGCTCAGGGCTCTCCGGTTTGATGTGCACCAGCAGTGTTATTTTGGGTTAGTTACTAGGCAACTCCGTCTATGAGTCATGGGAGAGCACTCAGCAGCACCATCATCCGTGTCATCTTTCAATAGACTTAACGCAATAGCTAAACACCAGTCACCTTTTTTCCACAAAGACCCATGTCAGGAATCAGGAAGCTGGGTTGCCTAGGATGGTTTTACATTGTAGCCCACATAATTGGCTTTCATGTAATTTCAGAGAAAAATGCCATTAAGACTGTTATGGAAATAAATGGCTTGCTAAAAGGAAGTCAGCCACAAGGAGTATAAAGTAAAAATCAATAAAAATCCCTGAGTTGGGTAGATCAATCAATAAGGTACCTTTGGAAGATTATTATAGCTTTCAAGTCTCCAGGATTCAGCTTGGGAGAACAGTTACTGTCTTCAGTGCCTTAAAATAATCAACTGGATTCTCTTTCCCAGTGTTTAGCACAATATATCCTATAATCCTGATGGAGACAAAAGCCTTCTCTTTGTTACTTTTAAGCAGATTCAGTTATTCTTTGGTTTAAAATTTTGATTCATCCTAAAATATAAAAGTTACTAGGGATTGTGGATGTGGGACCTGAGAAGGAACAGGTAGGTAATGAAGAAAATAAAAGATTTTTTTACAGGCAGATATTCAAATGCCCGCTGGACACTACCTGATCAAAGTGTCACAAATAACTAAATTTTAGCAGTTCCAACATTTACCTAACTCTTCTCCTCTCTCTCGATTAGTTTTCTCCACCATAGGTACCTCCCACCATCTTACCCTTATGCAGAAAATAACCCTCATCTCCACACCCTCCCTTCGTCAGGGCTAGCTTCAGGAGTATGTGATCTGTGCAGGTACACTGGACCCCGTTCAGTGAAGGGCCTCACACTTGATCAAATGCTTCAATGTCACCATTTGAATTTCTTAATCATTCGTTAACAATGTGCCCTGTGTTTTCATTTCACACTGGGCCCCACAAATTATTTAGCCAGCCTTTGCCTTTCATTTGTCATATGAAATTAGCCACCATCCGGTCCATTCTACCTCTTAAGCTAACCTAAAAACCTGCCAGCTCTTTACCCAACTTTCATGGTTCAGGCCTTCAGCATCCCAACCCAAGAACCTTACTGTGACAAGTATTTTAGGGAAAGTGTCTCCTTAGAAATGAACAGAGCCTATATGTATATGTATAGCCGATTCATTTTGCTGTACAGTAGAAACTAATACAACGTTGTAAAGCAACTACATTCCAATAAATATTTAAAAAAATAATAAAGTTGCTTAAATATGAAAAAAAAAAAAGAAATGAACAGAACCATGAGTAGGAGTTAGCAGAGAAGAACAGGGGAAAGAACATTCCAGGCAATAGATAGAGCCCTGGACAGTTCTGAGGAGGGAAAGAGGATGGCAGCTGGATGGAGAGAGGCTCAGAAATCCCAGATGTTCTCCCTTTATTGCTTTTCCTCTTCTCTCAGTCTCCCCCTGCATATTATCCAGGTCTAGGACTCCTGGTTGGAATTCCTCACTCCTATCCCCATGTACAACTAGATCTAACATGAGATTTTATTATAGTTGTTTTTAATCTGTGGCACTGTCTTTAAAAAAAAAAAAAATTAGAACTCTCCCTTGGAATCTCTATACATCTAAATACTCCACTGTTAGGACTATCCTACTCCTTCTAGTAAGGGGACAAGGTCAGATAGAGTCTTATCCTTTAGCATTTCTGTGCTCATTACCTGTGATACAACAACAAACTACGTGTCTCTGTGCCTTTTCACAGACTGCTCCCTTGGCCTGTAATTCTCAACCTACACAACTTGCCAAGGAGTTTAACTAGCAAATTTCTAGCCAACCAGTATCTTCTTGGAAAGACTGAACTTCTGGAGAGAGTCACCCCTTCCTTTTCTGTGTTCATGTAGCTGGTTTGTGCATTTCTACTATAGTACCAGCTAAGTTGTTCATATGGTTAGAAGAAGAAAGGAAGGGAAAGAGGGAGGAAACAAGAGTTCTGAACTTCTAAAGAGAGGGTCTGCAAATTAGCAAGCCAAGGCATTTGAAATGGAAACACTATAGCCATGAAAGACAACTCACCTGCTTCTCAATTTCCCCTACATCTCTTCCCTAGGAGAAATCACCACCACTTTCCTAAATGGGTTGATGCTAGTCTGATTTGTGCCAGCATTTCTCAGGAGAAAAGCCTGAGTGCTCTCCTTCTACCCTTAAGAGAGAAAGTTAACCAGAAGTCAGCAAGATCAGCCACCCCAGCCTCCTGTAGGCCTATCTGTTCCCTGTATGTATAACAGAAGACCTCAAGAGTTGCTCCTTCCTTTCCCACTGGAAGTGACATATTGGCATTTATGCTAGTTTGCTGATTCTAAAGGGACAAGATGAGAGAGCCACAACTCCCTCCAATTACCCAGAATAGCTGAACTCAGCAGACAGTGGAAGACTCCCTCCGCAGACTCTTTTACAAACAGCCAGCTATAATCCAATCATCTATGTATGTACAAAAGATTAAAATAAAAGACTAAGTCATTTTCAAAGAACAAAAAACCTTAGATCACACATGAAAGATCTCTCACCTTCCTCTTCCTCTCCAAGTAAATAATTCCAACTAGATAAACTGTTCTAGAATTAGGAATTTGATATACAATTAAATAACACCTTAAAATAAAATGTTATAAATATACTCAATAAAAGTCCATGCATACTAATACATGACTTTAATATCAAATTGAAATATGAAAGAAAAATCATTTTGCATTATTTTTGAACTTTAGTTCCTAGCTTAATGTAGTATATGAGAATGTTCATATTATCCCTAGGGACAATATGGGGAAGAAAAGAAAAGGGAATCACCCCTCTTCATTACCCATTTTATCTTTACTCTGAACTTATAAATATATAATGTGAATAAATCTGGCAAATTAACATTTAATGCCAGGATAACAGTGCTTGATTTCTGTTATTTTGCTATTTAGCTTTTTATTCCTATTACATTTTCAAGTTTTTCCTAATTTTTTTTATCTCTTTTGAGTTTAAATTTCTGATTCTAATTTTCTGTTTTCAATTTGCTCCTTTGCAAGATTTTTTTAAGTTTATAAACCACGGCATTCTGTGGCCATTCTGTAGTGGATAAGAATGTATAGTCAGAAGCCAGTTTTATCTTTCAGACGTGAAATAACATGCTTATTACCACACACACAAAAAAAGACCTTGATGAAATTTTCTCTTGTTTTTATGGTCACACCACCTTTGACAATGCAAAGTGCATTAAAATGTAATTGCATTATGCTACACCATTAATGACTTAATATTAGAAATATATTCCAAAGAAGCAGAAATGCTTTACTTAAGTGCAAGTGCTTTTGATATTCCCTTGTACAAGTGACATCTGTGGAGAAAGGATGCACTATATTTAATAGCATGAGCTATTCAAGATGATTGAAATAAGCCCTCCCGTGTCCTTCCATGCTCAGTGCTTAATGGTGTGTGCCTTGTACTGTCTCCAACCTTGTTGTTGTAGTGAAGCATAATGTCTATATTTTCTAAATTCTCCTCCTGTGGATAACTTGATTATAGCTTAAGTTTTTATAGAAATCTAACTCTCATATAGATAAGGTATAAAGTTAGATTTAAAGAACTGAGATGTAAAATGTATATCCTTATCTTCTACTTTACACTTCAATGAAGAAAAATGACCTCAGTATCACTTCTCTCTACTAATTTCCTTATTACTAGTAGACATTCATGCCCACCCACAGTGCCCTAAACCCCAAAACCTATTCACTTTGCCTTTCTTTTACTTAGAATGCTACACTTAATTTTTTTTTTTTTATAAAGTTTTCTGGTATTGTCATGTGGGCCTGTGATGCTAGTTATTCTTTTTTTATTCACTTATTTATTTATTCATTCATTTATGGCTGTGTTGGGTCTTCGTTTCTGTGCGAGGGCTTTCTCTAGTTGCGGCAAGCGGGGGCCACTCTTCATCGCGGTGCGCGGGCCTCTCACTGTAGTGGCCTCTCTTGTTGCGGAGCACAGGCTCCAGACGCGCAGGCTCAGCAGTTGTGGCTCACGGGCCTAGTTGCTCCGCGGCATGTGGGATCCTCCCAGACCAGGGCTCGAACCCGTGTCCCCTGCATTGGCAGGCAGATTCTCAACCACTGCACCACCAGGGAAGCCCTAAACTTAATTTTAGAGTATGTAGAAATAAGATGATTATGGTACAGGAACTATAACAATAATAATATCAGTAATAATAACAATATAGCCACTAACAGTTATACAGCATTTGCTATGTGCCAAGCATTTAAATAAGCCTTTTATTGGCAATCTGTATGTCTTCTCTGGAGAAATGTCTATTTAGGTCTTCCACCCATTTTTGGATTGGGTGGTTTGTTTTTTTGATATTGAGCTGCGTGAACTGCTTGTATATTTTGGAAATAAATCCTTTGTCATTTGCTTCACTGACAAATATTTTCTCCCATTCTGAGGGCTGTCTTTTCATCTTGTTTATGGTTTCCTTTGCTGTGCAAAAGCTTTTAACTTTCATTGGGTCCTATTTGTTTATTTTTGTTTTTATTTCCATTTCTCTAGGAGGTGGGTCAAAAAGTATCTTGCTGTGACTTATGTCATAAAGTGTTCTGCCTATGTTTTCCTCTAAGAGTTTTATAATGTCTGGCCTTACATTTAGGTCTTGAATCCATTTTGAGTTTCTTTTTGTGTATGGTGTTAGGAAGTGTTTTGATTTCATTCTTTTACATGTAGCTGTCCAGTTTTCCCAGAATCACTTATTGAAGAGGCTGTCTTTTCTGCATTGTATATTCTTGCCTCCTTTATCAAAGATAAGGTGACCATAGGTGCATGGGTTTATCTCTGGGCTTTCTATCCTGTTCCATTCATCTATAGTTCTGTTTTTGTGCCAGTACCATACTGTCTTGATTACGGTCAGGACAGGAATAAAGACTCAGACATAGAGAATGGACTTGACACGGGGAGGGGCAAGGGTAAGCTGGGATGAAGTGAGAGAGTAGCACTGACATATATACACTACCAAATGTAGAATAGATAGCTAGTGGGAAGCAGCCGCATAGCACAGGGAGATCAGCTCTGTGCTCTGTGACCACCTAGAGGGGTGGGATAGGGAGGGTGGGAGGGAGACGCAAGAAGGAGGAGATATGGGGATATATTTATATGTATAGCTGATTCACTTTGTTATACAGCAGAAACTAACACAACATTGTAAAGCAATTATACTCCAATAAAGATGTTAAAAAATATATAAATAAATAAATAAGCCTTTTACATATATTAACTGATTTACTCCTATAAGGTTGGTACTACAGATCTTTATAGAGTTTCCTGTTCAAATTTCATTCTTTGTGAAACCGTTGAGAACTCACAACATAGGGTCCGCTATTTCTTCCACAATCTCACTACTCAAAGCAATGCCTACAATAGAGACTTCAAATGGCTCTGCAGTTCTGAGAAGGTACCACTCGACCTTGGGCCACAGCAGTGCTATTTCCTACTAGCTAACGGCTAATTCCACTGGCTGCTATGCTCACCTTCTATGCATCACTCTCAGTCAAGTTCTACTTGTCCTGCTTACAGTTACTTCCACTAAGACTATCACCTCTGCCAGGCACCAGCACCCCTGTGTTGGCACTGCTGGTTCCATTAGAGCGTTAGCAGGGATATGTCACATGGGACAACATGGACTGCTGGAATTCTTGTGTTGAATGTGTGTCTAAATATATCTGCATATATATGACTCTGGCATAAGTTTATTACTTTTACCAAAGGTTAAGAATTATTACAGAGGTATGTCACAAAGTAGGTAAAATTCTTTTCTCCTGTTCTGCATTTTACTCCCTTAGTAGGAATCTAAGGCATCATAGCTTGTGCTCCAATATTTTATACAATGTTGATACAAAAAAGCTTTTATTGGCTTTTATTTATTCTTCTTCTTCCTTCCTGCAAACCATAAATATGAGTGCAGGCAGGCCTGAGATGACAGTCATATCTGAGGAACAAACTCCCTGTTCTTCCTCTAAAAGCTCCTTTTTGAGATCAAGGATTTCTATATTTGGCCAAATTCGAGGACTTATTCCTTCTTCCCATAGGATAAGTTCTTTGTCACAAGACTCAAAGCTCCGCTGGAAAACATTATCTCAGTGGACCTAGCTCATCAGTTCAGGGTGTATGACTAGCCATCTTCATCCAAGAAGTAGCTATGAATTAGAGTGCAGGTAATTTCACTGCATCAGAATAATCATTATTGATTATTAGCAAAGTGATTTTCTCAAAAGCAATAGAATCTATAAATAAGAATTAAGGGTTATTAAATTTAACATTTAACCATTATGCATGGCATAAACTTTGGTGCTCACAAAACATACCATGTGATCCTCATTATTCCCTTGCTTTCTTGCATTTAAGCTCAGCCATTTACTTAATTCCGGACAATGGCTGTGAGTGGAAGCCAATACATAGAAAAGTAATACACAACCTTCCAACTGTTCTTTCTCTGCCATGGGTAAGGTACCATGACACAGATACAAAATGGTAGAACTTTCATCAGCCTGAAATCTTGATTTATAGGATTTGCTAATTTCCTTGGTGTGAATATTCCCAACATGGTTGATTTCAAGCTCTTAACATGAAGTTACTAAATTGGGACTTGGGAAAATATGAGCAGAATTGACTCTCAACCATTATACACCATGTCTAGTACACTCTATAAACTCTAAAAGAAGACATATCTGTAATTTAGGGACAAAGGAAGCAAACATTGCCCTGTAAAACTGAAGTAAATAATATTCAATATAGACTTAGTTGAACCTAGACATCTACACAGGTAACACTAAGGAACTGAGAAGGTATGAATGTGTGTTGCAGTTGAGATACTGAATCTATCAAAGGGAGATGTTTTCTTAAATATATTAAAGATAAAACAGGATGTTTCCCACATCCTGTAAAGGTGATCTGCATGCACTCAGATTCAATCAACACTTTACTGAATGCAGGTTATGTGCCAGGAGTAATGTCCCTTGTTTTTACATATGTTATCCCATTTCACCACAGTCTCCTTTGCCTTATCTCTATTTTGCAGATGAGAAAAAACAAGACATAGGCAATTAGCAAGAAATACAAAGGGGATTTGAATCCAAGCACTCTGACTCCAAGCTCAACATGCTGCTTCTGGGATCAGACTGTCTCTATAGTCTCAAAACAAAAACAAAAACAACACAATGAAAAGGTGACTGAAATGTAACTGAAGGAAATAAAGTTCTATTCTGCTCAAGCACATCATAACATTCTGAAACAAAGGGTGATCACAGCCAAAGAACTTAGAGACCAAAAAAAAAAAAGGAAAGTAAACATTTGATCTTTTTCATTTCTCTCCCTCACTTTTGTGCAATCAGTAAACATTTAAGAAGTTCCTACATGTTACTTTCTCCATGTGAAAAAGGGAGTGGATTCTAAAGAACCAATATTCATTATTAATTATAATATCACTAGCATAAAGAATGATTTATTTGCAGCTACTGTAGTTTGAGAGAAACATCCCTTAAAAAGAAATCCTAATTTGTTTTTTGTCCATATAAACTCTTGGGCTCATGGAGTCCTGAGTATACCGCCCCAACAGAAGGGAGACTTCCTCAGCAAATGTCAAATATTGGTAATCTCCTAAGATATATCTCCCATTACAATAATAATTTGATGCTCTAATTTATAAATCAGTACCGTTAGGGGGTTTCTGTTGTGTAAGTCATTCAGAAATTGATACTACCTAGGATACTTAAACAAAATAGTTTTTGGTTTTTTTTTTTTTTGATCCTGTTTCTTTGGGAGACAGTTTGTGGACCCACGGTGGTCCACCAAAAGTGTCTGACTCTTTCTCTATGCATCTCATTAGCAGCAACTACAGTATAACCATATTTAACTATAAAGACATGTTAAAAGTTAATTTTAATTTAATTTCCTTACTTTTAAGTTAAACATAGCTAAAGAATTGACTTGACAACTGAATTAAATTTTCTTGAAAATCAGTAGATTTTATTCTCTCATGGTATTAGAGACATTTTTCACAGTCTACCAAGAGCATCATTTTACAATTTGCAGAACTGCCCTGAATTAGTTTTATTTTCAAAGGCAAACAGAAGTTTTCTTATTCCCAAAACTCTTTTTAACTTCAGCATGCCAAATAGCAAATTAGTCTTACCTGTGGGTAAGAAGACACGATGAGCAGTGAAAAGTTCATTAGATTGCTCTTTTTGAAGTTCTTTGAGGTGAAGATTATATAAGGCTGCCTGAAGATGGTATAACTTGGCATAACGTCTAAAATGCATTTAGCAAATGACTATAAAATGCCTCTTCTGTCTATTCGGTGTTTATATCGGATGTTGTTGCTTTTCTGAGCTTTCCCCAGTTTTTCTCAGGCTTTGAGCATGCCCACATATAATGCCTTTCAGAAGGTTACTGTCCTTACTAAATATTTTACTTTTGAATGACTATTCAAAATAGACTATACTCTGTCTATGTGTTTCCCTCTGGGACTTCTCAGACTGATAAAAAATTGGTGTAGAATAAGACTGACATTCAGCCTCTTAGGTCCCTAGTCAAATACATTTTAATATCTCCTTATCCCATACAGAGGGTTTCACTCCTTAAATAGCTTTGAATAATACCTAACTGCCATCAGAGCAATAATTCTGCTATTGTCAAGCTTCCCTAGAAGGTTATGTATGAATGAGAACATATACTTCCCAAATGGAGTTGAAGTCTTGAGATTATTGGAAATATTAGGATTTATAATCAGGAGTTCTTCATTTTTAGACTCACCTTTGCCACCATTTATTCTCTGAGTTTATGCAAGTCATTCTTCCTTCCAGCACTGTTTCCTGACATGTAAAATAAGGAGATTGAACTGAAGTTCTTTTTGTTATCTAAAATGCTAGCAGTTAAAAAATTGATGAAGCAGAAACAGATGATGTTTCTAGGCATAAACAAGACCAAAGAATTCTAGCTATTTTAACAAGTGAGAAAGAGCAACCAGTCTGCTCTTCATCTATGTACACTTCAGAAAATCTACCTATCAATACATGCCATTCACTCACACCAAGCCTACAGTCTCCCTCACATTTGGTGGAAAGGCCCAATAGAGAAACAAATCATCACGCTGCAGAGGAAAATCTCACACATACTATTCAAACTGATTCATCATAATCATAACAGACCACAAAGAGATCATTGGACATTTGAAGAAAATCTGTATCATGTTAGTGAAAGGCTAAGATGAACAAACAACACAATTCATGACACTGAAGGAAACAATGCTAATTTAGGGAGCAGAAGAAGATTTTCATGAATTTTAGTTTAATGGACTTAAAGATACTAGAGGTAATATTCTGATGACAAAAGCATAAAATTTTTAAAAGGATATTATATATAAAAGAAAAAATTTATTAAAGAAGAGAATCACTTTCTCCCTCTCTTCCACACCCCCACTCCCCAAACTAATTCTTTTCTACCTGTTTTGAATATTTGGTAAATGTGTCTTAAATCCTTACTTGATATCAATGTCCAGGGGTTTTCCCAGACATTGTTTTACCTCATCTTCTATCTCTAACCCCAGCATGCAGCAAAAATTTAATCTATAATGGGAAATAAGTAAACATTCAATAAATGTTAATTAAATAATTTAAGAAAAATGTTCAGAGCCAAAAAAAGGACAAAAGTGTTCAGACTGATTAAACCCACCTAGTACCAGGCAGAATAAATGAGGAAAACAACAATAAAAACAAAATTATACCAGGAAATTTTCTGGTAAAATTTCATAATTCAAAGTACAAAAAAGTTTTTTTAAAAAAATAATTAACTGACTTTATTGGATATCCCATTAATAACATTCAAAATGATACATAAAATCATCTTATGTCACTAGAATTCTATACCAGGGAAATTATCAAGTATGCATGAGGGCATTTTCAAGCATGCAAAAATAATCCTAAAATTCCTTATAAAATAAATTGTTCAAAGAGTTGTTCCAGAATAAGAGCAAGGAATCTAGAAATTGGAATGCCATAAGACCTAAGAAGCAGTGGCAATATGACACTGAAGAACTGTAGAAAGTTTCATTTCTTTGGGATTTTCTTTTTCCTGATCAACAGATTCTATTAGAACAACGCTTAGAATATTATTTTGAAGAAAAAGAATTAATAGCACAAGAATTTATTTTCTTACATCTGTGTCTAATTGTTCTACTACAGTGTTATAATATTTATATAATCATAAATTGCAAAGGAGGTATTGGGGTTTTCTGTGTTTAGAATCTACCTATTGACAAAGGAATGGATGATGAGTTAGAATTACAAAACATAATGCATTGTCTTCAGCTCTATGTAAAAATAATAACAGAAACAAGAATGGGAAGCAGAAGAGGCAGAAAAAAAGGTAGATGTGCTAATTTCCTTGTTTCAGAACAGGAGTCAATAAATACTGCCTAAATTTGTTGTCAAGAAACATAGATTTAAGAAAGTTCAGGTAAACAACCACAAAAAAAAAACCCTAAAACTAAAAATATAATTATTAAAAATTATGTAATGAAGAAGAGTACAGGATATAAAATAATGATACCAAATTTCTTATACTTCATGATGAGGAGTCAATAGATATGATGGCAGTTGATCAATTTAGGTGTAGGTATAGTGCCAAATTAACAATAATCACCAGAGAAACCAAATTCAGAAATCCTCAGTGGTTGCCTCTGGGCACTGGGGAAGAGGACTCGTGAGTGGGACAGTGGGGAGTGAGATCATTTTCATTTATACAACTTTATATCACTTGATATTTCTTTAACATACATTATTTCATAGTATTTTTCATGAATACCTTGTTATAGAAAAAGTCTAAAGTGATGTAGATAATATTGATAGCTTATATTGGTGAATTACTTAGTTTATAAAAAATATATTCTTTTGAATTGTCTTATCTGTGTCTAACAATCCTTAAGAAAGTAAGATTCTGGTCACTAATTCCAGTGTGTGTGGGTTTTCCCTACACCACCAAGCAATTCTCTTTAACACCAGTTGGCTGTCTTACAATTCAACTCAATTCTGACACACTGTACCCAGAGACAGCATCAGATACCTCAGTCTAGGGCTCGGAGCTACAGGACTCCTCCTCCCCCACTTCAGCCACCAATTACAAATCCAAGTTGTCACTTGTGCAGCTACAGATAGAAGATTCCAGTGACTCCCTCCTTGGTTTGATTAATTTTCTAGAGCAGCTCACACAACTCAGGAAACCAGTTTAGTCACTAGATGAACAGCCAAGGACACAAATCAACAGCTAGATGAAGAGATACAGAAGGCAAGGTCCCGAACAAAGGAGCTTCTGTCCTCCTGGGGTTTGGGACCTGGCACAGTGGTACACGGAAGCACACTGGTTTGGAAGCTCTCCAAACCCC
Source organism: Balaenoptera ricei (assembly GCF_028023285.1). Lineage (NCBI taxonomy): Eukaryota > Metazoa > Chordata > Mammalia > Artiodactyla > Balaenopteridae > Balaenoptera > Balaenoptera ricei. The sequence continues at coordinate 62,436,725 of NC_082642.1, forward strand.
CTCCTTTTGGGTTTTTCTGGAACCTTTATTATACATGGGCACTATTGATGAAATAATCGGCCATTGGTGACTGATTCAACTTCCAGCCCTTCTTCCCCATCCTGAAAGCAGGGGTGGCACTGAAAGTTCCAACCTTCTATTCAAGGTCGGTTCCCCTGGCAACCAGCTCCCACCCTTAGGTGCTTTCCCAGTCAACTCATTAACATAACAAAAGACACCTTTATTGCTCTCAGCACAGGAAGTTCCAAGACTTTTAGGAGCTCTGAACCAGAAACAGAGACAAAAAACCAAATACACAAATATATTATTATAAATCACATTGTCAAAGAAAGATTCTGTTATTCTTACATAAGATTGAAGGAAAAAAAAAAGATAACAATTGTTAGTGAAGATATGGAGAAATTGGAACACTTGTAGACTGCTGATGGGAATGTAAAATGATGCAGCTGTATGATCCAGCAATCTCATCCCTGGGTATACATCCAAAGGAACTGAAATAAGTATCTCAAAGATATATGTGCAGTCTCATATTCACAGCAGCATTATTCACAATAGCCAAGGCATGGAAACAGCAAGGGATGGATGGATAAACCAAGTGTGGTCTATAAGCACAATAGAATACTATTCGGCCTTAAAAAAGAAAGAAAACCTGCTATATACAACAACATGGATGAATCTATAGGACACTATGCTAAGTGAAATAAGTCCGATACAGAAGAACAAATACTGCATGATTCCACTTATATGAGGAAGCTAAAATAGTCAAACTCATAGTAACATAGTAATATAGTAATGAGTAAACTCATTACTCAACAGTAACAGAGAATGGCAGTTACTGAGAGCTGTGGGGAGGGGGAAATGGGAGTTGTTGTTCAAAAAATACAGTTTTGCACTTCCCTGGTGGCACAGTGGTTAAGAATCCGACTGCCAATGGAAGGGACACGGGTTCAAGCCCTGGTCCGGGAAGATCCCACATGCCGCGGAGCAGCTAAGTCCATGTGCCACAACTACTGAGCCTGCGCTCTAGGGCCACGAGCCACAACTACTGAAGCCCGCGCACCTAGAGCCTGTGCTCCACAAGAGAAGCCACCGCAATGAGGAGCCCGCACACCGCAACGAAGAGTAGCCCCCACTCGCCGCAACTAGAGAAAGCCCGCGTGCAGCAACGAAGACCCACTGAGGCCAAAAATAAATAAAATAAATAAATTTATTAAAATATGTATATATATATATATATAGTTTCAGTTATGGAAGATGAATAAATTCTAGAGATCTGCCGTTCAACACTGTGCCTATAGTTAACAACACTGTATTGTTACGTAAAAATTTAAGAGGGTAAATCTCACTTTGTGTTCTTACCACAACAAAAATAATAATAATAACAATAAATAAAAAGGAGAATAAAGACATGGGGAAAAAGATTAGAGAAAAAAATCTTTGACTTGCTCAAAGTCACACAGCTATTAAATGACAAGGCTGAAGTCTCCTGATGTCAATTATTTTTTGCAATTTTAATATTAATCCAACTAAGTGCCATTTAAGTGAGTTGTTTTGTTTTTGTTGTTTTTTTTTAAATTTACAACATAGTTTGTAATAACTCTGTCTTATTCAGGTTCCCCCAGAACCAGATTCTGAGACAAGGATTCAAGTACAAGTAGTTTCTTAGAGAGGAAATATCAGAAAACAGTAGTACTGTGGAGCAGTGCTGAGATGGGGGAAAGAATCAAGAAAATAAAAGATGTGTTAACCAGCAAGTTACCACTGCAGAAAACTGGAGTGGGTTCCTTGGGGACCCAGGAAAGAGTGTGAAATACACACCTCAGAGTACTCCATCAATGGGCAAAGAAGTCTGAGTATTTAATTACTAAATGCTCCTGGGGGTGGGTGGTGGGAAGGGTGGAGATAGGTTGGAGATGTTTATTACTTGGCATTTCCAGTTGGCCCTGCAAACAGGGCAGGTTTCTGTGGTTTCCATTGGGAGTTGGACCTGCAAAGTACAGAAATGGTTGTGCTAAGGACATATGTGTGGGATTCTGCTATGAACTCCCAGCTAAATTATAACATTCCTTGTAAGCAGAACCTATATCTTGCTCTTTATTTCTACCAGGTAACATGGGACTAATGTTGAATAAATATGTTACAATTCATTTGAGTTGAGAATACTCAAGCATTTTAAACACATGACTGGTTTAGCAGACAGTCTTATTTTCCCAAAAGTGAGAAGAGTTTTGTACGTATTCTGCCACCAAATGCAAAGACTCTCCCTATGGCATCAATTCCCAGATGTTGTTTTATAGATGAGTTCTGGTCTAGAACTAAGTTTTTACCAGTACGTGGCAAAAGAAGAAAAAAAATGATAATTTCATACTTGTGTGAGATTTATAAAAATTGGATTCAAGAACTATAATTTGAAATTATCTCTGTCTTGTATTTTTGATATTAAAATATCATCTTTCTTATGAAATTATAGTGAGAACAAATGATACTTTATTTTTCCCTTTCAATGCCTATATGTTCTCTTTATTTCCCTGGGCAAAATTTTAAGTGTGGTTATATGTTGTATAAATCAATTTTTAATTAAAATCATACTACTCTATAATATAAAAAAATCTGGAAATATATAGGCTATTCCTTAATAAGATTTTGTGTACTCATATTATCCTATCAGTTATTTTTCAAACCTAAAGTAGCCTTAAAGCCATTGATGTGATTTCATCAGCAGCACTTTCAAAAATGATAAATATAAAATTTGTTTACTTATAAAGGAACAAAAATATGAACATCTGCTTGGCTATTTTAAGACTACATGTTTAAAAATTAATGCTGTTTACTTTGGAATTAATTACCTTTATTGTATATTATGTAAATTAAACGCTTCATTTTAAACATGTTATATATGGATTTATTGAGCAAATGATTTACAAAGGAAAATGATATTTGTCACAAAGTCTTATTTAAAACTGGTATATATAAGATTATAATAGCCATATTTTCCATGTATAAGAAATCATTCAATGGTCATAAATATGTTTCTGAGATCACATCCTCCTTGACTTTAAAACAATAACTCTTTGTAGCCCAAAATGTTTTGTACACATTTATAGATCTTCCTACATACATATTTGAATTCCTATATAGTTCCTTTTTATTTATGGAATGTTGAATATGACATAAATAATTTGATTGGAAGATTTGGATAAGTGGTTAACAACAATCTGCATGATATTTGGGAATCTGGCAGGGCCTTCTCTAGTAAATGATGGAGCAAGGGCCACCTGGAAACATAGATCACACCGCAAGGCTCTAGCCAAACACATGCAGACAGAAACAGGTTATAGTGAACAAACATACACACAAACACACACACAGAGACACACACAAAACTTTGAAGGAAAAAGAAAGCCACCATAGGGCAATTTATAGCTTGGGAATATGTCTTAAAAGGCGGCTCCATCTTTGTGTTTGTAAAGGAACATACTCAAAATCCCTTTTCCATTCATGGATGTTAGTCTTGATTCACTATTTAGCATACATTCCAGGCTTTCTTGTCTTTAGGCAGTTCTGTTTTCGAACTTACCAGATATGTCCTTATTCAATTTCTCCTCTGTTTTATATGTTAACTCACTCACGAGGGAGTGAGCAGAGCCTATCAGGCAGAGTTTGAGGATGTACGGTGACTTGGCATCACCTCTGTTTATTTTCTCAGACATGTGGCACTCCTTTTCCTCATAGCTAGTATTTCTTATGAATCCACTGGAGTATGTCAGAGTCTGAGAAAAAGGTCACCAAACCTGTCTCTAAGTAACTTCCACATATTAATGTGAACTTATAAATCCGTGTATGGCCTCGTTTGCATGAGGGCGCAGAGATCGCTATTATTATTACTCCTATACTAATTGTATAGTCATCTAAAAGATTTAATTATCCTCCTAATACATAACTTACTGCCAAAGATTAAGAATTTTAGAGCCCATTTAGTTTTGAAATAATGGATTTTTAAACCCACAAAAGGTACTTGAATAGATATTTCTTATGAATATTCTAATAAGAAATTATGCTAATAGCAACTGCTAAAGCTAAAAATTGTTGAGAAGATTAATTACTTATAATATGCCATGAGCAACATGAGACAAAAATAGATAATTCTTCAATCTTTAATGCTTTAATTTTATTGATATATTCTTGATGAGAAAAGAAACAATGATTAACCTTCAGAAGTTTAGAAAAATATTTTAAGAAGAAACAAAAAATTTTTCTATATGTGTTTAAATGTTATAGCTTATCTTCAGCAAGTGCTATACAATCTATGAGATGCTTTTGTAAAAAATAATGACTTGGTTGTAAACCACTAACATTAAGAAGAAACAGAGGACTTACTCCACCAGCTATTAAGATTTATTATAAAGCTAAAGTAATATGTGTGGCATTGTTGCAAAATAGATAAATAGGCCAGTGGAACAATAAAGAAGGTCCAACAACTGACACACATATATAGATAGATGATTAATGACAAAGACTATACTTGATTGAAAAGGATATGACAAAAAATGACCTTTTCAAAAGATGGTATTGTGTCAATTATACACCCACATGTAAAAGAAAAAAATAAAATTGACTCCTACTTTCAAACATGCTCAAAAATTAATTCCAGGTGGATTGGTACTCTAAATGTAATGTACAAAACATTAAATCTTACAGAAGTTAGGAGAGAAGAATAATTTCATGAACTCGAGATAGGTAAGAATCACATTTTTCATTATCACTAACCATAGTAGAAAAAATTGATAATTGGATTACATTGCGAGAACATCTGTTCAACTAAAAACATTATTTTTAAGAAAGAGAAAATGCAAGCCACAGAGTGGAGAAAACATTTGCAACACATATAAGTAACAAAGGGCTTGTATATAGTATATATGTATACATATATAGGGGAAAAAAAGCTCTTACAAGTCAATTTTTTTTTAAATGGCAGATAATCCAATAAAATGGGTGTTGGGCTGCACCCTGCAGGCTTGCAAGCCCTGTACTTGTCCATCTTCAAGACACAAGGAAAAGCCTGAGTCAGTAACAGAGACATCAATGGCTTAATGGATAGGGGGATCTTACATGTCTGAGGCAAGGTTCTGGAGCAATACCCCACAGTGCAGATGGCTAGCAGGATGAGGGGGAGGGGAAGGGTACCAGTTATAGAGGGAACTGACATCTGGTTGGCTCATCCGTTACCAGGGAAACAAGCAGAGGGGCATGCCCCTTTGATAAAATATCATCGTAGAGATAGTTCTGACCTAAAGATTAGAACAATCAATAGCTGGGGCCCAGGGCAAGTATGTAGGCATTTACTGATTAGGTTCTATGATTAAGAGGAAAGGTCAGTCAGCTGAGTAAGGTGTGGGCAAGGCAGGGACTGGTCAGCAGGGGATGTACCAAGAGCAAGAGAGCAGCCATCTTGAGTGGCCTGTATGTAAACAATAGCACTATATAGTTCTATAGGGAAGAAATGGAAGTACACTGTTGACAGGTTCCTGTATTGGGTTGGATAGTGTTCCCCAAGTTTTCATGTTCTTCCTGGAGCCTCAGAATATGACCATGTTTGGAAATAAGGCTGTTACACATTTAATTAGTTAAAATAAGACGAGATCATACTGGAGTAAGTAGGGTAGGTGGGATCTTAACTTAGTATGACTTCTGTCTTCACCAGAAGAGGAGAAGAGCCACAGAGATAGACAAACAAGAAAAATGCATGTGACAACAGAGGCAGAAACTGGAATGAGACAGCTATAAGCAAGGAACACCAAGGACTGCCAGCCACCACCAGAAGCCAAGGACAGGCAAGGAAAGATCCTACCTGGAGTCTCAGAGGGAGCATGACCCTACTGACACCTTAATTTTGGACTTCTAGCTTCTAGAACTGCGAAAGAAGAAATTTCTGTTGTTTAAAGTCAAACAGACTATGGTACTGTTACAACAGCCCTGGGAAATAAAATACAGTTCTTACACTACATGTGAAATATTATATCACTCCAAAGTAGTCTGTGATAAGTTAAAGATGCATACCATAAATCCTAAAGCTACCACTAGAAAATGCACTTGACAAAATCTAACATTCATTCCTGTTAAAAAACAGACAGAAAACTAGGAAGAGGAGAAAACTTCCTCCATCTAATATCAATAAAATTCATCCGTGATCAACGTAATACTAACATCACACCATGAAAACTTTCCCCCTAAGATTAGGAACACAGTAAAGATACCTACTATCACACTTCTAGTTCACATTGTGCTAAGGGGTCTAGCCAGTATAATAGGGCAAGAAATAAAAATAAAAGACCCTATTTATATAATAAAGACAGAATTTAGGATGTCTTTATTCATAGACAACGTGATCATGTATGTGGAAAAATTGATAAAAACTACCCAAAAACGCTATTCCAACTAATAAGTGAGTTTAGTAATAGTTATTTAGCAAGGTTCATTGAACTTCTTGCTTCCAGATATAAGATCAATATACAAAATTTACCTGCATTTCTATATACTAATAATGAACAATTGGAAACTGAAGTTAAAAGCAAAAATAATGCCAGTAAAAATAGCACCAAAAATATGAAATAGTTAGAGATAAAGATCTGTATAGTAAAAACTACAAAATATCGCTGAGAGAAATTAAAAACTTAAGTAAATGGAGAGACATATCTGTTCATAGGGTTTATCTCAATGTTAATGTTAATATTAATTACATTGATATAATCAATATTTGAGTCACTTTTCCCCAAATTAACTATAGATTTGTTATATTCCCAATAAAAAAATCAAGAAGTGCTCTATTGGCATAAAGATAGATGTTTGGCATCCAACAGATCAAAGAAACAAAATAGAGTGTCTAGAGATAGATCTAAACATATGCAATCAACCAATTTCTGACCAACAAAGAGAGGCAATTCAGTGAAGAAAAGGTAGAGTTTTTTCTTTTTAACAAATGGTGCTGGAATAATTGTATCTGCATATGCCAAAAAATGACTTTGATTCATACCTCACCCTGCATAAAAAAATTTAACTCAAAATTGACCATAATCTTAAATAAAAAATGAAACCACACAACTTCGAAAGGAAAATATAAGATAAAATCCTTGTGAACTTGGGTTAGATACAACAAACACAATCTATAAAAGAAAATAATTGTTAAATAGTATTACAACAAATTTAAAATTTCTGCTCTTCAAAAGACACTATTAAGAGACTCTTGTGTCCCACAGAGAGGGAAACAATACTTTCAAAGCCTATATCTAAAAAAATGATTTCTTTCTAGAGTATATAAAGAAGTTTAAGAACTCAATCCTAAGAAAAGACAACCTAACTTTAAAAAAAAAAAAATGGACCATAAAATAAAAAATTAGACATCTCACAAAAGAAGGTATACTGGTGACAAATACACACATAAAAAATGCTCAAAAATGCTCAAAAACATTAATTATTAGGGAAGGGCAAATTAAAACCATAATGAAATATCACTACATACTTATTACAGATGTCACTACATATTTCTGTTAAAAGACTAACATTAAAAACACTGGCAAGTTTGTGAAGCAACTGAAACTCTCATGCCCAACTTCTCCTGAGAATGTAAATTGACACAACTGCTTTGGAAAACATTTTGGCAATTTCTTTTTTTTTTATTATTATTAGTCATCCATTTTATACACATCAGTGTATACATGTCAATCTCAATCTCCCAATTCATCACAGCACCACCCCCATCCCCCTCCACTTTCCCCCGTTGGTGTCCATACGTTTGTTCTCTACATCTGTGTCTCTATTTCTGCCCTGCAAACCGGTTCATCTGTACCATTTTTCTAGGTTTCACATATATGCATTGATATGCGATATTTGTTTTTCTCTTTCTGACTTACTTCACTCTGTATGATAGTCTCCAGATCCATCCACGTCTCAACAAGTGACCCAATTTCTTTCCTTTTTATGGCTGAGTAATACTCCATTGTATATATGTACCACAACTTCTTTATCCATTCGTCTGTCGATGGGCATTTAGGTTGCTTCCATGACCTGGCTATTGTAAATAATGATGCAATGAACATTGGGGTGCATATGTCTTTTTGAATTTTGGTTTTCTCCGGGTATATGCCCAGTAGTGGGATTGCTGGATCATATGGTAATTCTATTTTTAGTTTTTAAGGAACCTCCATACTGTTCTCCATAGTGGCTGTATCAATTTACATTCCCACCAACAGTGCAGGAGGGTTCCCTTTTCTCCACACCCTCTCCAGCATTTGTTGTTTGTAGATTTCCTGATGATTCCCATTCTAACTGGTGTGAGGTGATACCTCATTGTAGTTTTGATATGCATTTATCTAATCATTAGTGATGTTGAGCAGCTTTTCATGTGCTTCTTGGTCATCTGTATGTCTTCTTTGGAGAAATGTCTATTTAGGTCTTCTGCCCATTTTTGGATTGGGTTGTTTGTTTTTTAATATTGAGCTGCATGAGCTCTTTATATATTTTGGAGATTAATCCTTTGTCCGTTGATTCATTTGAAAATATTTTCTCCCATTCTGAGGGTTGTCTTTTCATCTTGTTTGTAGTCTCCTTTGCTTTGCAAAAGCTTTTAAGTTTCATTAGGTCCCATTTGTTTATTTTTGTTTTTATTTCCATTACTCTAGGAGGTGGATCAAAAAAGATCTTGCTGTGATTTATGTCAAAGAGTGTTCTTCCTATGTTTTCCTCTAAGAGTTTTATAGTGTCCAGTCTTACATTTAGGTCTCGAATCCATTTTGAGTTTATTTTTCTGTATGGTGTTAGGGAGTGTTCTAATTTCATTCTTTTACATGTAGCTGTCCAGTTTTCCTAGCACCACTTATTGAAGACACTGTCTTTTCTCCATTGTATATCCTTGCCTCCTTTGTCATAGATTAGTTGACCATAGGTGCATGGGTTTATCTCTGGGCTTTCTATCTTGTTCCATTGATCTATGTTTCTGTTTTTGTGCCAGTACCATATTGTCTTGATTACTGTAGCTTTGTAGTATAGTCTGAAGGCAGGGAGTCAGATTCCTTCAGCTCCGTTTTTTTCCCTCAAGACTGATTTGGCTATTCAGGGTCTTTTGTGTCTCCATACAAATTTTAAGATTTTTGTTCTAGTTCCATAAAAAACGCCACTGGTAATTTGATAGGAATTTCATTGAATCTGTAGATTGCTTTGGGTAGTATAGTCATTTTCACAATATTGATCCTTCCAATCCAAGAACATGGTATATCTCTCTATCTGTTGGGATCATCATTAATTTCTTTCATCACTGTCTTATAGTTTTCTGCATACAGGTCTTTTATCTCCCTACGTAGATTTATTCCTAGGTATTTTATTCTTCTTTTTGCAATGGTAAATGGGAGTGTTTCCTCAATTTCACTTTCAGATTTTTCATCATTAGTGTATAGGAATGCAAGAGATTTCTGTGCATTAATTTTGTATCCTGCAACTGTACCAAATTCATTGATTAGCTCTAGTAGTTTTCTGGTGGCATCTTTAGGATTCTCTATGTACAGTATCATGTTATCTGCAAAGAGTGACCTCTTTACTTCTTCTTTTCCAATTTGCATTCCTTTTATTTCTTTTTCTTCTCTGATTGCCGTGGCTAGGACTTCCAAAACTATGTTAAATAATAGTGGTGACAGTGGACATCCTTGTCTTGTTCCTGATCTTAGAGGAAATGCTTTCAATTTTTTACCATTGAGAATGATGTTTGCTGTGGGTTTGTCTTATATGGCCTTTATTATGTTGAGGTAGGTTCCTTCTATGTCCACTTTCTGGAGAGTTTTTATCATAAATTGGTGTTGAATTTTGTCAAAAGCTTTTTCTCCATCTATTAAGATGATCATATGGTTTTTATTCTTAAATTTGTTAATATGGTTTATCACATTGATTGATTTACGTATATTGAAGAATCCTTGCATCCCTGGGATAAATCCCACTTGATCATGGTGTGTGATCCTTTTAATGTTTTGTTGGATTCTGTTTGCTAGTATTTGGTTGAGGATTTTTGCATCTGTATTCATCAGTGATATTGGTCTGTAATTTTCTTTTTTTGTAGTATCTTTGTCTGGTTTTGGTATCAGGGTGATGGTGGCCTCACAGAATGAGTTTGGGAGTGTTCCTTCCTCTGCAATTTTTTGGAAGAGTTTGAGAAGGATGAGTGTTAGCTCTTCTCTAAATGTTTGATAGAATTCACCTGTGAAGCCATTTGGTCCTGGGCTTTTGTTTGTTGGAAGATTTTTAATCACAGTTTCAATTTCAGTGCTTGTGAATGGACTTTTCATATTTTCTATTTCTTCCTGGTTCAGTCTCAGAAGGTTGTGCATTTCTAAAATTTGTGCATTTCTTCCAGGTTGTCCATTTTATTGGCATAGAGTTGATTGTAGTAATCCCTCATGATCCTTTGTATTTCAGCAGTGGCAGTTGTTACTTCTCCTTTTTCATTTCTAATTCTATTGATTTGAGTCTTCTCCCTTTTTTTTTTTTTTTGATGAGTCTGGCTAATGGTTTATTAATTTTGTTTATCTTCTCAAAGAACCAGCTTTTAGTTTTATTGATCTTTGCTATTGTTTCCTTCATTTCTTTTTCATTTATTTCTGATCTGATCTTTATGATTTCTTTCCTTCTGCTAACTTTGGGGTTCTTTTGTTCTTCCTCTAATTGCTTTAGGTGTAAGGTTAGGTTGTTTATTTGAGATGTTTCTTGTTTCTTAACGTAGGATTGTATTGCTATAAACTTCCCTCTTAGAACTGCTTTTGTTGCATCCATAGGTTTTGGGCCATCGTGTTTTCATTGTCATTTGTTTCTAGGTATTTTTTGATTTCCTCTTTGATTTCTTCAGTGATTTCTTGGTTATTAAGTAGTGTATTGTTTAGCCTCCATATGTTTATATTTTTTACAGATTTTTTCCTGTAATTGATATCTAGTCTCATAGCGTTGTGGTCGGAAAAAATACTTGATGCAATTTCAATATTCTTAAATTTACCAAGGCTTGATTTGTGACCCAAAATATGATCTATCCTGGAGAATGTTCCATGAGCATTTGAGAAGAATGTGTATTCTGTTGTTTTTGGATGGAATGTCCTATAAATATCAATTAAGTCCATCTTGTTTAATGTGTCATTTAAAGCTTCTGTTTCCTTATTTATTTTCATTTTGGATGATCTGTCCATTGGTGAAAGTGGGGTGTTAAAGTCCCCTACTTTGATTGTGTTATCATCGATTTCCCCTTTTATGGCTGTTAGTATTTGCCTTATGTATTGAGGTGCTCCTATGTTGGGTGCATAAATATATACAACTGTTATATCTTCTTGGATCAATCCCTTGATCATTATATAGTGTCCTTCTTTGTCTCTTGTAATAGTCTTTATTTTAAAGTCTATTTTGTCAGATATGAGAATTACTACTGCAGCTTTCTTTTGTTTTCCATTTGCATAGAATATCTTTTTCCATCCCCTCACTTTCAGTCTGTATGTGTCCCTAGGTCTGAAGTGGGTCTCTTGTAGACAGCATATATAAGGGTCTTGGTTTTGTACCCATTCAGCCAGTCTATGTCTTTTGGTTGGAGCATTTAATTCATTTACATTTAAGGTAATTATCTATATGTATGTTCCTATTACCATTTTCTTAATTGTTTTGGGTTTGTTATTGTAGGTTTTTTCCTTCTCTTGTGTTTCCTGCCTAGAGAAGTTCCTTTAGCATTTGTTGTAAGCTGGTTTGGTGGTGCTCATTTCTCTTAGCTTTTGCTTGTCTGTAAAGGTTTTAATTTCTCCATCACATCTGAATGAGATCCTTGCTGGGTAGAGTAATCTTGGTTGTAGGTTTTTCTCCTTCATCACTTTAAATATGTTCTGCCACTCCCTTTTGGCTTGCAGAATTTCTGCTGAAAGATCAGCTGTTAACCTTATGGGGATTCCCTTATGTGTTATTTGTTGTTTTTCCCTTGCTGCATTTAATATTTTTTCTTTGTATTTAATTTTTGATAGTTTGATTAATATATGTCTTGGTGTGTTTCTTCTTGGATTTATCCTGTATGGGACGCTCTGTGCTTCCTGGACTTGATTAACTATTTCCTTTCCCAAATTAGGGAAATTCTCAACTATAATCTCTTCAAATATTTTCTCAGTCCCTTTCTTTTTCTCTTCTTCTTCTGGGACCCCTATAATTCGAATGTTGATGCGTTTAGTGTTGTCCCAGAGGTCTCTGAGACTGTCCTCAGTTCTTTTCATTCTTTTTTCTTTATTCTGCTCTGCAGTAGTTATTTCCACTATTTTATCTTCCAGGTCACGTATCCGTTCTTCTGCATCAGTTATTCTGCTATTGATCCCTTCTAGAGAATTTTTAATTTCATTTATTGTGTTGTTCATCACTGTTTGTTTGCTCTTTAGTTCTTCTAGGTCCTTGTTAAACGTTTCTTGTATTTTCTCTATTCTATTTCCAAGATTTTGGATCATCTTTACTATCATTATTCTGAATTCTTTTTCAGGTAGACTGCTTATTTCCTCTTCATTTGTTAGGTCTGGTGGGTTTCTGCCTTGCTCCTTCAACTGTTGTGTGTTTTTCTGTCTTCTCATTTTGCTTAACTTGCTGTGTTTGAGGTCTCCTTTTCGCAGACTGCAGGTTCGTAGTTCCCGTTGTTTTTGGTGTCTGTCCCCAGTGGCTAAGGTTGGTTCAGTGGGTTGTGTAGGCTTCCTGGTGTAGGGGACTAGTGTCTGTGTTCTGGTGGATGAGGCTGGATCTTGTCTTTCTGGTGGGCAGGTCCACGTCTGGTGGTGTGTTTGGGGGTGTCTGTGGCCTTATTATGATTTTAGGCAGCCTCTCTGCTAATGGATGGTGTTGTGTTCCTGTCTTGCTAGTTGTTTGGCATAGGATGTCCAGCACTGTAGCTTGCTGGTCGTTGAGTGGAGCTGGGTCTTGTTGATGAGATGGAGATCTCTGGGAGATTTTCGCCATTTGATATTACGTGGAGCTGGGAGGTCTTTTGTGGACCAGTGTCCTGAACTTGGCTCTCCCACCTCAGAGGCACAGCCCTGACGCCTGGCTGGAGCACCAAGAGCCTGTCATCCACACAGCTCAGAATAAAAGGGAGAAAAATAGAAAGAAAGAAGATAAAATAAAATAAAGTAAAGTAAAATAAAATAAAATAAAGTTATTAAAATAAAAAATAATTATTATGAAAAAATTTTTTAAAGTGAAAAAAAACAAAAAATACAAAACACTGATGGACAGAAGCCTAGGACAAATGGTAAAAGCAAAGCTATACAGACAAAATCACACACAGAAGCATACACATACACCCTCACAAAAAGAGAATAAGGGGGGAAAAATATATCTTTGGTCCCAAAGTCCACCGCCTCAATTTGGGATGATTTGTTTTCTATTCAGGTATTCCACAGATGCAGCGTACATCAAATTGATTGTGGAGATTTAATCCGCTGCTCCAGATTCTGCTGGGAGAGATTTCCCTTTCTCTTCTTTGTTTGCACAGCTCCTGGGGCTCAGCTTTGGATTTGGACCCGCCTCTGCGTGTACGTCGCCTGAGGGCGTCTGTTCTTCGCTCACACAGGACGGGGTTAAAGGAGCAGCTGCTTCGGGGGCTCTGGCTCACTCAGGCGGGGGGAGGGAGGGGTACGGAGGAGGCGGGGCGAGCCTGCGGCGGCAGCGGCCGGCGTGACGTTGCAGCAGCCTGAGGCGCGCAGTGCGTTCTCCCGGGGGATGTTGTCCCTGGATCACGGGACCCTGGCAGTGGCGGGCTGCACGGGCTCCCGGGAGGGGCGGTGTGGAGAGTGACCTGTGCTCACACACAGGCTTCTTGGTGGCGGCAGCAGCAGCCCCAGCGTCTCACACCCGTCTCTGGGGTCTGCGCTGATGGCTGCGGCTCGCGCCGGTCTCTGGAGCTCGTTTAAGCAGCGCTCTGAATCCCCTCTCCTCGCGCACCAGGAAACAGAGGTAAGAAAAAGTCTCTTGCCTATTCAGCAGCTGCAGACTTTTTCCCGGACTCCCTCCCGGCCAGCTGTGGTGCACTAGCCCCCTTCAGGCTGTGTTCACGCCGCCAACCCCAGTCCTCTCCCTGCGATCCGACCGAAGCTGAGCCTCAGCTCCCAGCCCCGCCCGCCCCGGCGGGGGAGCAGACAAGCCTCTCGGGCTGGTGAGTGCTGCTCGGCGCCGAGCCTCTGTGCGGGAACCTCTCCGCTTTGCCCTCCGCACCCCTGTGGCTGCGCTCTCCTCCCTGGCTCCGAAGCTTCCCTCCTCCGCCACCCGCAGTCTCCGCCGCGAAGGGCCTTCCTAGTGTGTGGAAACCTTTCCTCCTTCACGGCTCCCTCCCACTGGTGCAGGTCCCGTCCCTATTCTTTTGTCTCTGTTATTTCTTTTTTCTTTTGCCCTACCCAGGTACGGGGGGAGTTTCTTGCCTTTTGGGAGGTCTGACGTCTTCTGTCAGCATTCAGTAGGTGTTCTATAGGAGCAGTTCCACCTGTAGATGTATTTCGGATGTATTTGTGGGAAGGAAGGTGATCTCCGCGTCTTACTCTTCCGCCATCTTGAAGCTCCTCCTTTTTTTTATTTTCAAAAGGACATCGTTTCCTTTAATTGACACTGAAAACAACATTCATGCCTTTAAATTACCAGTTTTTCCCTGATAGCAAAATGAATCATCAAAGAAAATTAATTGCTGCACCATCAATGTCTTATTTCATTTATTTTACTATTGGAAAGCTCATATTTTAAAAAAAATAAACAGCTTATACTAAAACATAATGATGAATTCTTGGTGTTAAAATATTCCTGCCTTTGCTATCAAGTGGTTTGTGATTACTGGAAGATAAATTTGCTTATTTTTCCCAAGCGTCTGTCTCTCAGATTAAAAAAAAATGATAGTATTGAGTGTCAAAGATATTGTATTTTGATTTTCTTCTATGTCAATTTTATTGATGAATAAACATGGAAACATTCATGATGAGGAAAGAATCCTAAACCACTGATAGAGAGAAGGGAAAAAAGAATGGGTTCCGAGCACAGGAAAGTTGACATCCATCTCTTATGTAACCTGCATGGGAAAATTCATTTCTTTTCTTGCTTTGGGACACTGAAATTCTAAGCAAATCAAGTACCAAACCAAAAAAAGACATTTGGTACATCTGTTCAGCTGGTAGGCTTCAGCTTCCTGACCTGCAGGATAGGAATGTTCCAGGAGCCAGCTACCCAATGTGCAGTCTGCAAATCAGCACCATGGGCATTACCTGGAAGCTGGTTGGAAACAGGGACATTCAGGGCTCCACCCTCCAGAGACTTTCAGAATCAGAGCATATCTTGTAATAAGATCCCCAGGTGATTGTTTGGTACATTCCAGTTTGACAAGCATTGATCACGACAGTTTTTCCCCAAGACCTGAAGGAAACCGTACTGAAAACAAAACAAAAAAATAGATGGAAACTTTCCCTCTGCATTTTAAAATCTCCCACCTATTTCACAGAAATAATTATAGCCCCAGGTTGTCTGTCTCTGGGAAAGCACATGTGGCCACTTGTGAGTTCAATTAAGAATTAAAAGACATGGTTTTATAATCCAAAATTGTATAGAAAACATAAAGAAAAAAAAAAAGCAAGACTGAGTAAGGTTCTTTGAAAATTTGCCCATCTTTTTTCTGTGAAAGGAGAAGATGAAAATAGATTGACTTCTCCAGAAAGATAATAGGGAAAATTTGCCTAAGAGCATGCTATTGAAAATAAGATACAGATGCAATAAAGGAGAGCATTGACAGGTAACAAGAAAACAAGCACAGTATAGGAAGGATGTTTATTGTAATGCCTGGGTATATGTAACACTGTCATGAATCCCAAAGTCGATTTTCCTTTCTTCTGAGGCAATGGTAACTTGCATAAAACAAAATAAAAAAGAAGAGAACACTCATAGTCTAAAGCTGGACTGAGATGCAAAAGCAGCACTACTTGGCAACCGTGTTGCTTAATGATATCAGGACAATATCATTTGAAGGGAGAAATATGCCCTTTCCACTTGCTGACTCTCTGAAATGTCTGTAAGGGTATAAAACCTGAGTAATAATGGAGCAGGTACATCTGAATTTGTCAGAGAAAATGCCCCACCGCACATAGCTCAGAAAATTAGAGCTATATTTTCCTCAAATGTTTCAAATAAGAAAATCCAGTTGAATGCTGTGGTTTGCTTAGTAATTTTTCAGTGTAAGTTTGGTTTTTCTTGCCCCATTTTTTGGCTGTATACAGCCTATGGGTTTTTGAAAGAAATAACATTGCCAGAGGACTCCAAACAAAGTGAGAGGAAACCCATTCTCAGTAAAGCAGAGGAAAAAGGGTGCTTTTTATAAGCACCGATAATGTTCTCCATCAACAAATGTGTCTGTGGTAGATGGATACAAAATACTTTATCCTGGGACTGCATGGTAGGTTTTTGCTTCCCTTGCCTAAGCTGAGAAGTTTGGTATGTCTTTTTTTCATGACATCAGCAATTTGAGCAAATCAAAAATTTTGGATAAAGTTTTAATAAAAGTAAAGAGACTGGGGGAAAACCAGATCTGTCACATTCAGGACAGGCTTATCCCAAGTAGATACCTAAGCAGCTCAAAAATAGCAATGAAAATTAAACTACACAATGATATTTTGGGAATAGCGATTGTGAATGTCTAACAAGTTTCTAACATCCCCACGGCAATGCTTCATTTTCTAATATGTTCAAGTTACTTTTTGGAAGTCTTTTTAAGAATGGCACAAGCTGTTTGCATATGCAGAGGATTCTAAGACACTATGTCTATTAGCAGGAGCTCCAGGATTCTGTGAGGAGGTCATTCTGAAGAGTGTTTAAAGGGCACACAGAAAGAGTGACCGCCGCAAGTCTTAGCCCCTTTGAAGAGTAAATTTGGAACAACTTTACACAAATCATGGTACA
Organism: Balaenoptera ricei; assembly: GCF_028023285.1. Lineage (NCBI taxonomy): Eukaryota > Metazoa > Chordata > Mammalia > Artiodactyla > Balaenopteridae > Balaenoptera > Balaenoptera ricei. The sequence goes on from NC_082642.1 coordinate 62,453,684, forward strand.
GACCCTGGAAACCAATTATCGAAAATACATAAACTTAAAGCAACAATGGTTCCTTGTAAGCAGCAAATCCTCATTAAGTCTTTTGGCATTGATTACTTTCACATGATTCATTTTGAACTCTTCTTAATAACGTGAATTTAATGCATAATTTCTTTGTAATGACATTTTTTAATTACCACATAATCACGGGTGAAAAAAAGTATCTTCTATTTGGTCCATTTTATGAGGCTAAGCAAATAAATCTATAAAAGAATTTATTCTGCTAGTGGCTTGGAAACCTTACTGTTGATATGACAACTATAGCATAATAAATCAAATTACCACTTTCTTTCATTTGCATGTAGAAGTAATACCTTTTCAGAAGAAAAGTGTTCTTTCGTTTTGCTGTGCTACAGTGACATCTACAGAAAGAAAAATCGAAAGGAAAGAGCTTTCTTTCTTTTTTTCTTAATACTCTAACGTAAAGTACATTAAAATTCCCAGCTTTAAGAAATAAGTTTAATGTTTCCAATACAAAATCTTTTTGATAAGTACCCTAAAAATCTCAGTGGGCCTAATTTATAGAAGCTTGTAACTTGTGCTTCCTGAAAAATATAGCTAATAGCAATTTTCCAAGCAAAGTTAGTCATGTTAATTGCAAATAGAAGTAATTATTTCCTTCATGAGGATCAGTGAATACTTGAATTTTTAGAAGATCAGCATTTGTAATCAAGTATAAATAATCACTTGTCTTCACAGCTTTTTTCAAAATGTCTCATTCTACATGTTGCAATCCATTACTACAGATTACTATAGGTTTTTGTTTTTTTTATTTTAATTCCCTGTCCACTTTAAAATAATTTGAACAAGTAACACTTTGGGCTTAGAGCTGGGGGGAGAGCAGGGACAATATAAGTCCTGATCTCCATATCAAATAAATTATAAATGAGACCTTCTTTTATTTCTCATTCAACCAAATATCTATCTTCTCTGACTATAAAGAGTGATGGAGAGGAAAAAGATCTTAATTTCTATGTTCTAGCGTCCATAAGTTATTCCACCTACACCTCATTAAAAAGAACACGAATGGAAATAATTCTCCTTTTTTGTCAGGGTCACTACCATGCAGCAATGTTCAAGAGAAAAATGTCATTTTGAGCGGAACTTATTGAAACAGCCCCCTTTCCTACAGGGCTTCAACATGTCCCACAATGACAGATCTCAGTGTAACTTCGAAGAGGTAGTAAAGTTATGTAAAGCAGTACAACAAAAGTTTTTGTATTAGTGGAAAGGAATCTTTCAAAGATCCTGTGTTATGAATACTTTCTCATTGACTGTACTTCCCTTACAAAACAGATCAAGGGGAAAGGGGATTATGACATTGTCATTGTCATCGTCATCATCATCATCACCACCACCACCATCACCATCATGTTGTTTTGTATGGGGGAGAATGTAACTGCATGCTATGGTCATGTTTGATAGGGTAGTAAGGAGTCTAGCAAGTGTTGGGGGAATCATTTGAGAAAGAAAAGAATTTCAGTTCAAGAAAACAAATTAAATTATTTCACCTGACACTTACAAAACACCTGCTATGTACCATGCTCTGTGTTCACTGGCAAAGGCACAAAGGAAAGTAGAAGTGAGATATCCAAAAACATGGAAATTATTCCTTGGAATGGTGATGTCCTAAAGGGCTCAGTAGAGATTTGTCTTAAAAATAGCTAGACGTAGATAACTAGATATAGATAGATACGTAGATAGATAGATAGATAGATAGATAGATAGATAGATAGATGATAGATTAAATAGATGATAGATAGATAATAGATTGATAGATAGTTGATAGACAGATAGAAGAAACATTTTCCCTCCACAGAAGGCATTACTTTTGGAATTTGGATTTTGTGTTTAGCTTTGCAGGAACAGATTTAATTCTTAGAAGCAGGTATGATTCCTCCTGTTGTATTATTTTAAATACACAGAATTGGTGTTTATTAGAGAGGATATTGCTTCACCAAAAGCAACACCCTTGCTTTTTTCTGCTCCTGGCATCACACATTTCAGAAGTACATGATTCAATATGTCAGAGGCTCTTTCTTTTGAAGAAAATCCCTTAGTCCTGCCTTCATCTAAGAGACACTGTGCTCACTCCAGTAAACCCCGCTGGAGCATTCTGCACAATATAGAAGGAAGTCCCCTTTCACAGGGCTGCTCCACTCACATTTAGCACTGGTCATAGCAAAGATCCCAGGGCAATCCCAAAGAAAGTGCTAAAGAAAATAGTCAGTGAAGCACAAATGATGGAATGCTGATAAATGTTGATGTTAGGGTTGGATTCATGAGGGGTTTGTGATATTACAGTATGCATCTCATTATTGAAATTTATTAAAGGAACATTAACTTCACAACAGTGACTAAGATCCTGACTCTATGACAACTGATCTACCTCACTGTTCACTATAAAATTTAAAACCTGTTTGCAGTGAATTTGTATAACTTCCCTTTCAAAGATCACTAGATAATAAATCCAATCTAAGATTCTATGCAAGGTTTATACCTGTGAGATAGGACCTGGTAAATCATGCAGCAATTAGGAGTTATCTATGTGATTCAGCTTCTCTTTTTTCAATGGCTATCACATATAACACAGAAAATGGCTTCTAGGACATGACTGGGATCCTTGGAGCCGGGCTTGGCACAAGTATGTGGCAGGTCAAGAGCTAGGAAAATCCAACAGATATGACCCAAGGAAACAAGCAAAATCAAAATTTTAAATTTACAAACTTTCCAAAACCTACTTGTGCCTGCCTTTTCCCCACTGACTCTATTTACACCCCTTATTTTCCCACTTCTATTTCCTCTGGCACCCTGGTTCAACAGTTATTCTGATACTTGAACCTCCTATTTCATTTCTAGTATGTTACTGATCCTGCATCCTTGCTCATGCTTAGATTTTGCTTCCTCAGGGGTTACCTGGGGCCCCCTTCTGTGAACTGCCTCCTCCTGCATTTCTCCAGTCAAAGGCCTGCTTTCTGGGCTCTACTCCAATCCTGGCTCAGGCCTAAGTGGTCGTGCTTTGACAGGCAGGCTTCTCTCTGCTGGGGACTGCATAAGTCAGCAATACGAACTGGCATTGGGGAATCGGAATGTCCTCTCCCTTCTACCCCGTACATTGCAGTTTTATCTGGCAAAGTCAGCGAATCCCTCTGAGTGTCAGATCTTCAGTTGTGATCCAAAAAATCCCATTTTACTGATATTTCATAAATATTCAAAACATAAGAGCTTCAAAAGACATAAAAGCCAATGCGAGTTACCACCTGTACACATTGTATGGAAAGCCACTGCTGAACTAGAGAGTCCATGTTTGGTTTATAGAATGGTTATGGCCTCTGACTTCACTTAGTTATTCTTCAGTTTGAGAATTAAAATATATAAGTACTATGTGACAGTGTGCAGTTATACAAAACACTAGCATATGAAGGTACTCAGATATTATTATCTTGACTTCTGAAACTCATCCATACAGCTACTCAGCAAATACATATTCAGCGCCTTTTATCCACCAGGCCCCGTGACGAGGCATCCTGGGATGACAAGGTGAGCGTGACAGACAGGGGCCCTGCCTTAATGGAGCTTTCTGTCTTGCACAGAGGAGTGGAAAATAGACTGCGATAAAATGATCATCAGGTGTACATTTTAAAGTAAAAGTAATTACTATGAAGGAAAATTATAAGAAGCCATAAACCCAGAGTGAGAGGACCTGATTTTGTCTGAGGTCATTTGAAAAGGCTTTCTAGGGAAAGTGACATTTTTGCTGAGATTTGAAAGGTAAGTAGGATTTAATTAAGTAGGGAGAATGATTGTGAGTAGGAGAGAGATCTTCCTGGCAGGGGAGATTCGCATGTGGAAAGGCATCAAAGAAGCTATATGCCTTTGAGAAATTTAAAGAAGACCAGGGTGGCCAAAACACTCAAGGGGAAGAGGCTGTCTCATAAGGGATACAAATTCTCGGTCACCGTGGCTATGAAAACCTGTGAGAGAAGATGTACAGGTTGTATACAACTAGTGACTGTCTATATATAGTTACTAAATTTGTTTATAGCTTTCCTAATACTTAACCCCAGGTTAAATTATGTCACCTAATTTAATTTGTTTATGAGCAAAATAATTTTCTCTTATTCATTTTGTTGATTTCCAAAATCACCTTGAACTGACTGAAAGATGTTCCCCTCTGTTTACCACTTGATAGTAATCTACAAGTTCTCTAGTTGTCAGTAGCTGGCACTATTCACTTATCTCCCACAGGTTCCTTGATTTATTGGCAAGACTTACAGTGTTTTAGTCATTGAAGTAAAACTGGTAATTTTATAGACAAATAAAGTGATACTTACATTAGCTAATGATAATTCATTTCTTACTTTGTGTCAGGAGCTGAAATAAGTACTTTATCTGGTGAACTTACCACAGGCAGAACTGGAACCCACATTTTCTGATGGTCAACTCAGTGTTCTTACTACCACACCATGCTCCTCTCTCTACCATTAATCGTGAGATACACACTTAGAATTTAATATAGCAGGAACATGTGTGAGACCTAGGGATTTGTTTAGGACCCACTTGTGTGAATGTCAGGTATAAAACAGAGGACAGGCTTATTGATGAGGAAGACTTCTTGGGACAGGGCAGCTGGCTATTGTGTTCTATGATTAGGACCAGTGAAGAGAGAAGTTCTCGGGAAAGAAAGGAAATGCATCCTCTGAAAAATAAAATTGAACTTCATTATGGCTGTCAGGATCCCAGAAGTCTTCTCAAGAGATACACTCCTTTTTAAAAGGCATGAGAAAAATAATTATTCAGTAAGTTTAAGCATCCTTGCATGCTTCAGACTAGGTTGGCCACAAGGGTTTAGGAGCACACAAGCTGAGGTAAACGATTCTTCCAAATAACTTCTCTCTCTCCGAGACCAGGACTCTGGTTACCACTGGTGACATTTTTGCTTTGTAAAGTAAGGCAAGGGATAGGAAGGAAATCAGTGCCATCTGGTCTCTGTAACAAAGGGACCCCACATTTCTTTTGGCCTAACAATGGAGGGGTATATATATTTTGACAGCAAGCTACATCTTCCACTGAGGGAAGGTATTTATTATGTCTTGCACAGTTGGTGTCTGAATTGTCATGTGTGTTTTAGATATAATCAGCAATACAATTCCCACAAGACATAACACCAAACATGAAGCATTTTCTATTTCCACTATATGACACAGTCTGGAAAGAAGATGAAAATGGGCTGCAATCTTGTCACTACACCTACATAAAGCATTTGAAGGGAGAAAGGGTTTTTTTCTAAAGCAGTTCTCTAACGCTGCCTATAGATTTTAACTGATAAGCAAATAATTTAGCTTCCTCCTTTGTGCTACCTAATTAACTATACATCAACTGGAAAATATGATTATTCTTAAAGAGATTCTTCCCAAATCGTGTTTATTGAATCACCTGTATAATTACTGTCCTATGATCCCTTTCACATTTTATTCAAGCATACCATATTATATATGGTTATATCGACTCATTTATTCATTTTTCAACCAATATTTTTGAGTAACATTGAGTAGGCGGTAAAGACACAGATCTCATAGAGCCAGAATCTAGAGGAGGCTTAAAGATGTTACTTAAATAGTGCAAATGAATTTCAATTCACATCTATGACAAGTACTTTCAAGTGTTACAAGAGATTTTGAGAAAAGAGATTAACCTTATTTAGGAGGCCAGAAGAAGCCTTCACCTTGTGTTGTGCAAGAGCAGGGAATGAAGCGTTTCCAGTGGAGGAGAGAAGGCTGAGAAATTATGGAAGATGGATGGGGAAGTCAGAGTGACTGGAAAGAAAGAGGATGTGGCCGGGACAGTCTTGTCACAGATGAGAACGGAGAAGGTAAGAGGAGACCAGACTGGGCTTCAAAAGCCGTGATAAACGGGGTTCAGTTTACCCCATGGGAAGCACGTGAATGACATATCAGATCTGCATTTTCAAAATTTAATTTGTCTCATGTACAGTATAAGTTAGGTATAGAACAGGGTAGATCACGGAGAACTGTGGCTTGAACGAGATTGGTTCTTCACATGAAAAGAGAATGGAAATCAAAAAGAATTGTGTTTCGGTGATTTATGCATTTCTATAGCATGTTACTCTAAACTAGTATATTATGATCTCTTAGGAACTCTGGAAATATTCCTGAGCCGTCACCAGCTTCCCATTTCCATATCAGCTCGCTCTGGAACTCTGAGCCCAATGCAGCTGCCCTGAGAACAAAATTTTCTCCTACTTTTTTTCCTCACAGAATCTCTGGCTGGTATCATGTAATTCAAACTGTAGGTGGTATTACTATTTTTGTCCGATCTGGCATGTCACGATCATCACGCCTCTAGGCCTGGAACTCATGTGGTTTGAATTTCCATTACGTGCAACAATTTTCCTCTAATTCCATTTACTAGACATTCCAGTGTTCCCGGTGTAATTACGAGAAAGATAAGAGCAGCTAGATTTTAATGTCACTTGTTGATGATGGACTTTTCTACACTGGCATTGTGTTTGTTCTTATCCTCTGTGTGATCTCTAAGTGCAAAATTTTCTTAAAGTTCTATTGTTGAAAATAATAGATTTCCTTTTTTCTCTGAATTAGATTTGCTCATTTTTTTCCTGGTTAGGAAATACATTTACTAATGATTAATAGTACATAATTCATGTTAAGTGCCTTAATTGTCATTTTTTTCTATATATGTTAGCACCTGCTAAGTACCTCCACAAAGGCAGTTTCTAGCAGTAAGTTTACCCCTCCCCGCCAAAGCAAATGTTAAATAAACACTTGTCTCACTAAGGAGCTCAAGAACAATGAAAAAGTCACTTCATTTCTGAATTGCAATTGCCATTATGTTCAAATTATTGCCATATAGGATTTACAACTTCTCACTCTCAAATATATACATTTGTTTTAATTTAAATTTAATTTTTTTTAACATGGGACAAGACTGAGTCTTGCCAAAATATTTCAAAAGCATACTTTTTTCTACGATGTTTTGTAATTCATTTACTTAGGAAATCACAGCTCAGATGCAGCATCTGGTTTTCAGTGAGTTCTGGCATTTTCCCCATTTTTCCATCTGGATTGATGAGGTACAAGTCAATCAAGTGTGAAGCCAAATGTCTCACAGCAAGCTAGAGTCTGGTCCAGCAATAAAATCCAAGAATTCTCCTTGCAAGCAGTGGACCATGAGCCTTCTTTATATATGGATATTGTTTTACTAATTCTATATTTAAACATGGATTACTGCAGCCCTGCTTCTGTTAAAATTGCACTTTTGACTAAAGTTTGCAGTCATAATAGCCAGCATTTTAGAGCATCTGTCACATCACACGTCCAAGTTAGCAATTTTAATATTCAGCAGCGTGGCTTCCTTTGGTAAGCATACATCCTGTTTGCAAGACTACACTATACAATCTACCACTAAAAAAATGACCAGCAAATAAAAATATATCCTTCATGAAGAAGAAAGTACAAGATTTTGTGGAAGAAGGTCTAAGTTTAGGACTCAGTTTTTTCACTACCTGACTCTATGATCTGAGCAGAATCTTTAACCCCTTGAGGCATGTTCAGTGTCTTTAAAATGGGTGAAAGTACTTATGTAACTCAAAGTGTGTTATGAGAGAATAAAATTTAAATGGCAGTTTGCTAATAAACATAGAAATACTTTAAATATCATATGCAGATAATGGCAGTCATTACATTGGATTAAGCTTATGATGTTGCTGAAAATAGAGAAGGAAAAAGATCATTGGCTAGTGATTATATCAGCTTCCTACTTAAATGGTTACATATAGAGTAAGATGGGGCCCAGGATATGCTCATTAAAAATTCAGTGTGTGTGTGTGGCTTTCCTGTTCTCTGTGACAGAGAAAGCATTGCACATCAAACATTCTATGGACTCTCCCACATTCTCTAGTTTCTTGCAGTCAGGTAGGTCTTTGTGATTAGCTCTGGAAAAGGGCTTTCAGTAGACAGGACCCATGTCACGTCCAGGTGGAAAGATTTAAGTCCTAGAACTCAATATTCCTAGTAACCTCTTCCCTTACTGTATTAGTTATTTATTGCTATATAACAAATCACCCCAAGATGTAGTGGCATTAAACAACACACATTTCTTTATCTCCCAGTCTCTGTGGGTCAGGAATCCCCCCTGATGCTGGGTCTTCTGTTTCACGGTTGTTCACAAGACTACAGTAAAGATATCAACTAGGGCTGGGATCCCAATTGAAAGCTCAAATTGTGATGGATCCACTACTAATCTCACTTATGTGGTTGCTGGCAAGAAATCCGTTCCTTGAGGGTTGTTGAAATGAAGCCTCAGTCTCTTTCTGCGCATTGGCTGGAGGCCACCCATGTGGATCCACCCATGTGGATCTCTCAACAGGGCCTCTGGCTTCATCAAAGCCAGGAAGAGAGAGAGTCTACTGGTAATACAAAAGCCACAACTCTTTGTAACCCAATAATCAAAGTGTCATGCCTTCCACATTGTTATCGTCTACTGGTTAGAGGGAAGTTAATCAAGGCGGGGGAGATTTCACATGGCCATGAATATCAGAAAATGGGTATTCTAGTAGGCCATCTTAGAAGCTGCCTGCCACACCTACCAAAACGTTTATCTATAAGACAAAATAGGAACCCTCAGCTTGATTCCCCAGTGACCCTGTGGAGCAGAGCTGGATATGTACCACTGAGATTGCAGGGCATTTTGATATTGCGACTAATATAGCATGTATTTAATTTGACCCCTATGGCAATAATCTATAACATAAACTAGGCAAGACATTTCCCAAATGCAGCTAAGAGAATAGACTCAGAGATTAGGTAATTTTTTTCAAGGTAATAAAGCAAGTTATATCAAAACCTATGCACATTGAGGACTTTTGACCTCAAAACTTGTGTTCTTTTCTTTTACACTTTGCTGTAAGGATGTGTCAGTTAGAACTCCTCTCACTCACCATACTGCCACGCCTTTCTTACCTAAAGAATGAAGTGCAAACTCATAGAATGGCGCAGGTAATTTTGTATTTCTATTTCTGACTCACCCAAGCACAGTTACTTGATGTATCCTCTATGCGATCCCAAAGTTTGCTCATACATCTATTTTAGCACTTAATACCCTGAAGTGGTATTTGTGGTATTGTTTATATCTGTATCTCTTCTAGATGGTAAGCCCCGTATGAGCAGAGGGCCTAACTTACTCTTTGTATTTCCATAGCAAAACGTATGATGAATTTGGAAAGCACTTTATATCTGATCAACAAAATTTGGGGAATACTACAACTTAGATATTTTACAAATTCCACGTCAAGTTCAAACAACAGAGTACACCATTTACTAAATTTAAAAATAGCAACACAGATTGGTAGGTCAATCCATGTAGAAAATAAAAGCTAGTTAAGAAACTAATAAAGCTCACAATGACTCTTGTCACTGAAAGATTCCAATTGCAATGGAATATTTCAAATATTTCATGGATTTCATACTGTAAAGAGTTCAGATTCCCTTTCTTCTCAGATTAATCTCCCAGTAAAATTCCATTGCTCCTGTAGAATTTATGAATCCTTACTCCCTGATGATGGTGATGGTGATGATGATACGGTGACACCATCAGCACCTATCCCATGCCAGACATTATTCTGTCTGCAAAATGTGCTATCTTATTTAAACCCTATTAAAAATAAGAAGTACCATCACTTCTCCACTTTATGTCTACAACTTAGAAAAAGGAAGAAAATTGCCCAGGATCAGACTGCTAGGAAGTGGCTGGGCAGAACCTGAGCCCATTGTGGTTAACACCAGAACCAATGTTCTTAATCCCATTCTGTACCGTCACCGCTGCCACATACAGACCCAAACACCACTGCAGCCTATGGGCACCCTTTCCTTCTGACCTGGTACCATAATGGAATCAGCAATTCGACCTAACATGACTACATCCTCCAAACTTAAACCACACCTATTCTAAAACAATGTGGTGGAGTAGCTGAAATTATGACTCTCCAGAATAATCCAAGACATAAATTTTTATACTCTCATCTTTCTCCTGCAGAGCCTCTGACCTAAGCAAGTCTTGTAAAAAGACAAAATGGTTCCCAGCTTTTCTTCCAGGCCTTATTTTAGCCTCTTAACTGTCTAGTGTCAAACCCTACTCTAAAAGAGAATGCAGTCCTAGTTCTCCAAATGGGCATCCCACAAATTACTGCTCTCAACCAAAAGAGCTCAAAAGACCCCAAGAAAATAATTCTCACAAAAATTTTAAAAGTCCTGGGTCTCTCTGGTAGCTTACTTTTGAATGGAAGTACTTTGGGCTAGGATAATAGCATGCACTAGATCTAAACACCATGAGTTTCTTCCTCCTTTTCCAAGGGATCCATTGTCTCTCTACCTTTTCTAAATCCACACATTGGAATGGCAGAATAAGACTGCCTGATTTTCTTGATAGTTCCAGACATTTAAAATTGTGTCTGCATTACTCAGATAGATTCATTTCTCCCCTTCATCTTGCTTTAAAAACATAGCATTTGAATCTGAACCTTATTTCTCCCAAATGTTCTCAGGCTGGTATGGATCTTAAACAGTCAAATGTTTAAGGTATGTTAATATATACAAAAATGTTTCCTGTCTAAGCACATGTTTTTCCCCACGCATCCCTGTTGTGGCCAAGCGCAGAGAGAGGGATGAGTGAAACTGACGTTCAGAGGCACTTGACTCAGCTTATTATCCACTCTCAGCAAGAAGGTAAAATGGCTTTGTAGGGCTAATCTGGTGCGTTAGGCTGTTTTCAAGCAGAATCAGAGCTTTAAGAATGGGGTACGGCCACCAGCTGACAGATGAGAATCTATCCTACTCTTGAAACTTCCAGCCAAGGAGATTCCTTCGTGTCCTTCAATATCCTTTAAGGGAAAAGTGCACTATTTACGAAACTGACTGAAATGGGGGCTCATGATTTCCTCTTCAATAACTAGCAACAATGTAATATTGTGCATTCTTTCATAAATGATGATGTGAAAATGTAATAGTAAAATAAAAAGCAATAATGACAGACATCATTTAATGAGTGCTTATTATTTGCAGGCACCATGCAAAGAACTTTACATCTGTGATCTCATTCAGTCTCCATAATGTAAAAAGGAAATGTTACCAGAAGAAACCCGATTGAGAAGTTAGATAACTTGCCCAAGGTCAAAAACACAGCTCTTTATGGAATTATGATTCAATCTCTGGCTTTCTGATTTTAACTCCTAAGTTGCTCTGCTATACTTTCTTCTGAGTAAAATATACATTCAAATTTTATGACACTTCCAAAAATTTTAGAGCCAGACTAATTTTGTGAATCCAGAGGAGGTGCCGTGTTAGAACGAGAGCACAGAGATCATTCTAATTGCTCTCCCTGCTTTCACCATTGCAAATCTATAGCTACTGTCAACTCAGCAGCCAAAATGATCCTTTGAAACATAACTCTAATCATGTCACTCCTCTGGCTTGAATACCTCGAATGTTTTCTCCCTCATACTAAAAGGCAGAATAAAAGCTCTACCCAGTCTGCTCCACACCTTCTACCCCTTCTCTCCCCGATCTCATTTCTACCCCTCCCTCCTTCCCTCCACAGAGCTATACTCACCTCCCCCTGGTCCCCTGCACACACTCTCCCTCCTCAGGGCCCCTGCATTTGCTATTACTTCAGATTGAAATGCTCTTAGCTTGTGATCACATGGCTTGATCTTTCAGCTCCTTGAGGTTTTTGCTCAAATACAATTTTCTAAATGAGACCTTCTCCGACTACCTTTTTAAAATCACAATCCCCTTCTGACTTCTCTTGGCATTCACTGAACCCCTTCCACAGCACTTACAACCATCTGATGTATTATATTTCACTTACCATCTCTCTCTCCATGAGAACTGAGATCTCCAAGAGAAGGGCTTATTTTTGGTCTATTTTGTTTGCTGTCCAAATCTCGAGTGCCTAGAACGGTCCACGACACATATTAGGCACTAAATGAATTCTTGTTAAATAAATAGAAGAGAATAAATGAATGAATGGTGTTCACAAGACCACAAGGCACATTATAATACCATTCTTGACTATATTCTATTAGCAAACTGGAAAAACATGTATTTCAACTGTAAACGGGAAATATGATCTACAAACCTATGTAAAAATAAAGACTAACCTTAAGGTAATTTTAAATTAAAAAGGACAGAAAGATCTCTCAAGAGCACATTCTAAAGTCGTTAAATGGCCAAATTGAGAGTTCACAGAAGAACAAAGCCATAAGATGAACCATGCAGATACTGCAAATAGAAAGTGCTGCAAACGGAGCAACTAATAAAGTTACCAACACAAAATGTCATGTTCGGAAAAATCGAGATTATAGTGTCATGACTTCATTGTTCCTGTCAACTGAGAAGTGTAGGAAATTAAGTAAAATTTAACCAGAGACACTAGTGAACAGACTGACGAGAAGACAAGGGAATAATAGCTCCACAGTAATGACTCACACACACGTCAATTTGTGCTTGCTTTTGACCAGTTTCACCTTAAAACCTGACAGAGAAAGATAAGAGGGAAATCCAGCCACACAAGACCTCTATAAGCTTGTCATATGAACATCAGAGAGATCAGAGGTCAGAGAGAAGAGTGATCCTTAAATAATTTTTGAATGATCATTAATTCTTCACACTGCCAGCCATGGAAAAGAAGGCAAACTAAAAAAGTGAGCTGGGGCTGGGAAAACATTTGTGAAGCAGCATTATATCCCCAAATACTCATTGACTTGCTTTTTAACCATCTTTCCTTGGTACCTAAACCAGCCAAACTTTGTGAACTCGGCTTTCTCACCAGATGGAGTGTTCGTAAGTTCCTCTCTACTACTATCTTCTCCAGGTATAATTGAAAAAGGCAAAAAAAAAAAAAAAAAAAAAAAGGAAAAGAATTCCAAGAGCTCGCCAGAGGGAACCATTCTTTTTATTTTGGCAGTGATGTGCAGCTCCTTGGCAGGCGGCACTATTAGTTAATGTCGTTAGCACTTTGGAACTGTCTATGACTTTTGTCATGTGTTTAAGCTGATTAGCCCCCTGGGTGACTTTGGCTTTCAAGGTAGCATTTCCTCTGACAGCTTGATGAGGGTACAGATGTCTGGACAACAGATAAAGTTCTTAACACTTATTCCTGATTTGGTTTCTGCTCAACTATTTTGATAGCACCTGCAGACTTATAAACAGAAGGCAATGGTTTGTAATGTTTTAAGATGCTCACTTAAGGGCTAACCACTATTGGCTAAGGCAAATTTGCATCAACAGATGCACAGAAAAAAGTGACTCTTCTTTCACACTCTAACTTCCTTCACATGCTAAACTCTGTAGATTCCACCTCTGCAATCTCAAATTGGCTCCAGCCTTTTCATTGCCATTACTGCCACCCTTCTGCACCCTGTTTCTTATGCCTGAAAACAGAATTAGCCTTCTACCTCATCCTTCATGATGTGAGCTCATTTTCAGATTTATATTCTACTGTTTCCATCTAAACGATCAATGCTCCATCCAAAGTGGAATAATGTCTAATTCCTGATTATACCCACTGCATTCCAGGCTCTGTGCTTTTGTTCATGATTAATCCACTTAATATATTTTTATGTAATTCTTTGTTCGAAATCAATGTTTTAGCCACAGCTAGCCATTGTGATATATATTTTCTTTCATAATTTTAAATTTAACATATCAAGTCCTAGTTCTGTTTTTCAAGCACCTTTAATTATTCCTATATATGTTCTCCATCACATTAACTTTACACACTGCTAACAAAGTTCATTTTCCTGAAGAACAAATCTTAACTGGCCATAAAATAAAATTCCAACCCACATTGATATAAGCTGTTATCACTATAATAAACCCCTTATTTTCATAATGATTGTGATACTTGTGTTTTCCTGACTGAACTATGACTGATACAAATCCAAAGTTTAAAAGCACAGATCCTTTGACTCAATTATTTTTTAATTTACCTATTACAAAAAATACCCATTCAGGTACACAAATAAAATGGATAGCATTGTTCAATGTTTCACTGTAATCACAAAAATTAGAAAACATTGAAATACCTATTAATAATGAAGTAGTTAAATGTATTTTGAAACATTCTTATGGAATACTAGCAGCGGTTAAAAATATGTCTAGATCTAAATGGCAATCATCAATATGAAAAATTTATCAATATAAATTGCAAGTGAAAAATAAAAGTTGCAAAAAACACATACCATGTAAATAATTCTTAATGAAAACAAATGCTTTGAAAACATTCTGAAAGAATTTGCCATAAATTTTTACTTCTTGAGAACGATGTATGTTTGAGCAATGGGAATAAAAGGACACTTTCTTTTGTAGTCAGTTTACCTTTATTTGAATTATTTGTTTGAACTATTTCAGAGAAAATTATTCAAGTGCTGTGCATTTATTTTAAACAGTATATAGGAAGGCAAATGTCTGGCCTCACAGTGGATGAAAAATGGAGACCTGTTGTGTTATTTTTTATGTTTGTTTTTTTGTTACTAAACAACCACATCAGAGCAAACAGCTTATTGGAATTACCTAGAAGGCTAATTTAATTTGATAGGGCACTGGCAAAAACAGAAAGATCCTCTCAAGCAGCACTGGTCCTCCTGTCTAGGGTATAATCTTCAATTTTGGGTACCACATTTCATGAGGAAAATTAATAACCAGTGTGGCTCTAAAATAGAATAATCAATGTGGAAGTTAATTTTACATATCAACTTGACTGGACAAATGGATGCCCAGATAGGTGGTAAAATATTATTTCTGGGTATATCTGTCAGGGTGTTTCCAAAGGAACTTAGCATTTGAATTGTTAGACTAAGTAGAAGAGATCCTATTCACCAATGCACCTGGGCTTCATCCAATCCACTTAGGCTCTGAATAGGAAACAAAAGGCAGAGGAAGGGCAAATTTGCTCTCTGCTTAAGCTAGAACATCCATCTTCTCCTGCTGTCAGATATTCCTGGTTCTTAGGCCATTGGACTCAGATTGGGACATACACCATTGGCCTTCTTGGTTCTCAGGTCCTCAGATTTGGACTACAGCTACGACGCCACCTTTCCTGGGCCTCCAGCTTGCAGACAGCAGATGGTGGGACTTCTCTGCCTCCATAACTGTGTGCCAATCCCTCACAATAAATATCTTTCTGTATATCTCTACATATGTATCTTACTGGTCTGTTTCTCTAGAGAACCCTGACTAATACAATGAGGATATAGAAGCCATGGGATATGAAAAACTTTCAGCTCTGAGAATATTTACACTGAACAAGAGAAGGTTCTATCGTTTAAGATGTGTTTAGCTAGAAAGCATCAGACTACTTGCATAAACAAACGTCCAATATATCAATAACAAGATAGCCCCTGGTAGTCATTTTCAGGATGAGATACTTCGCCAGATCTCTATGATTGTTTTAAATTTTCCACTCATAGGTGCAAAACGACCCCAAGAATCATATGCTTTCATGGAAATACTGAAGGCCAAGAAGAAGGGGGGAGGGGTCATTTTTCCACGTTCACTGGTTAAGTGTCGTCAAACAGAACCTCTGCCTGTTCACACATCAGCCACACAGGAGAAAATGGCCACGTGATGATACCATGTGAACTGAAAGCCTGTAGAATTTATTCCAACTCTAAGATTCTAGATTGTCCAAGTACCTCCATAAATCCACTAATCAACATAGGAGAAGCAGCCATCCAACACTGTTAGAGAAGTAGAGAACAGTCTTATTTTTATTTCTTTTTCTTTCAGTTTTTTAAATTGAAGTATAGTTGATTTACAATGTTGTGTTAGTTTCAGGTGTATAGTAAAGTGATTCAGATATATATTAATATGTATATAGTATAGTATATATAAGTGATTTTTTTCATATTCTTCTCCCACATAGGTTATTACAAAATATTGATTATAGTTCCCTGTGCTATACAGTAGGTCCTTGTTGGTTATCTATTTTATATATAGTAGTGTGTATTTGTTAATTCCAAACTCCTAATTTATCCCTCCCCCACCTTTCCCCTTTGGTAACCATAAGGTTGTTTTCTATGTCTGTGGGTCTATTTCTGTTGACCTTATTTTTAAAGAACCAAAATCCAAAACTTGAAAACAGGTTATCTAGCCAGTAAAAAAAAAAAAAAAATAGCATTTTTTTTTTAAAAAAAACAAAATATTATACCTTATTTACTAAGCCACCTGAAATAGCAGTGGTGTCACATTCAGGGCAGAGAAAAAATAATCATTTTGCACAGTTATAAATGTCACTTAGAAATCAGAAAATTGCTAAAGTTTTCCCATGTAAATTTTTTTATAAGCCAATCTAAATGTACTATTATTGTGTCTTGAGATATGAAGCAATCCTCATAGGAACATTTTAAATTATTATTTTAGAGTCTCATCTTTAAAATTCAGTACCATATTCCCAGATTCTGCTATTTCTCCACATGCTCAGCCAATTCTTTTCTGTCACCATTATCTACTAAGCCTCCTCACTATGTGAAACTCATCGTTATTTCCAATTCACATCCCTGAGAAGATGGATTTAGGAGCTAGATAGTGATTATACCATAGTAATTTATAAAGGTCTTTTTAGAATTGGTCCATTTTACATGTGCTAATGACCAGCCCACTGAGTTTTACTTTATCCACTATTACTAAACCTGCAGAGATGTTTCCCAGGGTTTCAGCCTTCATAACAATGGAAAAGCAGATGGAGGGACCTATTTATAAAACCTCAGCATCTAGTTTATTTACTAAGCAGTAAGTAAAGACCATTATACTGACTCAGTTTCTTTCACTTTACCAAATGCCCAAGGCTTTTGAATAATTTTTTCATTATTTGCTTATTAATTTTAAATCTAAGTACTAGATTTATGTTGCACTATCATCACCTTTTAAATCTAAAATGCTGTGTTTATATCTTTTTATCTTCTCTATTGACATATGCCTTACCTATCAGCTATAAATTGTCATTTGATTTCTAATACATACTTTATGACGTTTGACCAGCTTTCTGCTAAAACTGAACACATCCATCTCTCAGATATTAACATTAATCAACAGCTAGCCAATGACAATGGGCTTGATTTTTTTAAAGGATTAATACCCTATAATTACATTAGTAGATTTTTTTCAGTTATATATATATATATTTTCAGATTATATTCCATTATAGTTTGTTACAAGATATTGAATATAATTCCCTATGCTATATTGTAAATCTTTTTTGCTTATCTATTTTATGTATAGTAGTTTGCTTCTATTAATCCCATACTCCTAATTTATCACTCCCCACCTCCATTTCCCCTTTGATAAACATAAATCTGTTTTCTATGTCTGTGAGTCTGTTTCTGTTTTGTATATAGATTCATTTGTAATATTTTCTAGATTTCACATATAAGCGATATCATATGATAGTTGTCTTTCTCTGTCTGACTTACTTCACTTAGTATGATAACCTCTAGGTCTATGTTGTTGCAAAAAGCAACATATCATTCTTTTTATGGCTGAGTAATATTCCATTGTATATACAAACCAAATCTTCTTAAGCCAATCTACGGATTTAGTGTGATCCCTATCAAAATATCCATGACATTTTTCACAGAACTAGAACAAATTAATCCTAAAATTTATATAGAACAATAAAAGACCCAGAATTGCCAAAGCAATCCTGAGGAAAAAGAAGAAAACTGAAGCCGTAACCCTTCCAGACTTCAGACAATACTGCAAAGCTACAGTAGTCAAAACAGCGTGATACTGGCACAAAAACAGACATAGAGGTCACTGGAACAGAAATACCCACACTTTTGGTCAATTAATCTATGACAAAAGAGGCAAGAATATACAGTGGAGAAAAGGCAGTCCTTCAGCAAGTGGTATTGGGAAAGCTGGTCAGCTAACTGTAAATCAATAAGAATTAGAACACTCCCTCACAACATATACAGAAATAAATTCAAAATGGTTTAAAACCTAAATATAAGACATGACACCATAAAACTGTAATTCAAAAAGACACACCATCAACATGACTAGGAAAAATTAATTCTCCAAATAAAAAATACATAACTTCATAAAAATATATGTATCACATTTAAAAAAAATCATCATGAAGCTATGATTTTGCATGCTGTGTGTTGTTCATTAAAAGTACATCCTACATTTTAGAGAGAGCATTCAATAAAGCTAAGATGCAGATACTGAAAATTCTGGAAATTAGCTTTTTTAGCCAGACACTTTCTATAGCTGAGCTGGGTGAGCTAACAAGAGTGTTACTCTCTACAATTTCAGAGATAGAGGACACAGAGCCATAAAATAGTTTGTTTTTTCATTGGAATATCCATATTTTGAAAACAATCAAAGCACGTGGAGGTTTATATAGCTCCAATATTAAACCACCTATAAAAAGGATTAAGAGTGAAAATTAAGTATGTTAAACTAACTTTCTAGTTTTGTTGAAATGTAGTCACTTAATTAAGGGAGGTAATTCATAAATCTGCATGCTTTTTTCTTAAAAACTGAAACCCAACTCTTAAAGAGTCAGCAAGACAAAGACTCTCATCTGAATGACTGAAACACATGACACACACACACATATATACACATACGTGCATGCACACACTCATACACCTCTGTCGAGCAAGTGGAAATGCATTAATATGGTTCCTTAAATTTCCATCTTACAGTCATTATCAAGAACCCGTCAATTATTACTTATAATGTCACTTAAAAATGCATAAGATAATCTTGTTTAATTAATTTTTAAATAAAACCAATTATAAATAAAGTCATATATGTTTGGGTAAAATCCCAAACTAGAATAATCCTCCAACTTCTCCTTTGAGGGTAATTACTCTCATTATCTATCACAAATAAAACTATGGTGATAAATAATGAGAGTAACAATATACTTTTTAATTCAGAACGTTTTTGCAGGGACTTCCCTGGTGGTGCAGTGGTTAAGAATCTGCCTGCCAGTTCAGGGGACACGGGTTCGAGCTGTGATCCGGGAAGATCCCACATGCTGCTGAGCGACTAAGCCCGTGCGCCACAACTACTGAGCCCGCACACCACAACTACTAAAGCCTGCATGCACAGAGCCCGTGCTCCACAACAAGAGAAGCCACCGATGAGAAGCCCGCACACCACAATGAAGAGTAGCCCCCCAGCTCGCTCACCGCAATTAGAGAACGCCCACGCAGAGCAACAAAGACCCAACGCAGCCAAAAATAAATAATTTTTTTTTAAAAAGAATGTTTTTGCTTTATGGACTCCCTATTTCTTTTTTTTTTTTTTTTCTTTTTCATCCTGAAGTCCAAGAGTGTAATGAATAGTATGATGATTTATATGTACAAATAGCTGGAATGGTATGCTTAATAAATCAAAAAAATCATCTAAATATGGTCAACATCATTAAAATTATAGAACCAAGTATGTCTCAGGAAGAGAAAACTCATCATTCAAAATGCATAGTGAATAAAGTGATTTTGACTTTCAAAACAGACACATTTCATTCAGCATATAAAATTTAAGTTGGTGATTGTTATCTGATGCAGTTAGGAGAATTTTAATTTGTATTTTAAAATGAATTATACTTGCAAACAAGATTGTAACTTGAAGTCTTGAACATCATAACTGTCTTTTAAATTGTCAGAAATGCGCTTGAGAATTACCCAAATTAATGTGCAACAATTACATTTATGATAGGTTTTGATCAATTGTACAGCATATTTTCCCAAAATTATCAGTCATAAAGAAAAGCCTTCAGCAAAGATGAAACCTAACAATAGTTTACTGCATTCACATTTACTCAGAATCTTAAAAAGATGCTCATTTATGTTTTTTATTCCTCTATATTCAGATGATTTTCTTGACCTCATTTCCTATATTATCTCTAAAGCAATATACCGGAACATTTCTTGATGTTTGACTTAATTTTTTCAACACAAAACTTGCAATGTGGAACCAAGATAGGTAATTATCTAAAAAATATATTTGCATTTATTTGCCAAAATTCATTTTTCAGAAGTGCTTTGTTGTTGCAAACGATAGCCTGTTGGAATACTGTCTCCTTTTAATTAAAGAGCAGTCTGATTTCTGTGAGATTTTATAATTAGCAGAAGCAAAATAAAACCATGTCTCAAACCTTTCTCAGCCAAACTGTAGCAAACACCTAAAACTTTGAAAGATTAAAAATTGTGCCCAAGGAAGAAGGAATAAGTTTTGTAGAGCCTAAAATTTATACAATTGGGGCTGGGGGTCGGCTCTAATAAATACAATATTACAGACACAGAATTAGGCCAAGGAAGGAGCTAGTAAGGAGCCCTACAGCTTCCTATTTATTAACTTCATGGCAAACTCACTCTGACTATTCACTAAAAGCATATCTATATACTTATTTTAAACTGGTAAAATCACCTAATCCATATTAATCTTCTATCACATTTCAACAGATTGAAAATTAAGGATTAAAACCAATTCCAATGTGGAAAATAGGCCAAGTGCTGCCAGAGATAAATATCATGCTGAAAAATAAATCTTTATTATGAACAAAAAAATCCCTGAGCATTAAGGTAAAACCTGATCATTACAGAACTCTAACCATCACCTCCCCCTTTGGAATCCTTAGGTTCTGGGTTCTGAGAGACTGAATGGCAACTTATTTGTTGTTGTTTGTTTTGTTTTCTTTTAAATATAGCCAAAGAAATTAAACTCCAATGGCCCCTCCAAGTGTCAAAAAAATGTATGATAATACAGTGAAATCTGAGGTTACACAAATGTTGAAGAGAAAGAAAAAAAGACTTGCTTTGGAGCTAAACTTACAGTTAAATTATGACTCTGCCTCTTACTGCCTCTGGAACCTGAGGATATAATTTAATCTTCCTTAGATTGAGTTTTCTCATCTGTAGAAGGCAGACCATAACCCTTACCCGAAAGCAGTGTTGCAAAAATTAGAGCTAATGTATGCAAAATGTTAGCCTGTAGGAGATTAAGGAAATAGTAGTTTCTCACCCTGTAATTGTCAGTAATAGTATCCTCTAACCCTGTCTATAGGTAGTTTCACTTTGACCATATGTTTATGCACAACTGACCAAAGCAACTAAAGATATGACTCACTCTTGCCATTAGTATTATAAAGCTATGGACAAATTGTGTGCGGCTATGATTTTGTCCATGATTCAAATCAATCTGGCTAGACAGATTAACCCCAGAATCACATTCAAGTGAAAGCTGAAATTCTACTCAAACATTTTGCCATATTCTAGAACAAACCAGAGAGATTTGTGACTTCTGTTTAAGATGCAGAAAGCTGAAAAGTGCATTGCTTCTACTGTTATAACAAAAATAACCAAAAACCCAGGTAATCAACAAACCCGCAACTTTCTTGAACCCATCAGAGAGCTGTGGTCTCAGAACAAACAACTGACCTGAAATCTAAGGAGAAAAGTGACCTCCAAGAAGAAACAGTATAGGAACACTTGTTTACCCAGGGGACAAACTACCTGTTGCCAAAGAAGATGGTAAGAAGAATTCAGGTAAAATAGTTAACCCATTTCTAAAGGCCAACTGTAGGCAGGAATGAGAATACAGAATCCCTGGGGGCCAAAACACAAGGGAGAGTTCACATCAGTTCAAAGATTCTCCAAAGACTTCAAATGATGTTCACAAGGGAAACTGGGTAGCAATGACAAGGCCTGAGAAAACCTCCTTCACTGTGAGGGTGTTAAAGAAGATAAGAGCAGTGCTGTAGAAAAAGCACAAAGTCCTTCCCCAGACTCTTCTCATCTCTCTCTCCTATGGAAAAAGACTTAGACATCTGGGTTTAGGGCAGCAAAGCCTGTTGCCTTTAGAGCTGAAGAACCACTGCAGCTGGGGAAAGGAAACAAAAAAATAATCCTCTAATCCTGGGGCTGTGTGTGTCCTTGGACAATACCATGAGATATCTCAGCAGGCTTTTTTGTTGTTGTAGAAATTGACAAGATGATTTTTAAAAACAAATAAGCTAAATTAGCCAAAAAACTTAAAAAAACAAAACAAAGTTTGAGGTTTACAATAACTGATTTCTAACTGTATAACAGCGGTCAGAATAGTTTTGTGTTAGAATAAAGATAAACCTATGGACCAATGGAATTGAATGGAGAGTTCAGAAATAGAAATAGATTTACACATATATGTTCAATTAATTATCAGTAAGCATGCAAGGAAATTCAATGGAGAAGGAATAGTTTTTTCAATAAATGGTGCTGGAAAAATAGCCTATCCATAGGCAAAACAGTATAGAACCTTCATTTAAGCATCTTACCTTATATAAAAAATCAAATAAAAATTGATCATAGAAAAGACCCATTAAAGAACAGATTGATAAATTGAACTTCATCAAACTTTAAAACATCTGCTCTTCAAAAGACAAGGTTAAACAATAAAAAGACAGGCCATAAACTAGAGAAAATATTTGCAAACCACTGATAAAAACTGATAAAGGGCTTATACCCAAAATAGATTAAGAACTCTTAAAAGTCAATAATAAGAAACAAAATCGGTAAAAAATTTGAATACAAATTTCACCAAAGAAGATATAAGGATGAGAAATAAACACTTTAAATGATGCTCAGTATCATTAGTAAATAGAAAAAGGCAAATTAAAACCAAACTGTGATACCACTACACTCATATTATAATGGCTAAACTATAATAGATATAAAATGCTGGTGAGGATGCAGAGCCACTAGAACTCTCATATCTTCCTGGTAGGAATGCAATAATGGTAAATCACTTTTGAAAATATTGTGGTAGTTTCTTATAAAATTAAGCATACATTTACCATATGACCTAGCAATCTTACTCCTTGGTATTTACCCAAGTGAAATGAAAACAATTTTTTCACAAAAAAACCTATACATAATGGAGTGGATGGGCAGAATAATCAAGAAGGTACCAGTCACATCAAGCAGCCAGGTCCTGGAGGCCTCCATTGGCATGAGATCCCTCTTGCCCATCCAGAAACATCCACTGCCCTTGCCTGGAGAAAGCCCTTCTGTCTCTGGAAGAAGCACCAACAAGAATTAGTAGGAGTCCCAGTGGCAATAAATAAACCAAGCAGACCAAAACAACATGTAAAAGGCTCTATAAATTGCACTGTCTTTGGAAACACAGCCCACAATAGGCCAGGACTTAACATGTTAAACACAACAGGGTAACTGCCTGTTAAAAGATTTAAATAGGACCCCAAGTCATTGTCAAAATATTGGTTGTGCTATTGTACTATAGTTTTGCAAAATGTTACCATTAGGGAAAACTCAAGATCTCGTCATATTTCCTACAAATTCATGTGAATTTAATAATATCTCAAAACAATTAAAATACAAAAAGAAAATCTATACATAAATGTTTTTATAGCAACTTTATTTGTAATTGTCCTAAACTACATCCAACCCAAATGACCCTCCCCCGGAGAATGGATAAAATAATGGTGGTACATTTATACAATGGGAAACCAATAAGCAATAAGAAGGAAAGAACTACCAATACACACAATAGCATTTTAAAATCACAAATGCATTATGCTGAGTGAAATAAGCAAGACTCAAAAAGCTACATATTCTATAATGCCACCTATATAACGTCCTTTCAGAAGCAAAACTATGGGGGAATAAAATCCAAAGATGGGCATGGGAGTAGCGGTTGACTCTTAAGGGTATGATAGAATTTCGGGGGATAGAACTTTATTTTATTTCCTTTCTTTTCCTTTTTTAATTTTATTTAATTTTATTTTATTTTTTAACTTTCTGAACTGTTTGCTGTAAGGGTAGATTTTGTTGTATGTAAACTTTACCTTAAGTAAAGAAAATGGAACAAAGAAGCCACATTAGTTTCCCCTGAATATGCAATACTGATTGTGATCATAAAATGTGGTCCCATTATGAAGCCTATAAAAACATTAAAACTGCAATCGTAGCATTCTTTAAAATCACCCACAATCCTGCCATCCCAGGATGTCACATTCTTTCATTTTTCCATGTATCACCTATGTTTACTATAATTCTTTAACTGAATTCAACAGATATTCTGCTTTTCCCACATAGAAATAAGCATTTTTCAATACAAATATAATCAATATTTATAATCATCATTTTCCATCTGTACATTATTCCATCTAGTTAAAATATAATTGACTTAACCTTTCCTCAGCAGTGGACATTTGGTCTGCATTAAATTTTTTTTAGTATTATAAGCAAAAATCCATTGAACATCTTGATATACATAGCCAATTTTTCTTTAGATTTTTTTCCCCTTGGGGTAAATTTCAGTGCATGGAATTATATCAATGAGCCCTTAATTTTTCTTCATGAATGTTGCCCATTTTTCACAAAAGATTTTTACTTATTTTTCCATCCACAGTGGAAATTGAACAATTTTATAATCTCTCATATTCATTGGGGTATATAGATGTTTTATAGATATAGATGACACATTATGTATTTTATATAGCATAGATTTATATATAGCATTTTAAACTTAATATGTGTGAAATGGGTTATTTTGCTTTAATTTTCATTTTTCTTGTGTATTACTGATCAAATTATGTCAAAAGTTTGATTCAAACTTTTATCCATTTGAAGTATAGTCTATCCATGTCCTTTGTCCATATACATTTTTAATATATAAGCATAACAATTTTGCCACGAATCAGTAGTCTTTCCCTAAATGTTCCCTTCTGGGTTTTGGTCAAATTACACTGGGAAACTCTACTAAGTAAAATTAAGCTAAGGGCCATGTGTTGTTCATAAGTTACTTGCATAGTGGCTGCCATATACCAGATGCTCAAAAAATATTTGTTGAAAGGAAGGAAGGAAAGAAGGGAGGAAAGAAGATAGGAAAGAAGGAAGGAAAGAAGGACTCAAGGAAAAAAGCAATTATAAACAAGTACCAATCATCTTAACAGGCAGGTCTGGGAGAACTCTTTCTGAGATAATCCCTAACATTGAAAGTTATGTGGTCCTTATTCTCTCATGAGTCCCTTTGGCTTGAAGCCCATAATATTTCTATTATGTAGCTACAACTATATTGCTGCTTTTCTCTGCTTCGGAGGAACAATTACAAAGAGAAGCACAGACTTAATATAAATTACTGACCTCAGTAAATTTTCATTCTAACAGTGAACTATATACAAAAGTGTTTCTCAGCCAACAATATCAATAAAATGAAGCAGATAATTTGGAACTGAAGAATCAAAAAGTAGTACCCACCTTCAAATATATTGCTGATACAGATTGAGGAGTAAAGTCACATTAAGCAGGTTGCCATAGTCACAAAACTTCCTCTAGCTTACCATATGTTGCTGATTTGAGCTTTCTTTTCATTAGAGGAATTAGGATGCCATATTTTCACCCTTTTAAATGTTGACCTATTCAACTTTAAAATGTATTTTTTCTGGTAAGGTGAGCAAGAAGTGTCATCTCTAACTGGAATGCTACATTTCTGTTCAGCAAAAAGTAACAACTCCAGGTATTTGGCTTTCGGGGTTTTCATTGTTTATTTTGTAAAGAGGAAAAGGTGTTAAAAGTAGGGGAGGTTTGCTACTAGACCCAAAATGTTCAGTTTTGTTGCGTTTTGTGTTTTAACTTCCACTCTCTTGCCATTATATTGTATATGATACCAGTCTTATTCAGATGAGACATTTTTGTTTGCCAAGTGAGATGACAAAAGTAACAAATACATTTCCGGCAGAAGGGTGGAAATAGTGAGAAAGCTGTCTTTGACAAGGAGTAGCAAAATCACAGATTGGTGGTCACACGTGAGAACTGTACTACACAGAAACATCTTCTCCCACCCCACCCCCAGAAGAATAGCTCCTGGGATATTGGTGGTCCATCTGGAGTGCTCAGAGCCAATTCTGCTAAATGCAGGAGGATGGTGTGTGCATCAGAGCAAAGCTGGAATAATCCTGGCAAGTTAGAAAATGGTAATTGGTGACTGACATTGAAGGTTTTCAGAAAGGCCAGAATCAAAGAACATCTCTCTTTTTACTATGAATGATGGAGCTTTGCGTTCGACTGTCACACTAAATCCCCTTGTGCTGTGGCTTAGTAAAATGAAAGCAAACATTATTTGGAACATTAGCTATAAGTCATGCAAAATTCTTCAGCTCCAATTTGCATTTGAATAATAAATTGAAATGAGCCCAACAAATACCAAGTCTGCAGCAGACTAATAGTGGAAAATATATTCTTAAGGATATTACCATCCAAGGTCGCAAGGGATACAAATGAATGTTGGAGTTCAGCATAAAACTGTCCAGTATTTCATTCATCAATATTTACGAAAATTTGCAACTGATTTATGATTTCCATTTCTTGCATTGAATCACAGAGCAGGAACTTTTCAAAGAAATGAGTTAATATTGACAATATATTTCATTGTTATAAAAACCGGTAGAATGTCTCAAAATAGAAAACTAGCATGAGAGAATCCCAGGGATCTCCAGAATGACATACTTTCCAAACTTTACCTCAAAGACAGAGAAGACAATTTGGGATTATAGTAAAAAAATAATAGAGAAAAAACATGACTGAGGTTAAAGACAGTGTGGTTAAACTCTGTGGGATCAGTGGAACTACTATAAAAGCAATTATTTGGAGGAAAACCTTGTGGGAAGAGACCAAAGAATTTTTTGACACAAGAAAGTAGGGTGGTATTGGGGAAGATTTAGTTTATTTATTTACTCACAGATTCATTTATCAAAATATTTCTTCAGTATCTAATGCTTCTGATCTGTCTGGTAAAATCTAGAAATAAACAGGTAAATATAAAATATGCATTTTAAAAAGATTTCGTAAATCAGTGGGGAAGACAACATGGAGAGAGAGAGTAAAACAATGTGAAAGTCCTTCAAGGGAATTATGTACAAGGAAATCATTATTAAGAGCAGCTCTAACCTCTTCTGGTCGACTGTGATGCCTAAACTAAATCTTTTTTTTTAATTAATTAATTAATTAATTTATTTATTTATTGAGTCTTCATTGCTGCGTGAGGGCTTTCTCTAGGTGCAGCGAGCAGGGGCTACTCTTCGTTGTGGTGAGCAGTCTTATTGCGGTGGCTTCTCTTGTTGTGGAGCACAGGCTCTAGGTGCACGGGCTTCAGTAGTTGTGGCACATGGGCTCAATAGTTGTGGCTTGTGGGCTGTAGAGTGCAGGCTCAGTAGTTGTGGCACACAGGCTTAGTTGCTCCGCGGCCTGTGGGATCTTCCCAGGCCAGGGCTCTAACACGTGTCCCCTGCATTGGCAGGCAGATTCTTAACCACTGCACCACCAGGGAAGCCCCCTAAACTAAATCTTAAAGGATGAATAAATGTTATGTGATCAGCTCAAGAAAAAAAGATCCACAGTGTAATTTTAAATGTTCATTATTATGATACTGACAGTCAGACACACATCTAATATTTATGATAAGAGATATTAAGAATACAAACTATTTCCTCGTCCTTATGTTGACTCTGAAGACCTGATGACTTTAACCTTTCATCTCCAACATGGTTTTCCTTTGCTCATTTACTGCCCGGCTCTTTGAGTTAGAATACCCGTGTAAACAAGTCTGATTCTCAGGAATTGCCTGGAGGTCCAGTTGGTGCTTTCACTGCCATGGCCCAGGTTAGAGTCACCAGGTTAAACAAGACAGTGGTGGAAAAGGTAATGTGTGTGTGCTTTTTGCTATCAGGTGTATAAGGTCAGGGCTGCTGATTTTTGGCAAAAGGCCCCAAAAGAAGTTGTTGAAGAACGCCTTGAAATTTTAAAGGACAAATTAAGAATTTGCTGGACAAAAGTGATTTTCATACTTTACTCCCTCAATCTTATGAAGGTGATTGTTCCATGTTTAGATTGAGAGATGTGTTGGAGAATGGGAGTAAAATTACAATTAGAAAATTACAATTGGGGCGATTATAAGATATTTAGAATGTCTGTTTCTTAGAATTCAGTTTGGTCTAGGATACAATCTGATATGCAAATGTCACATTGTAAATCCAATTAAGTTGCCAGAATTTCTGGCAGGGCAAAGTCCCTGTCCCCTATATTCTCAGATCACATTATTCCAGAAGACCGGAAGTCATAGAAAGGCCTCAGGTTTTAGAGAAGAAAACAGATTCCTGGGATCTGAACATAAGGCAGCCACTTGCAAAAATTTCTCTCTCCATTTTGACATCTAGAGACCCTTCCTTATGCTCACCCCCGTTCAGCCTTCTATATTGAAAGATGTCAACAAGCCCAGGAGGAATGCGCCATATTCTTCAAAAGTTTCCAAAAGTAAAAACCATCCATTACTTCACCACAATTTGTTTCTTTTTTTTTTACCACAATTTTGAAGTATACTAATAAGCGAATGCCAACCACACACACACCCATACCAAATCCCCCCAAATTCTACATCCCAGAATAATAACTATAAATAGGTACAAATCTTTCCAGAATATTGTCCATTTTATATAGATATATATGTAATGATATATGATATATAAATATTTGAAAGCACTTTTTTAAAAAGAAGACTTTATATTTTAGAGCAGTTTTAGGTTCACAGAAAAATTGAGCATAAGGTATAGAGAGTTCCCAGGTACTCCAAAGTCCATGGTTTACATTAGAGTTCACGCTTGTACATGCTATGAGTTTAGACAAATGTATAATGACATGTGTCCATCATTATAACAGACAGATACATTTAAAAGATATTTTCTTATTTTACATAGTCATCTGTAATTTCCTTTTTCACTAAATATCTGTTTAGGTCCATATAGATCCACCTTACATTTTGATAACATTATAGAATTTCATCTGTACTTTAATTAGAAATACTTTGTTGATAAACATTTAGTTTTTTGGTCTACATTTTTTATCACAAAAAGGGTACAATAAATATTCTTGCTCGTATATATTACCATTTCATGTACAAAGTTCTGGAGATCACATGTATAATGTCTAGGTAGTACAGTAAAAGGATCATTGTCTTTGGAACCACAAATATTTTGCTTTCAATTACAGTTACATTATTTGCAATTTGAACAACTTTGACCAAGTGAAACTATAGTTTCATCATCAATAAATTGGTGGTAATGATGATCTCTTTACAGGATTCTGAAGCTAGAATGACGTATATAAAGTTTATTTTTGAAACTAAAAATAATGCACATGGTTTTATTGCTAGAGGTTTTGTGCAGTTGTGAGAATACCAACTTGTCAGTTGTTATCACTTATCTGAAGCAAGGCTATTCATTGAAATTCACACCAAAAAGATTTGGGGTGGGGATGCAGAACAGGGAAAGGAGGATGCCAGTGAGCTGGTCAGCCTTTGAAGTGAACTTCAGAACATCCCGGTGCAAAGAGTCTACTGGAGGTTCCTAGATGAGTTACAGGAATCGGGAACTGTGCTTCTCTTCATGAAGGCATGGCTCAGTTTGAAAGCAGAGTAGGCAACAGGAAGCATTAGACAGCTCTCAGCATTGTCCTAGAAGCAGTGGCTGCCAAAATAAATATGGTGGCTCCAATGTGACAAATCCTGAAAGGCAGGAGCCTTAAAGAGGTCTGCTGATGTCTTTTTTCAACTAAGTTATTAAAATAGAAAACCCAATCCAGAGATCTAGAAGTGGCTCCCCTAGAAGTAAGGGGTAGGGGGAGCTCAAACAGATTTTGTCACATCCAGTCTCTGAAGAATAAAGAGAAAGAGGCTGCTTTTGCTGACAAGAAAACACATACTAATTCAGTCTATGTGTGTGATTCCTGCAGAGGAGATAGAAAGTTCATAAATTAGGACCCTGTATGGGTTTGCCACTCTAGGGGAACCTCTCCTTCCCCATCACCACACTCCTCCATCTCAGCAATATTGGGAAGATATCTTGTGATCTTGTTGTGAAGGTCTGCATTTACCTCTCCCCAGAGAAGGTGTGGTCTTTTGATTGGTGAAACCGGCACGTGGAGCGCAGGGCAGTACAAGCCCAGTCCGCACTGCCTTTCCTTAAGATCCAGTCGGTCCACAGGCCACATGTATTGTTCACTCCTCCACACTGTGAGTAGCTTGTGCAGCAGTGGGAGAGAGACCTGCGTTCTCTCCCTTCTCTGCCTATGACTGTGTGAGTGAATCATTTCATGGAAAAGGAAACAGGACCCCTTTTGATCTCAAGTCCAAGGTTGCTTCCCCAAAATACTTGGTAGAATAAAAGGGATGTTTTGGTCTTCGACTCTTGTGTGTAATTTCTCATTTGGTTCAGAATTTGGAAATGAGTGAGATGTGTATGAAACTGAACAAACACAAAGCGTGTGGCAATGATCAGCCGGGGAGCTGTCAATGACCACATTGTTTAAGGTGAAGCCAAAGAAAAGCAATGACATCATTATCAGACTTGACTGGTTTCCATGTAGCCTCCAGCACTCATTTCCTTCAGGTGGACATTTTTTACTATTTTGACTGTTGGCTTGGGCTCCACAGAGCAACCAGGACTGATCTTAGGTGGGAAAGATTTAAAGGAACCTGAGTCTAACCTTTAAGACTAGAGGCAAGTTCACTGTGGAGCTAATGAAGCTCATTCCCTTGCACAGGAACTTCCCAAGGTTTCAGTGGCTTCTCTTTCTGAAACACTGGGAGGAACCAATGACCCTGGCCAAGCACCAGAAGTATGGGACACTCCTGCTTTCCTGGAGATTATCCTTTAAGGTACTGGGCAATAGGAAGGGTCAACGAGCTTCTAGCATTATCTCTACTCAGTCCCCAGCAACAACCTGTCTCTGCAGACCTCTTTGAGAAAACCAGATTCTATCTTTGACCCCAAGGAATAGAATGTGAATTAGATGCTGTTTGTTCCATGGCAACCTCCTCCCTAAAGAATGACCCAAGATGAGGAGGTGATGGTGTTGAGAGAGTGACCAGCAACAAGGACCTGGCTGAGCTGGACCAGTTGTAGAATCAGAGGTAGTTCCAAGGAATAGTGAGGGCCTGAAGTTTCCTGAGGGTTTGCCCTGGTCAAGAACCCCCAGCAACCAACTACAGAAGTTACAAACGTGGGATTACCAATAATGAGATGTGAAAATGATAAAAAACACATTTTGATTAACCAAGCAATAATAAATTTACTTCTCTTCTCAATATTGAAAACAATATTTTAAAAAAGCATTGTCAGATGAAGAGGCAATCATATATATGTCAAATAGTGTAAAAATTATATTTTAGAGATGTACCAAGTAGTTAATAAATATGTCATTTTACTGATTTGTGGCAGTTGTGATTTTGTCAACCTTTTAAAATTTATAGTTTGCTTTGATTTATTTTTTCATGGCTTAATAATCATTTTATCTTTCACTTTTCTGTGGGTTTACTGTGCCCAACTGAGTGATTCTTTTGTGCCAGGAAATGTGGGCTGGACTCTAGTCCTAGGAGGGCTTGCTTAGACTGGACCATTGAGATGGCTCATCCCATGGGCACCAACTAGCAGCTCACCCGGCTGGCTTATCAACCAGAGCTCCTTCACGAAGGCTCTCTGTGTGTTCCGAGTTCTCAGTGTGGTGTTCAGAGTCTAAGGAGCGTGCTGAAAGTGACATTCTAAGATTAAGAAAGCAGAAATGTCCAGTCTTCATAAGGGCTAGGCCTAGAACTAGCACAGCACCACTTCTGCCATATTGGAAGGGGAAATCTAGTCAACCTCTCAATAGAAAGAGTGACAAATAATTTGTAGACATTTTTAATCCACCATACAAGAATATGGAGTACCAGATTCCCAAAATTTACCATTAAAGCCCCAGATGGTAGTTGTTATGTGAGGTCAGTGGCTCTTAGGTGAATGGTTTTCCTTTTTTGTACATTTGCCTTTGAATTCTGCCTGAAATTGGGTAATCTTGGGATGGATTAAATCAGAGTGTATTTCCCTATGCTAAAGGACAATCTGACAACTCCTTTCCCTCCTCCCATCTATTTTTCCTGTCTAACAGAGCATTATTTTCCTAATGAGAAAAGAAATCTGTTAAGAATAAAGTTCATCAATATCATTGAACACAAATTCATTATTAACTCTCAGGTTAATCATTCAAATTGACATGGAGCCTGGCAATAAGAGACTGGTGTTAGTCAATCTGCTTTTGAGTAACTATGAACTGAGAGCTTTCCTTCCTATCTAGAATAAAATAATATGAAGAATCCTCAAAAGAATCATGAATATCCTAAATAACCTGGAGACAAAACACATCCCAAACTAATCCTTTTCCAAATAATACTTTACATAGAAATTCAAGTCACATGGTACTGTTGAAAGTATACATTTAATCAGCATCAGTCTTAATCAGACTGAAACTTAATAAAACAAATTTTCTTCCTGATATATGTAGTAATTCTTATATTGAGAGTCATACCATCTGTTGTGACAATAATATTTGGGGGATTTCTTAGAGAACAAAATCACCATGTATGCTGTTAAAATTGAAGCCACATTGGTACCCTTTAAATACATCAATTCTGATGTTTATAATGGCCTACAGAAAGCCTCAAGCTATCTCTACATTTCGAAGAATCTAAAGCAGTGTTTTCCAATATAAACTAATGAAGAGCTGTCACAGGAGTTTACACCATCTGCTATCCCATAAACCCAAGTCTTCACTTAACATTGAAGTTCAGGAGTTTCACTCTCTCTAGATTAGCTCATTTTGGGATTGCAGAGTATATGCAATCAGTAAAAAATGATACATGCACACTGCAACTCTTGTGGTTTGTCTGAAAGCAGTAAAGCCATCTGCAATCGTTTCTCATCCCATTGTTGTTAAAGTTACTATGGCTGCTATACATTCTTCCCCACGACGTCAATTACTGTATTCTTCAGCTCTGATGGGTTCTTTCTTACAGTTTCTAACTCAGAGTACTCATGGAGTTCACCCATTCTTCTCCTAAGTTTGCTGAGTCTCCTTATGACCATTGCTCTGAACCCTTTATTAGGTAAATTACTCATCTCCATTTCATTTGGATTTTTTTCTGGAGTTTTATTTTGTTTTTTTGTTTGGAACGTATTCCTTTGTTAGACTTTCTGTTTAGTTTCTGTGAATTAGGTGAAACAGCTAACTCTCCCAGTCTTAAAAGAGTAGCCTTCTTTGGGAGCCTCCCCTGTGTAGACTGCATGCGTGTAGTGGGTGGCTTTGGCCAGCCAGCTAGTACTAGAGTGGGCCTGGGCTGCAGGAGAGTCTTGGGGTGCTCCTTGCTGTGGTCACCTTGTCAGGATGACTGGAGCTAGAGTGGGTGTGGCCAGAGGGAGTCCAAGGTGTGCTACACCTAGGCCAGTTTGGCAGGATGGCTGGAGCCGAGGTGGGCACAGGATGGGATCAGTCCTAGGGGTACTCAAACAACGGCACTTGCCTGGTGCCTCCAACCTTGGAGAGAGTCCCAGCAGTTCCCCGTGCATTTTGACAGATATTTTCAGCTTAGTAATTGGATTTCCTCTCCATATAGTCTAGGTGCCCTTTCAACTGCTATTTTTTCACTATATCCCAGAGTAGGCAAGTCTGCACTTGGACCCTTCAGTTATACTCCTCTTACTGCAGGACACTGTGGCAGGGGTGGGTTTCCTGTGGATACCATGTCTACATCTTTCCTATTCATTTCTGTGTGGTCCCTCTATGTTCAGAAGCTGTTCAATCAGCCCTCAGTTCTCCTTCAGGAAAAACTGCTCTGTATGTAAGTGTAGATCCAGTGTGTCCATGGGAGGAAGTGGTTACAAGGTCTTCCTTTGTTGCCATCGTGGACTCCTCCAAAAATCTCTTTTTTTATGCCATTATTTTCTTTGACAGCCTCATGTTATACAAGGGAGTCAAGTAATATCACTAGAGTTTTTGTTTTTTTATGTGAGCTGCTATTTTCAAGTTTATCTCAGCCACGTCTATGAAATGGTTAATTCTTTTAGTATATGTGTAGGGAAATATTTTTAATCATGATTAATTTCATTTCTTGATCTTAAACCATCATTCTAGCTAGCTGTCTGTTTTCCATCTTTTTTTAAATTTATTTTCCACTATATTTTTATTTAAAAACTTTTTTCTTTCAGTTTTTAATGAGATATAATTAACATATAACACTGTATACATCTAATGACAGCACAATGACTTGACTTACACATATCGTAAAATGATTACCACAATAACTTTAGTTAACATCCATCATATAGATACAAGAAAAAGAAAAAAAATTTTTTTTCCTTGTGATGAGAATTTTTAGGATCTACTCTCTTAGCAACTTTCAAATATACCATACAGCAATGTTAACAATAGTCATCATGTTGTATGTTACACGCCTAGTACATAGTTATTTCATAACTGGAAGTTTCCACCTTTTGACCACCTTCATCCAATTCCCCCATCCCACATCCCCACCTCTGGTAACCACAAATCTGATCTCTTTTTTTTTTTTTTTTTTTTAAATTAATTAATTTATTTATTTTTGGCTGTGTTGGGTCTTCGTTTCTGTGCGAGGGCTTTCTCTAGTTGTGGCAAGCGGGGGCCACTCTTCATTGCGGTGCGCGGGCCTCTCACTATCGCGGCCTCTCTTGTTGCGGAGCACTGGCTCCAGACGCGCAGGCTCAGTAGTTGTGGCTCACGGGCCTAGTTGCTCTGCGGCATGTGGGATCTTCCCAGACCAGGGCTCGAACCCGTGTCCCCTGCATTGGCAGGCAGATTCTCAACCACTGCGCCACCAGGGAAGCCCTTGATTTCTTTTTAAAAAAAAAATTCTTTAGTCTTATAAGTATGTTATGGTTTTCTACACATCATTGTTTCTAATAGAACTGCTTTTACCACAATTAAAATAAAGACATTTTTAACAGAAGAAATCTTGCCTGAGCTATCACGGTCAAGGCTCATTTATCCAAAGCAGTCTACAAAGGCAAGGTACATTGTTGGATGAAATAAGTAATAAAAATTTTCATCTTTCCATCTCTCACATGTCATTCTTTGTTCAGTTACCCTAATCAGTCCTACTGAATTACTAATCAAATGGTATCTCAATATTTGTCTCCATCATCTTTACCCAGACTGAGCTGGCTTTACAAGATATATATAAATATGCACCCTTGCTCATACACACACAAACACACATATAAACTAGATGTTTCTCTGCCTTTACCTCTTTGTCATTGTCATTTTTACAAGAGTTAATCTTTTCTCATTCTCCAAGACTGCTGGAGCTGGACCAAGGTAAATGTGTGTGTTCATGATACAAGTCTCACAGCTCAGTCTGTAAGTACCACATAATTACCATTGTACTTACAGGCTCTTTTAGAAAAATCTCATTAATCAACACTGAAGGAATTATTCCCAGGATTCATTGCTTGATAAAAACAGGGCCATTTGAAAGATCTCTTCTAGAAGATTGACATTGATTTTTCTATCATATTATTTGAGAATTAGCCAAGACCCAAGAGGGAAGGAAAACATAATAACCCTCTCCAGGTATCTTAGTTATTTGAAGAGGAATGTCCTAGTAGTCTATATCTAGCATTACAGAAATGATTTCTCAGAATCATCCTTATACTTTCCCCTTTTGGTTTGCTGTATTTTTTACATGTGTCAATGAATGTGGGTAGAGTTTGTATAAGGGCTTTATTAACCCTAAAAAGGCCTCTGTTTCCTTTTCTATTTTATTGTCACAGACACATGGGTATCTAATATAATAAAGTAAAAATTTATTTATAATACTCTTGAAACATATTTAGTGTGGTGAAGACAAGAAAATCAACAGTACTATATTTGAAGGTGGCATAGCTCTTTTAAAGGTCAATTAAAAAGTTGTTAGCATAGATCCTGTGACTATTACAAAAGAAAGTTTAAAAAAATGAAAGCCATAAAATAGTGAGGCTGTGTTTTTGGAGTTGAAAGATTAAATGGAAAGGGTCTTATGTAAATGGTCCAGTTTATAATTATGTCAGCTTTCCAGCCACATGATAGAGATAAAAATACTTATCAGGTCTGAATGGAAACACAAAGCTTTAAAAACCACTGGGCAAAAGCATAACTGGTTTTTGACTTAGGCATTTTGAGCAACTCATTAAAATTTCAGCTGCTGGACTTGTTAATGACATAATGTACCTTCAAAAGTGCCCTACACCTGTCAGGCAGCCAAGGGTTATCTTTGTTACACAGGATTCAGAAGTTTGGACAAGTCTTTAATTTGGTTTTAAAAAAATGAAAGTAAAGCCCATTTAGTAGGAGTGCATGCAGATTTAATCCTTCTGGAAAGCAATTTAATGGTATTTATTTTAAAACATAAACCTTTTAACATGTTCATTCACTTTGTTTTTATTTGGAGTTTTCTAAAAGCAGAAAGAGAAAGAAAAAGCAAATAAATTGGCATGTGATTTCAGGGGAAGCAGGACAGGGAAGCAGGGGAAGCCAATGAAGGGTGAGTTGATGAGCAGGTTACCTCTGTGGATAACTTGGTCCCAAACCGACTGGGGACCATCTGAGAGACTATAAAACACACCTCATACTCTCATCCTTTGTTGATTGAAGGTCACTTCAAGGACATGAACTTTCTGGTTCATCTGGCCTTATGTTGCCTAAGTAGGCTAACTGCAGCATTCAGAGAATACTTTGAAGCAGAAGAACTCAGGAAACCATCAGGCTGTATAGGAATTGTATGCAGGTGACCTCCTGGGTAGGCAAAAGAGGACAAGAGTGGGGCACTGATGCCCTCTGCTATGCCCTTTGACCCAGGGAATCAAATGTAGAGACACATTCTTTCATCATGCCTCTCACAGTGAGTAGAGGAATGCTAGCAGTAAAATTTCTAAAAGGTTTTGTTATATGCATATGATTATGACTATGGATGAAACCAGTGGATTTTTTGATGTGTTAGGGTTTATCAAAAAGTCATCTTTTCCTATAATCAATTCAAATTTCCATTGAAACTATGGTCTATTATATATGTTTTACAAATATATAGCTATAATCACAACACATCCTGCTATCATGAGATGGGTAATATGACCAAATGAATATTCTTAGGATGCTGAAGAGATCCTCCACAGGGTTGCAAGATTTGGCAAATAAAAATATGGGACATCCAGTGTATTTGCTTTCTCAGCAGCCATAACAAAGTGCCACAACCTGGGCACCTTCAAACAACCAAAATGTATTGTCTCACAGTTAGGAGACTAGAAGTTTATAAACACAGTATCAGCAGGGCCAGGCTACCTCTGCAGGCTCTAGGGAAGGATCCTTTCTTGATTCTTCCAGCTTCTAGTGGTTGCCGGTACTCCTTGGTGTTCCTTGGCTTGTAGATATATCAGTCCAATCTCTGCCTCCTTCTTCACTTGGCCTTCTTCCCTCTGTGTCTGTGTGTCTGTGTTTCTCCTTATAAGGATATCAGTGATTGGATTTAAGGTCCACCCTCCTCCAATAGGACCTCATCTTGACTTGATTACACCTGCAATGACCCTATTTCCAAACAAGATCATATTCACGGGTTCCAGGTGGCACAAATTTTGGGGGGACACAATTCAACTCAGTGCACCCAGTTAAAGTTGAATTTCAGATAAACAATGAATATTGCCCCAAAATATTGCAGGAAGCATACTCACACTAAAAATTACTTGTCTACTTGAAATTAAAATTTAATTGGATGTTCTATATTTTATCTGGAAAAAATACTCCTGGAGGGTATTCAGGCTCTTCAGCATCACCTGATTTCTACCAGTCTTTTGAAGAGACTCAGCTGCACTTGAATTTTAATCCACTTTATCTACATATTTGCATAAGTAACCTTCCTCTTCTTTTGTCACATTTTCTCTTGAAGTCTAAATTCTTGATGAATGCTTCCTAATAAATATCTATTGAGTTATTCACAATATATAAGAATACATGTGAAAAATGAGTATGGGCCCTCAGTCAGATGATAGAAGAAGAGAATTAATATGTGCTTCTTGTCCCCAGAAAACCTACAAGTTAGTTCTAGTGATGAGAAGACACCTCCCCCATAAGTGCTGCAAGACAGAGCATGTACCGCCTAAGATATGTAAGCAAAGTG
This sequence comes from Balaenoptera ricei, assembly GCF_028023285.1. Classification (NCBI taxonomy): domain Eukaryota; kingdom Metazoa; phylum Chordata; class Mammalia; order Artiodactyla; family Balaenopteridae; genus Balaenoptera; species Balaenoptera ricei. Next base: position 62,491,813 of record NC_082642.1, read on the forward strand.
GAAGGAACTTGAACTCATTGCTATCCCACCGATTCTGGAAGGTTCAGGTCAGATTTCATGCAAAGGTAGCTTTGGAACTGGGCCTTAGAAGATGGAAAAGCTGGAGAGAGTGTCCTAGGTAGAGAGAATAACTTGACCAAAGGAAGGAGTCATTAGCCTGTTTAAGGATGAGTCATCTAATTCAGTGGTCCCTAACTTCATTGTCTGTCAGAATCCCCTGTGTTCTGCGCGTATGTAGTTCATCCCAAAGGGTGCTGATTCAGTAGGCCCAGGATGGTTCAATTTTTTTAAAAGGTCCCTAGGAATCACAATGTACAATATAGACCCTAATGTGCAATAGCTCAAACACAACCTAAGTATATATTTGGTTCACATAACAGTCCAAGGTCCATGTGGTAGACTAGGGTTGGGTTTGGTAAAAGTAGATTGAAAGGGGAAAACTATTTTGTATTTCCAAAGCAGAAGTTAATTTTAGATCTACTCAGTAGTTTGAGTAGAGAATTTTATAGCCAAGAAGATTTTTCATTAATACAAGTCCCTTCTTTCCTTCCTTTCACATATACTAAAACATTCTTCTCATAATTGAGGAAGAGAAGTAAGATGTGTTCCCTGCCCTCAGAGAACCTACAAGTTGGTTCTACTGATGAGAAAGACACCTCCCACGTAACAATAGGGCATGTACCGTCAAAGATGTATGAGCAAAGTGGAAGGAACTTGAACTCATTGCTATCCCACCCATTCTGAAATGTTACTCATTCCTCATTAAACAAAGTCAAAGAATAATTCACATCCCAAACTAACTTGTAAATGCCCCATTACTAATGATTTCCAATTAGTAACATAAAATGAAGACTGGATGTTCTCAGTTCTAAACATGAACAAAACTATACTAATTGGTGATTTATTTTACGTTATTGTATAAACGAGTCAGGAGATCCTAAGATAAAAATTGCACTAAAATAGAGGAAATGGCTAATTTTCCATGTAAACCACCAAAATAGTTGTCTGAAAATAACAGTTTAAATAACTAAAAATAACAGTGTGAGTCAAACTCCAGGAAATGTAGACTGTAGCTTGCTGTGTCTCTGCATTTCAAATAATGTGTATAATTAAAAAAAAAAAACTTATCAAAACAGAAAAAATATGCAATTCTCCACATAGGAACGCGAACTTCTAGAGAGATGTTCCCTGACAGTATGAAAAATGCTTAAGGTGTTTAACGAGGAAATGTCTGGTTCTCCTTGTTTTAGGAAGGCCTCCCATTTTAAGCACCAAGCACAAATTATGTATTACCTCTTTGAAAAGGTCAACATAGTTCTCATCTACATACCAGTTAACAATTATAAATGATATTTGTGATTTGTGAAGCACCTGGGCTTGCTTGGTGACATTTGGTCCCTAACAGTTGTGGTGGGTGAGGAGGAACAAGGGCTACTGTCAGCGCTACATCTATCATACAGGTAATCAGTGTGAGGCTTAAGGATGTCCTGGAGATAGCCAAGGTTGCATGGCTTCTTAGTGAGAGAAGCAGGGTTGAACCTGATTCACAACCCTGACAACAGTCTAGTGGTCTTCCTATCATGCTATGATGTTCCAAACTGTTTCAGGAAAAGCTTATCCTCATGAAGTAATGTACCAGAGCAGAGAATGGGCAACTGTTCTCTTCGACTCAGATTTGTGAGAAGTATTATCAGGATGTGGGTTAAATAGCTGAGAAGCAGCTATTGGAGATATGCAAATTTTATTAGGATTTAATGTCTCTGTGGTTTTGTTTTAAAATAACTTAGTAAGCTGAACTAATCAACATGATCAAGTAATGGTCTATGAAATTCTATTTTAAAGCAAAGCTGTTAGATTAAAGAATCCAAAGATAAAATCTGAAACTAGTAAACTTCTGCTCGTAATCCCCTTTATCATTTTAATGAAATTCAAACCAAGTCACAATGAAAGCTCAGAAATGAAGGGTTTAAAAAAGAAAATGTGAAAATTGATTCTGCAGAGTTTCATTTCAAATAAAGTCTTAATAGCCATTAAAACCCTGAAAATGGAGGTTCATATGACAGGCCTTTAACTGTTTTAGCAATAACGAGGTGCCTCTGTAATCAAGCAACATTATTTGTGGTGGAAAGTGGGATGCTTATTTTACCATTCTTAGTTGAAATAAACTGTCGGTGTTATTATACCCCAGAAAATCAACCCAATAACTTCCTATTCAGATCATCTTAAGGGACCCATGGTTTCATTAATTCTGAACTTTGAAATTTCCTTAGCAAACAGGAACAAAAGCTGAATATCTAACAATAGGGAACAGTTAATTAAAATATGACGTTTCCCTATAGTGGCATATTAGCTCATCAAGAATTTTTATTGATATGGCAAAATGCTTATGATCTAATATTAATTGTGGAAAAGATGTGATATCAATTGAGTTAGCTTGTGAGGGCTGCCTTAACAAAATACCACAGGCTGGGTGGCTTAAACAACAGAAATTAATTTTCTCTCTGTTCTAGAGGGTAGAAGTCCAAGATCAAGATGTTGGCAGTTGGTTTCTCCTGGGGCCCCTCTCCTGTGATTGCAGACGGCTACCTCCTCACCTGGCCTTTCTTCTGTGCATGCTGGCTCCTGGTGTCTCTTCCTCTGCTTATAAGGACACCAGTCATGTTGAATTAGGGCCCCATTCTAACAGCTTCATTTTTTACTTAATCACCTCTTTAAAAGCTATCTCTAAATAAGGTCACATACTGAGATACTGGGGTTTGGGACTTCATCATATGAATTTTGAGGGGACATAATTTAGTCCATTACACCAATCATATGCAGAACGATTTTCCTCTGACTATATGTATGTGTATGTTATGACAAAAACAAAAAGGAAATACAACAAAACGTTAACAGAAATAAATGAGTAGGGTAAATGAGGTTAATTTTATTTTCATCCTTATATTCTTCTAAATTTTAAAACAATGCATGTTTATTTAAAGAGAAAGGAACCAAATTATTAGTCATGAAATATCAGGGCATCTCCTTAAGGAAGTATTACAGTGGTGAACCAAAGGACTTCTACGCCAATCTATCTATGTCAGTGATTATCTTTTTTCCTTTTCTTTTTTTCCCTTTTCCTCTTTTTAAACTATAAATTATTTCTTCAGTAAAAGTTTTAGACAGTCACCCAAAGTGTAATATTGGAAAAAGCAAAATTACTCTAGTTAACGCAAGGCCATTTTCTTTGTAACCTATAAAGAATTCTGTTGCCCACAGTAAATTTTTAAGTACTTTAAGAGAATAGACTAAATCTTATTCATCTTTGAAACTTTTAATCCCTAGCATAGTGCCTTCAACTGAACACATATTCAATGAATATGTCAAAAGACAAGACACTGAAATATCTCATAGCTATTTCTTAAATAAGAAGACAACAGAAAATGTATTGGATTTAAGTGCAAGCAATTCTGCTCAAGTCCTTGTTCTGCTGCATATCATATGGGTAACTTTCATCAATCCACATAAGTTCTCTGAGTTTTGGTTTCCTCATGTGGTGGTAACGCAGAAGAGAAATCAATTTTCTTAATAGCTGGTCTAGGTCCAGAGAGAGAATTGCCTTTATTTAGAAAAAGTCTGTGATGAGGCACTTGCAATAGAAATAAGGTCCTGAGAACAGGAACCAAGACAAAAAAAAAAAAGAAGACTGCTTAGTTGTTTCTTTACATGAGAAGATGAGATATATTTGGTTATTACTTTTGAAGGGACAGTGAGAAGAGGAAGAAAAATCAAGGAGGAAATAGAAAGAGAGAAAGATGACAGCAAGATGGCAAGAGTCTGGGGGCACAATATAAGATATCACAAGCATGGGAAATGTCTGCAGTGAGGCAGGAGCATGGAATAATATACAATTTTAAGTTGTTAGCTGTGTAAGGTCCAATTTGACCACTCGTCAAAATTTTCAAATTTCAGTAGAAGTTCTATTACACTGAAGAGTAATACAGTTACAGTATATTGATAGTTGATGGTAAATAGTAGGGGACACGGAGGGAGAAGGGGTGACTCAATGAGAAAAGGTGAGTCCTCCTCAAGAGTAGAGTGAAGGAGCGAAGGCAACCATGAGAAGGCAAGCCATGATGACTGCAAAAAAACTTTAAGAGTGTTGGGCTTCAGCAGCCCATGATCAATCTCATGAAGATCTGAAGTGGTTTTGAGATCTCAAGTGATATGTGGGTCATATGTTAAATGGGATAATCATGTGCTACTGCTGACTTTGTAGAATTACTGTATTAATCAAATAAGATGATAATAGTTAACATTTATACACAACTTACTGTATGCCAAGCACTTTGAGGAGCACTCTAGATATTTTTACCTTTTAAGCACTCACAAGAATGGCAGAAAGTTCCTACTGCAAGCTTTGTCTGCATTTTATAGGACAGAAGTAACTTGCCCTAGTTCACAGAGCTAATAAGTAATTGGTGGAGCCAGGATTCAAAACCTGTAATAAATACACTATTATAGCCCAGAATAATAATTTATGTAAATTAAAGTATATTGCAAGCAATACAAGGTATCACTCTCTGGCATTTAGACAGATTGGGGAGTTAGAGTTAGGAAAGGAAAGAGTGGGAAAAGTGTGTAGGATTTATCCCATCTCTCTTAAATTAATAACGCCCTCACAGATGTGAGGTCATAGAGTTTTTCCTAGTATGATCCCTCAGCATGGAACATTCTTCTGCTTATGTTGTGGAGATTGTGCCTGACATAAGAATTTAGGCACAAGTACGAACTGGGGCTGAAATCCAGTCCTCTAGCCATTATTCAAACCATGTGCCCATTGGGCTGTATCTTCCCAAAGAGGACACCTGAAACTTCACACAAAGGTGCTTGTCATCCAGAGTAGGTCCCACTTCCTCCTCTTCTCAACCTAACAATCATCTACTCATCATAGACTCCCTCTCCACCCCTAATATGGCCTTCCCCTCAGACTCCTCACTGCATGCCCAAAGCTGGCATTCTGCTTGAGTTCACCACACTCTATACCATCCTCCCAGCCCTGCTTGTATGTAAGCCCCTTGAAGCCAAGAGCTTATTGGATCCTAATTCCAAAATGTCCAGCAAAATGCTAGGAAAACAGTAGGTCCTCAATAAAAAGGTTTTTTCAATGAAGGAATAAAAAAACCAAATGGATTTTTCTTGGGAGAGATATGTTAGGAAACCATAAGTCATACACCCTGGAAGAGATTTTGTATGAGAATCCAGAGATAAAATTTAGTTTTAGCTCTGATTCTAACTTGCTCTATGACTTTGGGCAAGTTACTTAACCTTTTCTGGTCTTCAAGTTTCCCTTATAGAATCATTGGTTTGGGTTAAATTGATCTTTCAGGTCAATTTTAGCTTTAACTTTCTATTAACTCTCTTTCTCCTCTGTCAGAAATATGATTAATGACCAAACACACCTTATAACTTATTGAAAATAGGTCAACTTGAAAATTCAGGCAAAATGTCTGCCTTTAAATCATTATTGTATATTTTCTTGGTCCAAGATCAAATATTTACAGCCCTTGAGAATTCACAACTTCTCTTCTGTTATTCTTGCCAAATGTGTTCTTAGCTAGCCCCATGATCAAATTTGTATATCCTTATAACTAGTAACTCTACCTAAACTATGTGGCATTAAAAGAGAATGATTTCTCTATGATAGCTAATTGTTCCAACATTTCTTTTATGAAGTACTAAAAAAAATTTCAGCAGTAGATGAGAGTGAAATGGCTGGAGATTTTAATGCCTTAAGCACTTTAACCTTATCCAGCCGCTCAGGTTAATCTGCTTTGGCAGACATGCCAACAGGAGGGAACATAGCGGGTGGGAAACAAGATATTAACAGGCTCAAATGTATGGCAATTAGCAGTCCATTATCTCCACATCAGGGCTAGATTGGTTTCCCAACAAGCCTCTGAATTAACCAGCCATCACATTCCATGTAAATCAATTGAAGATATTTACTATATTATTTTCAGACTTCTCATAAGTAAATTGATTCATATTTGTTTAATTCAATGTATTTTTGATCAACTGGCATACCAAAGGTCTTGCTGTTCTGTAGATATGATAGATATCACTTTTGAATGCTATCAAACCACAGAAGAAAACAGTGTGAATCTCAAATTAATCTAATTTCATAGTTTATAAAAGTTAAAAATCATCATTAAATGTGGGAGTAGGTAGTTCTAACTCTGACCAAAAATATATATTTGAGAAATGTTATGGTATAGATTAAATATATAGTAGATTAAATATAGAAATACATAATTATATGAAATGTTCCTTTTGAAGTTTGTCACTTGTCATAACATTCCTGTAAATGTCAGCACCATCTCCCAATTTGACTTAAAACTTGAGAGCCACCTTCCATTACTTTCTCTTATCCATGACATCCATGTTATTGCCAGTCCAGCCTAATATTCCCTTCTTTCCACCACCAGAGTTATAACATCCTCCATAAAACTTCTATCCCCCTTCTTGCCCCACAGAGGGTTTTAAGAAGTCAAGTGGTTTAGAGTCTATATACCTAAACTAGCTCAGGAAAAAGACTCTAAACCACTCTTCGTCACTTAGTCTTACCCCACGATAATAAATTCTCCACAGAGAAGCAAGAGTGAGCTTTTTGAACCCTAAATTCAATCATGTCACTTGACTCCTTAAAGCCATCCAGTGGCCTCCTACTGCAATCAGAATGAAAGGCAACTACCAGCCCACTTTTTCAGTCTCATTTTCAACCACTCTCCTCTACTCTCTGTTATTTTCTGGTGACACCAATCTTCTGTATGTCCCTAGTGTCAACTGAAAAAAAAAAAAAGTACAACGTGAGAGTTGTATGTTAAATTTTATTTGGGGCAAAATGAGGACTATAGCCCAGGAGACAGCATTTCAGATAGCTCTGAGAAATTGCTCCAAAGAGAAAGGGCGGAAGGTCAGTATATATCTGATTTTGGTGAAGAAGGATTATATGCAATCAAGCACATATTTTTCGCAGAAGGCTACTTCTAGTCATGAGGAGCAGACGTCACCATGAAGGATTTTAGTGCTTTTCTAGATATGAGTAGGGGCAAAAATTGGGTTCATAAAATCTTCTCCTGAAAATATCTATCTGAAGACCTGTTCTGCCAGTTTTTCCCAGAGCACAGAGTGCCTCCTTCCTGATCTCCACCCTGAGCACCTTTCAGGGGGTGCTGAAGGTCAGCAGCTGCAGCGGCTCATAATTTGATACTGTAGAGGTAGATGGCAAGTGCCAATTTGTAGGTGACACTAGAAAACTCCAAGCTCACTCTTATCCATGTACGTTGTTCTCTCTGACTAGAACTTACTTCCCTTCCTCGTTTCATTGTCTTATACAAATAGCTAGCTTTTTCCTTATCCTTCAGATCTCAACTCTTCAGAGATCCGAAGGATATCACCTCATCATAAAGGACTTTCTTGACTACTTAATCTAAAGTATCCCCCCCCAAATCATTCTTTATGTTTCTTTAACCAAGGAAATATGAATGGAAGTGACATGTGTCACTTCTGGTCAAAAGTTTAAAGAGGGAATATCTGATTGCCTCATCCTCTTTCCCTGTGCCATAGTAACTGATAATGTCCCAGATGGGAGAGATGTCATCAGCTTACTCTTCAAACCACAGTGACGTAGAGTAAAGCCTCAGTGAACCAGTGATGGATACGTGGCATGAGTTGTATTAATCCACTCATTTTAAGGGGATGTTTGCTATTGCTGCTTAACTCAGTCTGTCCTAACTAATGCAATCTCAGAACCCTGTTTATTTCCTTTATCTCTCTAACCACAATCTATAATTAATTATTATCTTTATAGTTGGACTACCCTACTAGAATATAAGTTTCATGAGAGCTGGAACCCGTTATATGCCTACACAGGGTGGATTACATTGTAGTGCTAAATAAGCATTTGATGAATGCAGGAGAGAACCTAGGTCCTGGGACGTGCTGCTCACTGGAAAGGAAGCATACAGATCTCTCCCCTGATGAGCTGGGAGTGGCAGTCTTTGTTAATTGCCCTAAATCTGGCTAGAGAGAATCTTCAGGAAAGACAGAGCTGCACTTTGCCTAATTTCCCCTACCTCCTCTCAAAGCAGAGGCCAGCTAACTCTTTTGGTAGGCTGACTCCTACACACATTCTGGGTCCTTCCCTGTCCTTTTGGGAAGCAGTTTGTTATTCAGATATCTCATCCTCAAGTCTACCTTTACCTCAGTCCAATCTACCCTTGGGTACCATACACCATACAAACTTTTTCACATGTAGACTCCTTTAAAACCCGGATGAAAGCCATGGACTCTTTACACAGTACAAAATCATGCAAGTTTACGATTTCATAGGGTTCACAAACTCCCTGAAGCTTCTTCACGGACTCCTTCCCCCATATTTCCAGAGACCTCAAGGTAAGAAATGGACTTCAATCTGATCAAGCCTCCATGTATCCCATTGTTTCTGAGCTCTGTTTTGATGATCTGTTCAACACGCTGCATCTTCTCTTGCTGGGGTTCTGCCTTGATCTTACTCTGTTTACTCTCCTGGATACCAGGTGGGTGGCAGGGGCTCGGCTAATTGCTCCTCCCCTTTATTTCCAGTGTGTCTGCTGTAAGGCTGGACCATTCTCCTTGCCTATAGATGGATAATGGTACCTTCCCTGAGACCCAGTGCATGTCCCACCGAGGGAATATGTTTTTGGTCTAGGTCCTGGACCCTTCCGATCTCTTCAGGTCCATCCCAAAAACACTTTCAAACACTATAAAAGTAGGGGAAAAAAATCCTCTGATATTGAATATCTCTTAAATGAAAAGACTTTTAAAATCTCTCTTATTTGTTCAGTTCCTTACAACTATAAGTGAATAAAAATAAGTTGTAGAGTCACTTCACACATTAAGAGGTTATCTCTTAAACTCCTTTTAGCAGAACCAGAGGCTACAGAGTTAAAGTGCTTCTTAAATTGATAAAAGTACATCATCAGAACAATGACTCAGCTTCTGAGTCAAGCTGAGTTTTTCCAAAACAAGGTGCTCTGCAGTCTGTCTTATGGATTTGTGCATTATGCTGCCCTAAGCATGTACACCGTACTATTCCACTCAATTAGAATAGCACCCATAAGAAGGGCTCCTTTCTCATTACAGCACACGTAGCATTAGAACAGTGCTATTTAAATATTTTAGATGAGAAATCTTTGGTGGAGAAAAATCTTACACAAAAAAGTGATAGGGAGGGGCTTCCCTGGTGGCGCAGTGGTTGAGAATCTGCCTGCCAATGCAGGGGACACGGGTTCGAGCCCTGGTCTGGGAGGATCCCACATGCCGCAGAGCAACTAGGCCCGTGAGCCACAACTACTGAGCCTGCGCGTCTGGAGCCTGTGCTCCGCAACGAGAGAGGCCGCGACGGTGAGAGGCCTGCGCACCGCGATGAAGAGTGGTCCCCGCTTGCCGCAACTGGAGAAAGCCCTCGCACAGAAACGAAGACCCAACACAGCCAATAAGTAAATAAATAAACAAATGTGGGGTTTAAAAAAAACTTAAGATAACCTTAGCACATGAAAATTCAGAATCTTCCATCTTTAAGCTATAAATTGTCTGAATACAGAATGATAATTACTGAACTTATTAATAAGAAACCCCAAAAGGAAACTGTTGCCCTCTCTATGGGGGCTATTTCTGTCACACAAGTTTGCCCAAGACTGCTTTTCAACCTCTACCCAACTATCTTGGTTGAGATGACAAAACCTAAATCATTCTCAAGACCCAAACTGAAGATCACTTCATCTGTGAAGATGTCCTTAACGCAAATCTCAGAGAGGTGAGGTCAAGCTGCATTCATTAGTGCAATTATTCATGTGTGTATCCTCCTGATCAGACCATACATTCCTTGAGGCAGGATTCACACTTTATTTATTTAGCCCCAGAGCCTACTTCAGGGCTTAGCACATAATGGATAGACAAAAATGTTTGCTAAGTGGATAATACTGCCTACTGATATAAATGAGGTGTCTCACAGAATTGTTTTGTAGGCAGCCATACTACGAATCTGAAGATCCAAGTGGTACCTGAACCTACAGCCAAGGACAAAAAGGCCACACACCAGCTTTATCCTTCCCACCAGCCACTTCCTATCCACTGACAAAACTACATACCCCACCACTGGAAGAAAAATGACCACTATGATACTAAGAGTAAATATTTCCACACATCTAAATTTTGCTATTGATATTTTATTCAGCTAAGACCTATTGAGTATTTACTAGGTTCAAGGAAGTGTAGGAGATTTTATTTTATTTTTTTTCCAAGGAAGCACATTTTAAAGAATTAAACTACAACTGACATATAATACAGCTATATTCATATATTTTACTAAGAAAACCCTAAATCCAATCCCAGAACCTGAAGTTAAGATCTGTTCCATAAATCAATAATAAACTATCTTTTAAAAGTTTACTAAAGTGGAAAGAAGTACAAACGAAGTATTGTACATGTTGGCAAGTGTAGACTCTGGAATCAGAAGGGCTATATTTGTAATCCAACACTCTCACTAGCCCAGTAGCCTTGGGGCATGTTATTTAATCATTCTGAGACTCCATTGTTTCATATGCAAAACGGGGATTAACAGTAATACTTACCATGCATGGTTGTCGTGAGGCCATGAAAATGCTTACAATACATCACGATGCTCAACGTGTTAGGAAGTTGCTATAGAAGGTTTCTCCTATCAACTTCCTTCTCTACAGATCTTTGCAAAAAAAAAAAAATTTTATTCAATCAATAGTCACTAATGAATGATAATATTCACTAATTAATGCTCTTTGTGCCAGATACATGCTGATGACATGGTTATGAATGAGACAGCTTTCAGGGAACTTACATTCTGAGGACACCAGTAAAAAGGTGAACCAATGCTCTTTGTGGTAATAATGAGAAGAAATTTAATGTACAAGGAGATAGAGTGAAGAGGTATATGGCTCCTTTGTATACAGAGACCAGTGAAACTTCTCTGAGAGATATTTGAGGTGAGATCTGAACCTGAAGAGGGAGCTTTGCAAGGATCTAAGGGGAGAGTGTTACAGAAGGGAGAGTGAGTATAATGGTCCTAAAGCTAGAACCTTCTTAAGTTCAAAAAACAGCAATCAGATCGGTGTGGTCAGAGCAGGGGGAGCTCAAGGAAGAAGGGCGGGCAGTGAGGCCCTCAAGTGAGGCGGGGGTCTGATCATATGAAGCCTTGGTGGACACTGGGAAACTCTGGCTTTAGTTCTAACTGTAATGTGGGAAGAATTTGAACCGGGGAGGCATGTGATCTTGTCTTCATTTTTGAAAAATAATGCTGGCTGTTTTGTGAAGTAGAGATTTTGGCTCAAGTGTGAGAGGAGTGAATGGGGTGGGAGTGGTGGAAGCAGTTGGATGGGGCCATTTTCAGGGTATATTTCAAGACAGAGTTAACAGAAATTACTGCAGAATAGGTGTTCACCTGCAAGGAAAAGGAAGATTCAAAGGTAAAGCTCCTAGTGTCTTTGGCCCAAGCAATTAAGTAAACAGTGCTGTCACTGAAAAATAAATGAAGAAGACCAGAGGAGGAGCCAGTTTGCAAAGAAAAATCAACAGTTCTGTTTTGGACCTACCAGTATCCTAATCTGGAGTTAAGGGGTGATTTTTAAGGTGAAGTTATGTATTTCCAGTTGGAAAGGATCACTTAGCGAGAGTATCGATATAGGAGGTCACATATATACACTACCAAATGTAAAATAGATAGCTAGTGGGAAGCAGCCGCATAGCACAGGGAGATCAGCTCGGTGCTTTGTGACCACCTAGAGGGGTGGGGTAGGGAGGGTGGGAGGGAGGGAGATGCAAGAGGGAAGAGATATGGGAACATATGTATAGGTATAACTGATTCACTTTGTTCTAAAGCAGAAACTAACACACCACTGTAAAGCAATTATACTTCAATAAAGATGTTAAAAAAAAAAAAAAAAAAAAAAGATTGTTCCCTGAGCACATCGATATTCAGAAACTGAGCAAAGGAGAAGGAATTTCAGACAACACTGTAAAGCTGCAGTCTGAAAAGAAAAATCATGAGAATGTTGTGTCCCCAAGGATATGTGAAGAAGAGTTTCATAGAGGATGGACGAGTAGGAGTCAACCACATCAAACGATGCTGAGAGGCCAAGATGAGCTCTGAGAGAGATGGAGGTTGCTATGGACGAGAAGACTATGATCAGATGGTGAGAACAAAAGCCTAATTTCATGGGTCAAAGAGAACACAGGGCATGAGGAAATGGAAGTGTGTATAGACATCTCTCTCGAGAAATTTTACTACAGAGGGAGCAAAAGTGATTGTGAGGGGAATGGCTAATGAGGATATGGGTTCAAAGAAATCTATTTTTCAGTGGAACTCATAACAATATGCTGTCCCCTCTCTAAAAAGAACTTTTTGGATTGAGCAAGAGATGGGATGAATTCTATCTCCTTTATTAACAAATCTCGCACCAAATCTGTGGTGGGTATTGAAAAGGGTATTCATTCCAAAAAAAAAAAATAGATGCTTAAACTGGACTTAAACTTTGTACAGTTGGAGACAATGCAAAAACACTTCTTCTGAAGTACCATTTATGTTGACTGATGTTGTATAATCAAGTAGAATAATTTCTCTAAATCTAATTGAAAAATTGAAGCACTTCTATTTCTAGAACAGAAAATACCATACAGTGAAAAATTGACCATTTGGTACGATTGTAATCTATCGTTCTCGTTTATAGAAAAATAAAATAAAATTTTATCTATTCAAAGAAGTCTCAGTGAGTCAGATACTTTAATTTACGAAAAGATGGGGAAAATTTTTTGGAAATATGAAAAATTAAATTGAGGCCTTTTTCACTAGCTTTGTGTCAAATTTGTCTTTTACATAACAGTGCAATGAACCGTTTCACTAATACCAACTAAATGTGTTTTTAATGATGTTATAATAAACCTAAAATCTTGAGAGGAGAGTGATGCTGTCAAAATATAATTGTTTCAAACTTGGAAAATAAACCATTTACCCCTAGTGCAATGTTTACTTGTGGAGAAATGGCTCATTTTCACCTTGGTATTTAGCTGATAGCAGGAGGAGACATATCCTTGGTAAAAGTTCTGTCATCATCATTCCTTATTTTAATCACAAGCATCTGGTTGAGGTTTCGTTCCTCCTCTATAAAGAAAATGGGGCCATTTAGAAAACCAATAAAGGGGAATCTGTGTGAGACCGGCTGTCAGACTCATCTGGCGCTGGATGGCAGGCAAGCCAAGGGGAGGCGCCTGCCACATTTGTACCATTGCTTTTGAGAGTCCGCTGGGACCCCCAGAGACTACTCTGTCCCAAGGGCAATTTGGTGTGAAATTTCCCTTCATAGTTGTCAAGTAGATCCGTCCTGGAAATGAAAAATTGTCTGTGATGAGGACATTAGGGAACAAAATTAGAATGAAGCTCCAGGTTACTCATTTCCAGCAATGGCTTTTTGAGAATAGAGTAATATTTACACTCCAGTCACGCGTGGGAGGATGGCCTGGAGGAGGTCTAGTAAGAGCCACCTGCACTTCAGGTTGATGCCGTCTGAGACGAGGTACCACCTGCACTGTCCCCACACATCAGGGTGATCCTGACATGCCACCAGCCCTTCATACCCTCTCCTTTACTGTCCCTCTCCTCACACCCACCCCAACTTTTTTACAGCTCGGTCCTACAAACCTCCTCTCCTTGACTTTGTGTTCCTTCCCTGAGGGTCTTTCAGGGGGGTCTGTGGCGTACCAGACCCACTTCACTTTTTAAAACTGCCTTAAATCATAGCCCTTGGCCTGTTGAGATGCAAAGGCCATGTGACAAGTTGCCCTTCCCTCTCTCCACTCCCTCACCATGGCCTGGCAACAATTGTTTGAGCCTAACCCAGCCCTGGGCCCTCCTTAGGCAACCACGTTACCTGGTTTGAAAATATAAACTGGACCAATCTAGCTTCTCTCTCTAGAATTGGAACTGAAAAACCAACTCAAGAGACTGAGACTGTTAGCTGTCTGAGTAGTGCTGAGAGGGAGGCTGTGAGCTGAATGAGAGGCCTGCATGAACAGTAATAAATTAAATCCCTGGGCGTAAGCAGAAAGGACGAGTGAACGTAAGACGTCAGTCAGTAGGGAGAAAGAGAACTAACGTGCCCCCAAAAATCAAGGACCCATGTGTGTCCACGACCATCCTGGTGGAGAACGGTCTCAGGTCCAGGAGCCCTAAATCCCTGTGAGGCCAACTCTTCTCTAGTTCCTGTTCTTGGATTTCCATACAATTCCACTTCTCATTAAAATAAGCCCACTTTAAGTATTTTGAGTGGGTTTCCAAACATGAGGAAAAAATTCTAACTAGAAGTCAGTTGGCAATACAGGCAGCTAAGGTTGGATAATGTTTGGATACCTTACAAAGAACTGAGGAGGAGAAACTATCTTCTCTCTGTGGTCCTCTGGGGTCTGGTCTCAAACCAAAGATATAAAAATCCAGTCACATATCTTAACAACATTTAACATTCTCTGACAACATAAATCTCAGAATACCAGCCTGAGAGAGGGCTCAGAGACCTTCTAGGACACTAGGCCAAGGATCTCTAACTTTTCTCACAGAATTCTTTCTTCAGTTTTACAAAGAACCTCTTTATATAAAAAAAATATCCAACTACAGATGCTTTTGTTGGGCATCCCCTTTATACTCCCCCCACCAGATCAAGAAACCCTAACAGTCCCCAGATCTCAGTTGGAAAGCAATTAACCTCTCATTGTATATGTGGACTATAAAGGATTTAAGCACTGCCCTACGGAAACATAACCACAAGGCTTTACCTCTGAAACCATCTGTAATCTCTGGCTCTACTGTACGAATATTCAGCAGTCCTATAAGAAGAAATTATTGTATATTTGTTCTCTATGTGTTCTTGTGAAAATTTCCAACATCATAGGCTTCAAAATAGCCTAATATTGGAACATTCATCTGAGACAAATATTTCCTATCACAGTATTTTTAACAGAATGCACTGAAAGTCTTTGCTAAAGCAGATTGGATTTGGGCACCAGCTTTCAAGAACTTTTAAGAAATGTGGAACGTGTTTCAAGAAGTCCTGAGGTGAAAACTTGAAGCTGAACAATGATGACATCTCTGTTTGTGTAACTCAAGTATGTCTTTCAGGCTAAAAAAGAGGTACGGTTTCTGTAAGAAATTGAATGATATAAGCAGAGCAGTGTCTCTTAAATTTGACTTATTTAAATCTCAAAAGGTGGTTTCTACCACATCTTTCAAACCACATTAACTCCAAAATCCATATATTCTGAAAGCAAGAAGCTGTGCATCAGTGATGAGAATAACATTCTCTAACAGAGAGGCCAGTTGCCTCAGTATCCACTCTCCCCATCTTCCCTAGCGACACAGCCCCAGTTTTATTTTGAGCAGCAATGTGACCACTTAAGCAGCTACGTTTCCAAGCTCCCTTGCGTCCAGACGTGGCTAAGTTCTGGCCAATAAGATGTAAGCAGAAGTGTTGTGTGAGATTTCCAGAAAGGCTGGTTTCATGGAAGCTGCCTCAGCGAGGTGCCTATCTTTCTCTCCCCACTGCCGCCCCTCTCGGTGCCTCAAACTCAGATTGTGATGGCCAAAGATCTACAGCCTTCTCCTATGACGAGAGGACCCTGAGGACGGAAACAACGTAGTGAGATGTACCACCCGAGGAGCTCTTGACTGCCTAATCCCACACTTGACATACAAGGGGAACGCTCCGTGTTATTCCACTGTTCTTTGATGTTTCCTATAATATAAAATTAAACCAAATCCTAATTGATTCAGTAGTCTAACTTACAAGATATTCTTCCAGGGCTACAGCATAGGAGGTCAGAGGAGAAAGTAGATGTGATGATTACTTTTGAAGAATAAAACGTGCATCTGTTTATCTCATGCCTCCACTTGCAGCTCTTTTTTTAAGTACAGAAGCTGTTTAAGAACTCTGCCATCGTTTGAATAAACAACAAAACGTTATCCTATAAAAGTATTAAAATTACTTAAATAATGTGAAATTATATCCAAACTTACCTTAAAACATCTTTTTCATACTTAACTAATCTTGAATATATAAGGTTTAGTTAATTGTAAATAGGGATGAAATACATTTCCCCTCTTAGAAATCTTTCTAAGCATTTGTATGTAGAATAATGGGTATTTGTTTTATGGATAGAAAACAATTCACATATTGCTTCCTTCTGGAAGAAATAAGGGCATATAGAGAGCACTTTCACACCGATGTTTCCATAACTGTTATTGTATAGTATATGTATCTGAAAAAAAAAAAAAACACACAAGATAATCCCATTAATCAATTAATTCTTTTCATTTTAAACATAACTGTCACCTCATGGAGAATATTAAGAAGATTCTCTCCTTTTCCTTAACTATGAAAGACATTTGCATTAAAAGGAGAGGATCTTTATTTCCTTAGAGTTCATCTATGCCTGCTGGTTATTCCCCAGCTAAAGCCATAATCCTGTTTGCAACATCATAATCATTTACCCAGCAAACAATCAGGGTGTCACTAACAAAGAATTATGACTTTAGGTAGGGGATAAACTACAGGCACAGATGAACTCTGAGGAAATAAAGATTGTTTTCATGCAAATGTGGCTAGTAATCAATAACCAGGGATGAAAATTATGATGAAACAGAATACTCTATAAAAACAGATTTGGGGAGGTATAAATAGTATGTTTTTAAAATTTCTCCTTTCTGGACGTATGATGCACAAGGTGTTTATAAAGTACCAGTGCAATTATAATACTCAAAAACTCTGAATTTACATGATAGAAGAAATCTATAAACACAGGGAAATAATGTTTCAGAAAGATTGTTAACAAAATTAGATATTTCAATTTCAACAAAAACACCAGCTTTATACAATATTCAATCTAATTGTCCAACTCACTGAATGCATTCTTCACTTTGGATAGTGAGTGATTTTTATGGATCGTTTATGTCAACTTGGTTCTAAATTCACTAATCCATCCTTTAATTTGTCCGTATATTCCATGATTGTAGGGTAAACTCATGAGAAATGATGCTAATAAGCATGGCAGAGCCCTTTCCAGTTCCCAAAGGGATTTTGCACTCATTACTGCATTTTATACTCAAGCCATCTTTTTTTTTTTTTTTTTTAGCTGTGCCAAGCGGCATGTGGAAGCCTAGTTTTCTGACCGGGGATCGAACCTGTGCCCCCTGCAATGGAAGCATGGAGTCTTAACCACTGGACCGCCAGGGAAGTCCCCACACCATCTTTTGAGCTAAGTCAAGTCAGTCTTTTTCTCCAATTCATGAAGAAACACATTCAAATAAGTGATCTGCCATCTAGTAAACAGTGTAACCTGATAACCTGTGTTTCTCGCACTACATATATCATGCTGTCTCCCTTCGGGAAAAGTTAGGGACTGAAACAGCTTATCAGTTGGATCCTGCACATTCATTCATTCATTCATTCGTTACTAATGACCGCCTAATCTCAGCCAGGCACATGATAGGGGCTAAGCTAATAGAGTGGTGAACAAAACAGATATAATCCATGTTCTATAGAGCTGTATCATCTAGTTGAGAGACATACATCAAAAAAAAACACACAAATAAATTAATAATTATAAGTGCTACAAAGGAAAAAGTAGGATGCTGTGAGAAAGAATAAAAGGAACAAGGGGAATTAATTTAGATAGACGTTAGAGAGTCTCTTGAGAAGGTACATTTTGAGACCTTGGAGATGAGAAATTGCATGTGCCCAAAACCAAGATGAGCTAATCATTGCTCAAGATCTTTCCAACAACTGAATCATAGGGACAAAGAGAACTGTTTTTTCTGAATCAAGGCATCATTTAAAATATTTGAGCACCTTATTTCAGAGATGGAGCCATTGTGTAACATTCATGTGTTCAAGAAAAATTTTCTGCGTACCTCACATATAAAACACAGAATTAGGTGGTCTTAAGGGTGGGGTGTGCCACTGGCCTGTGTTGTGTGACACACTCAGAGTGCACCAGATGTGAATGACTTCAATGAATATCAAACAACATATTAAAACTATCAAATATAATTTAATTTCAATTTGTTTCCATCATGTGTATGGCCAGAGTTATAAAATTACAGAATTTCCTATGGCTATACACCAGAGACAAATCTGCATATAAACTGCTAAATCCTAACATGCATGCAAAATCATATGATCATTTGTCCAATAGTTGCTAGAAGCACACTATACTAACTCTAGAATTAAGAATATGGTTGTGATTCTTCTAGAATGTCTGTAACTCTCTCAATTCCACAGTCAGAACTAGGTGCATGCCTTTAACAGTGATTTTTAAGCTTGATCTCCAAGATGAGAGAACACATTGAAGCTGCTTTGGGCAAAGGCCCTAATCTTACTTAGTTTTTATTTCCTCATTAGACTAATGACAAATGAATTAAGGAACTTTTCTAAATGTGTGGTTATGGGAAGCAAATAAAGGCAGAAGGGGGTCTTCTCTGCCCCAGAGAACCCTCATGTTTAATTTCAATGTCGTATTAGAAGTCAAATGACAAAGTCAATGGTACACTCCTTATTTCAAATTCTGGCCAGAAATGTACTGACGACAACCAATTACCAGCTTAATTTTTATTTCAAAATTCTTATATTGTAAAAGGTAATGGCATCTTATAAAATCTCCTTCTGAGCTAGTTTATAAAAAACTCAAGCTATGGCCAAATACACAGAAGGAATAGTAGTGGTTCTACTTTCCTAATGAGAATAAGACAACATCTCCTGCCATTTTGTCTGAGAAAAAACATTGGAGTTTTATAAATTGCACCCAGAGGAACAATTTTCTTTTCCATCAAAAGGGAAAAGGAAAAAAAAAAGGGGGGGGGCGGGGGGAAGGAAGATGTCTTAGAGCAAAGGAGGAGAGGGAAAGCCAAGAAACTTTAAACCTGAGCAGACATGTTAAAAAGAAAAACAGTATCTTTTCCTATCTGAACAGATGAAGAGGAAATCTCCATTTAAGCTATAGATACTAAAATTCAGAAAGCTAGCAGCCTCAGGATAAGATGCCAGAAGGGCTTTTGACACAAATGACAAAGATTCAAGGGTGACTCACTGCTGTCTCTCTATGGGATTGCAGTAGAAGTACTAAGAGAACAGTAACAATTACAGAGGCGTCACGCTCTTAATTTTAAGATATTTCTTCTGAAAAATTTTATTCTGTTACTATGATTGGCTTCCTTGATTACTTATTGTTCACTTATGTTAATCACTTTTAACAAATGGCATTTTTATGCTAAAAGACATAGAAATGGCTATAGGTTCTCTTCACCATCATTTTCTATCCTGTCAGTAGATGATGTGTGTGAATGCCAGTATAATTTTTTGATGCTGTGAAAAAAGTATCCAAGATCGATTTACACTAAACAAACATCAGTCTTGTGTAAGGGGTTTCTACCCAGAATCTCAGAATTTAGAATCTTGGAATACTACTCAGAAGAAGGGTTTGAACCCCGAGATACGACTATGCTGTGGTGATAGCATAACCAACCTGTAGGGATGTTCTTCTGATAGGTCAACAAACTCCTTAATGGGAAAGTGTCCTAAAATGTCACAAAGGGACATCCATAAAACTATCCTCCCATGTCGTCTTCTGCTCTTTTTTAAGCCCTTGCATTATAAAATTACGTAAAACCTTGAACACCTACCAACCCCAAGATCCACTACCACTCAAGACTAGCAAAACACTTCCAAATGTGTTCTTTTCTTTGGCTACCACAACAGTCCTTCAAACTGACTATGTTTGAATTAGTCAGGGTTCTCCAGATAAACAGAACCAATTGTGATGGCTAGCAAATTCAAAATCTATAGGGCAGGCCGGCAGGCTGGAGGCCAGGGAAGAGCTGATGTTGCAGCTTGAACCTGAGTCAGTCTGAAGGCAGAATTCTCTCTTCCTTAGAGGACCTCAGTCTTCTTTCTCTTAAGACTTTCAAACGATTGGATGAGACCCACACACACTATGGATGGTAATCTGCTTTACTCAAAATCTATTGATTTAAATGTTAATCATCTAAAAATTACCTTCATAGAAACATCTAAAATAAAGTGTGACCAAATATCTGAGTACCTTAGCCTGGCCAAGTTGACACAAAAAATTAACCATTACACTGACCCTCCCCAAATAAGATACTTAGGGGATCTTTTCTGTGTTTTTACTAGAACAGAGAATGGCAAGTATTATGTCCACTTTATTTTAGGTCCCCTTTTTCTCTTCCAGCAGAAACTTTTGATGTTACCAGAACGTCTATAAATGTCAAAAACACCAATAGAAAAAAAAAAAAAAAAAGCTGTAATCACCAAAGTAAAAAATGGATTACAGGCTCAATAAATGATACTGCCAAGTATAACTTGGCCATCAGATGTACATTGATGACATAATTATTTAAAATGTAATTTAACAATTAGTGTTACTTTAAAGATAATCATGTACTAATTTATATAATATTATACATCAAATGTACTTCAATAAAAATAAATTAATTAATTTAAAAAAGATAATCATGTACCATCTTATGATAAGTTCTTAGAGACATAGTTATAGCTTACTTTTTATCAATTTCCTTTCTTTTAAATTTTATTTTATTTATTTTTTTATACAGCAGGTTCTTATTAGTTATCTATTTTATACATATTAGTGTATATATGTCAACCCCAATCTCCCAATTCATCACACCACCACCACCCTGCCACTTACTTTTTAAATTTCACTAAATTTTACTAATATGATCTGCAATATAGATTAGTATTTGACATACAATATACCATTTGGAAGAAAAAGCCCTTAAACTTGTAATTTCACTAACTTATATTAGTCTGCAAACCTTGAAGTATCAGAGACAATAATCAAAATCTCCAGCACCTGGACACGTAATCATTTGATTACTTTTTTCAGTTGTTTGCTTTATTCTGGGTACAAAATGGAAAAAGTAATGGACAAATGATCATTAGGTACTCTTTGACCATGGGAGTGTAATGACATGTTGCTCGTCAAGAAAATCTTCCTCCTCCTCATCCGTACTGCTTTCAGAAACTGTCAGCAAGGACTGGATTTCAGTATCTTTTTCAGAAGAGCTGGAAATACATTAAAAGATCAATACACAATATACAGAACCAGGCTTCAACTCTCCATTTATCTTCTGATCAATACTACACACGCTGAAGTCATCGGAGGCAGGCAGACGTGAGGGGGCTGTCTTAGACTGAGACCATAATTTTCAATGTGCCCAATACACCAAGCCTCCTTGTAGTGAGAGATCCCCATCATTCTCCCTCTCCCAAGAAATAAAGCCACAGTGGAACCAAGGAGAGAAGATTTTATGGTCTCTTGTTGTGTCGTTCATTGATGGTTCAGAAGGTATTTCACAAACTTACAGAGCCTCCGGGTCATCGTTAAGAACACTCATCATTACATGGGCTCTTTAACAGAATCCCAGTGAATAGACTGCCAGATAAATCATCTCTTTTGTGTACAGTAAATTAGGACTATGTGGATAGCCAGTCAAGATATAGCAAAGCCAAAATTAAGAACAGCAATTATATAGTTATTTTATTTTGTTGCATTTTATGGTGGAAAGGAACTCGTGGAAACTCTAGTGTGTTGCTGTCTGAGATTTGGGGAAAGACGCAGAATGGGGGAAAAGAGAGGAGCCTGCATAGTTCAGATATTTTGCTCCAAGTTATCTAGAATTTCAGCCAATGTATGCTACTAAATAATATACAATAGTTCACCCTGTGACAGATAGAACTCTTCTTTGGATTTTATGCCCAACACAGGCTAAACCAGCATTTCCTAAACTCTTGTCGGTGGACCAGTTCATATCTAACTGTGATTAAAAAAAAAAAAAAGTTTTCACTGGTCTGAGAAAAGAAGGACAAGGTAATAACTTTTTCATGAAATTTTTAATTTTAAAGAAATGTGCTTTATTCTACTAGTATATTCTCCTTATATTTAGTACAAATGTCTTTCCTTTTATGAAATGATGGTGAGAGCATGAAGTTGGTTTAGTTACTTTGTTCTTAATGACTTTTTTAGGGAAAAAATAGCAACTTTGGGCTTCCCTGGTGGTGCAGTGGTTGAGAACCTGCCTGCTGATGCAGGGGACACGGGTTCGAGCCCTGGTCTGGGAAGATCCCACATGCCGCGGAGCAGCTGGGCCCGTGAGCCACAACTACTGAGCCTGCGCGGCTGGAGCCTGTGCTCCACAACAAGGGAGGCCACGATAGTGAGAGGCCCGCTCACCGCGATGAAGAGTGGCCCCCGCTTGCCACAACTGGAGAAAGCCCTTGCACAGAAACGAAGACCCAACACAGCCAAAAATAAATAAATAAATAAATAAATAAATAAATAAATAAATAAATAATTTTTTTAAAAAATAGCAACTTTATATTGATCCCTTTAAAAAAAATATTCGTGGCGTCAGAAATGCAAAAATCCTTGGACCACAGCTAAATGATTTCCTCCTTCAGAAAGACAGAGTAGTGGACTCTTGATTCCCTTTTAGTGCAATATTAGACTTCAACCAATCAAAGGAATTTACAATTCAAGGGACTTTTATTTTACATTTATCTCAGTCTTTTTAGAAGAATCCCTCTTCCTTTTTCAGGGAATTCCAGTATGTCAATAGTAGCCTGACATGATAGACTACTTTTCTGAAGATTTATTAGTATAACCCATGTTCCTTATAAACAGATCACCATCTCTAAATAAATGTTCTTATCTTATTAAGGAAACAATGAAGTTATACAAATTAAAATATGCTATCATTAATGATCTAGACTTGATTTCAAGGAGACTTCTCAATATTCTGTTCTATACATTGAGTAAGAGGCTATTAATGCAAAGTGTTGAAATTTAGTAAGTTAATGAATGCAAGCAAGGCAATTGTTTTTCAGTATAAGAAGAAATGCTGAAGGATTATTAAATTCCAAATGTTTTTTCATTTTCCTGACACACATTGTGCAGCAGAGAATTATCTCTTCACGTTAAAGTAACAACTTCATAAGCCTTTCACTAAATCCTGATAATAGGTCAGCAAAGGACCTGAACATTTTACAAACAGTGGCCATATAAAGTACACACATGAGGACAATCTTTCTTTTTGTAGTAAAGATAACTAGTTGGGGCTTGTCAAAAATTTTACTATGCACTGTCTGTACACATAAGCTGCAGATTTAACCTACCTCTGTTCCTCAACTCCACATGGGCCCCTTGCACGTGAGGTCTTACGGAAATTCCGAGTAGTCTGACTTATATTCAGCGAATGGTTGTTGAAGGCTGGTAACTCTTCTGAGGTTAGGCTGTAAAGTTTTTCTGAAGGATCTGAAATATTTTATTTCATGCATTGTCAGCACATAAATTCAAGAAACAAATGTGCAGCATATGGTGCTGGAAGTTTACTCAAAGTAAATTACAAGCAGTACAAAGATGGTCAGTATAGATTTTCAATCATCTCAATTTTTTAGTGCTGGAGAGGTGGGCTGAATGTGAGGTACGTTTGATCTGAGATTCCAAATGAGGGCATGGGTATCAAGTCACTTTAATCACACTGATTTATTTTTAGCAAATTCCCCAATTTTCTTCAGCTTTGTTGAGATACAATTCACATGTAACACTGTGTAAGTTTAAGGTGTACAATGTGTTGATTAGAGACACATATATTGTAAAATGATTACCACCATAGTGTTAGTTTATACCTCCATTATTCCACATAACTACCATTTCTTTTTTGTGGTGAGAACATTTAAGATCTTCTCTCCTAGCAACTTTCAAGTATACAATACAGTATTACTAATTATAATTACTATGCTGTACATTAGATCCCCAGAAGTTATTCATCTTATAACTTATTCATCTTATAAGTTTATCCTGTTTGACTAACATCTCCCCATTTCTCCCACTCTCCTCTCCCGGCAACCACCACTTTTCTCTGTTTCTATGATTTTGGTTTTTTCAGAGTCCACATAGAAGTGATATTTGATTAGTATTTGTATAGTGTAGTATAGACAGTATTTGTCTTCCTCTATCTGACTTACTTTACCCAGCCACATTGATTTTTTAATATACAAATTTTGATTGTTTGATATTTTAAGTGTCAAATGCCCTAAAAATTCCCAAAATTCCAAAGAAAATCAAGCGAGCCTCTTTAAAGTTACAATACTGGGCAACTCCTAAACTTGCCTGAATGTTAAATACTTTACTATATCTTTTTATCTTCTAAGAATTAAAAGTTTTGCCCACACACAGTCTGAGGCAATGGTTAGTCTTGAAAGCTACCCTTTCTTTTTAGACTTCCTTGCTTTGTTTGGGTAGATAATAGCCACGTGTATGTGAAAGGGTTGAAGCCTTAATTCTTTTTCCTTTGCATGAAGCTGGCCGGTGATTCAGCCTGAGTAAGGACAAATAGTGCAAGCTAAATAAGCAAATGTATAAGCAAACACATCTTTACATGAACTACCCAAAAGTCAAGTATAGAAATAAATACAATTGCTATGTTAGGTCATAATGCCCTCGTTTTGTCATTGATAAAGTTGTAAGAGCCATCTAACTTATACATGAGGTTATGTTATGGAGACTTTTAAAACTGTTAAAACTACTGGCTGCTGTTCCTCCCTTCACTCCTATGAAAGCGCCAAGATCAGAAGGACCAAACACCAAACTGCGAGTATTAATACACTTGACAAAAGATACTTTTGTGGTGGGGGGCTGGTTAGAAATAACTTGAAGTTTTTAAGCAAGCAGAGCTTCCCCTACAGAAGGTAACTTAGATTATTCCTCCCACAAGATAGAGCTCAATACATTTACAACTGGAAGTGTCCTTAAAATCCCAGTGACTTCTTAATTATGATACATGGAGAAATTCAGTAGGCTGAGGGATAAGGCTCCCACCACCACCCCAAAGCAAGCAGGACAGCTTTCCCTGGTCTCGTTTATGTTTGGGAACTCTCTATAAGATTAATTTTGAGAAAAACAAAAGATTCCTCAGCTAAAATTTTTGTCCCATCCCCACTTGCTGGAGATTAGGAAATTGACGGCCCACCGGGGATTGATAACTTATTCAAAGTCATGCAACTACATAACAGAAGAACTGGAACTCAACCTAAGCTCTTTTAGCTCACCGAAACAATAAATCACTATGTTCCAGAATCTAATTCTTTAGCATTAGGCTACTATCTTCTCTCCTGTTTTTCCACAAGATGAAAGAAAACAGGCAGGCAAGGTCCCTTCACATACCCCGGTGATAGAGAATGTTACCCGTGGGAAAGCAGTCAATTCAGAATTTGGAATTGGTAGAACCACAGTGCTAAAACCCAGTGGTGATACTTAGATCTAAGGAATCCCACCAGGAGAGATATT
Source organism: Balaenoptera ricei (assembly GCF_028023285.1). Lineage (NCBI taxonomy): Eukaryota > Metazoa > Chordata > Mammalia > Artiodactyla > Balaenopteridae > Balaenoptera > Balaenoptera ricei. Next base: position 62,517,292 of record NC_082642.1, read on the forward strand.
CAACCTCTGTTAGGCATTTGAGTCCTAACTGAATGAGTGCAGAGCTAATCCAAATTGTGCAAATAGGATGAGACTATTTTTGTTTAATTATTCATTCTCAAAATTGTATTTCAGAATACCTTGTGAAGTTAGCAGGAACAAAGGTGACATCACTTGACTTTCAAGGCAGAGAAAAATAAAACTGCTAACAAAAACCCTACTGCAGGTTAGCGTTAAAACCTAAGAGGTCAACCGTACAAAAACCTAAGTCTTCTGATTTTTCTCATATACGACCAAGGAAGACTGCATTGATGTTTACATTGGAGATTTTACTTTAAAACTGTCAAGTCAGCTGATTGTTGAGGAGTGGACTGAAGTTAAATCTTTTCTATCCCTGGAGTAAGAGTGTATGTTCTCTGATCACTGAAGAATCTCTTAAATGCAATAATAAAGAATGGCCAAGGAGGAAAACTGACTAAATACAAAGTTCTACAGTGTATTTCTAAAACTCAGGTCATTTAAAACATGTACATAAAACTTTATTCTATGGGGAAATAAACACATATGAATATGGGGATATATGTATACGTATAGCTGATTCACTTTGTTATACAGCAGAAACAAACACACCATTGTAAAGCAATTATACTCCAATAAAGCTGTTAAAAAAAAAAAAAAAGAAATGAAGTAAAGAAGAAAGGAAGGACCAAAGAAACAGGTTAAAAACTTCAAAGAACAAAAACAAAGCAGACAGGCTATTTCCCAATAAGGAATTCACCACCAACAACAAAAACAAGAACTAGATACACATACAAAGGACACCCCAATGTTTGGGAGGTGTGACCACCAGGACCCTCGCCCTGTAACCTGTGAGCCCGTGCCCAGCCCGCCAGCGTCTTCCTCATCACCCACTGTCTTGCCTTCTTTATCCTCCATCCCTTCTTTCCTTTGCCTTCACTCTGCCCACACCCTCTCCCTCTCAAGTGATCACAATAGTGATTTGAAGGAAGGATTTCACACTGTTTAAGTGGCACTGTGGTCTGGTGGTAAGACAAAGGAATGTGGGGCAGACTTGCCTGGGTTTGTGCCTGGGGGCTTCTGAGCACCCAGGGGAGGCAGTTACTGTGCCATCCAGAGCACAAGTTACTGTAGCCACACAGGGGGAATGAAAAGCAGCACCGGCCCCATCAACCTCACGGGGTAGCTGTGAAGATCAAATGGAGCAACATTTCATGGCAGACTAAACAGTGATTATTACTACTCGTTGAATGGTTTCATATTCTTTACATCAGAATGTATTTAATATGTCGACTTTCACTTTTAGGTGTCACTCAATTTTTTTTCCCTGAAATTCAGATGCCCTAAAGCAAACAGATTGCCATTCTAACCCAACTCAACCTGACTGTCTTTACAAGGGTTATCTAGTTAATTAGCTAACTATAAATCCTGATTAGCCCTTTTACAGTTTAATATCTTACTTGCTGGTCAACCTTCTAATTACTCAGGAAACTACTGCCTCACTCTTTTACTTCACAGGCAGTATGGCTACATCTGCTAATATCAGGTAGATTTTTATTCTTTCTTGTTTAAGAAAAAGTCTTTTCCTCTCTTTAATTACTTGGCTCAGTACCTTTGGGCTCGTACAAGCATAAGATTGCCATGGAAATGTAAGGACCACAAAAACTCTTAAACCACAAATCAGAATGAGTTTAAAACAAATGAATCATTTTTAACTATTGAAGAGATGAATGCTTTACTGTGTATTATTACTGATACTTTCTCGTAATGCATATCTTCTGATATTTCCAAATTCTTCAGGCTATAACAATATCCAAAAACTGAAAAAGTGCCTTGGTAAGTAAATGATACTGATATGTTGAGTTCATTAAGGGAGTGACTATAGTGTTATTTACAAAGATATTTGCAGAGGGAGTAAAAATACGGCCTGAACTATAGCTAACTATAATCCTCAAAGTGCCCAGAAAAAAACATAGTTCTAGAACGGAAACAGCTTTTATATGTTTTTGACTAAAAATTGGACTTGTCAAGTGCACCATACCTTACTGTACGTCAAAAGCACCACCCATTGGTTTCTTATATAATTTAATAGTGTTTTCAGGACAGACTATGTGCTGGGCACTTAAATGTTAAAATGCACGTGTGTGTGCATGTGTGTGTGTGGAGAGAGAAATTTTTTATAAATATAATATTTAATATATACCTGTAGTGAAATTCAGTCATTGAACAATTTTATGATAGGGCCTATTATCATACTCATCTTTCATACCTGGAAACTGATGCAGCGTGAGTTTAAGAAAGTAATTTGCCCAATGTCAAGAAGCTAGGAATTGGTGGTTCTAAGTTTCAGAGCTGGACCCCTGGCCCCAGAGCCTGATTCTCAACCACCCTGCCTTGCTGCCCCTTGTCTCCTGATTCAGCAGGGAGTTGTATCTGCAACCTGCATACACGTGCACGCAAACACACACACACACACACACAGACACACACGCGCGCGCGCATGCACACCCCTAGCCCCCTGCCGGCCCCACCTCCTTTTGAAATGGCTCTACTGTCAGCTTCAGCAATCAGAGTCAAAGGAGAAACTACTCAATGTATTATAATTATTTTCTGTCTTTTCTTCTCCAGGCTCCTTGGCTCTTTTCCTAGAGCTTAGAGGAAGTGGATGTATCTATCCTAGAGCTAACAGAAAACAAGTCAGAAGGTTTGCTGCTCACAAAAAGGCAGGTTTCACAGGCAAACTCATTTATATTTGCTTAAGAGTTCAATTGTGTAGCTGTGTTTGTGTGAGACCAGACCTCATGAAGTTTTTCCGGAATGCACCATGAGTAGTGACATGTAGGCGGAATTTTTCTGCCCAGTGATGCTGAACAGAACACAAAAGCCTGTGCTGAATCAGTGAATTTTCTAGAATAAGGCCTGATTGCACCACAGCATCTGTCCCCTCACTGACTGTTGGGATGATTCAGCTGATGTGCTGTCCTCTTCCTTCCTCAGCTCCAGGTGAGTGTCTCCAAAGCTGTGCACTCATCCAAGGCCAATCTTCCCAAATAGAAAGAGAGCTGTTCCTGCGTAGAGTGTGTATAAGTGATTGCATTCTGCTCCTGAACTATCAGAAAGCCCTGGCAGTTCACAGGCTACATAGTGGGTGCTTGCTTTTATATATGAAAAGTTATGTATTCTAGTGAAAATATTGGTGTTGGAGTACGAGGAAATGAGTGACACGGAGAAAAAGTGAAGCATGGAAGGACAAACCTGACAGAGGAAATGGAAAAGCTGAGAGGTTAGAAACAAAAACAGACTACTGTTTATAAAATATTTCATTTGTAAATAATGGAACTTATCAATTTATCAAAGTAAAAAACCTTCACCTTCTGATTTAAAATTGTACGATTATCCTTTTGATCCAGTTCAGACCTGACATGTTTCATTTTAGAATTGGCTTCTAATGTGAGAATTACCTCCAAGGATATTTCCATTTGATTTTTAGTAATGTGGAGTCAGGCAAATGAATGACAGGTAAAGATGGATCACAATCTCTCCTCCCCCAATCCCTAATGAAATGAATGGAAAAAGCAGAAAAATAAAAAAATAAAATAAAATCATAAAAAGAACCAAAGAAAGAGGTATAAGTTCACATAATAAACTTTGACAAGGGACAACCAAAGTAATAAACAGAAGATTCATTAACGTATAGCTGGGGGCTACTGCTGTCCACCCCCTCCCCTCCCCACCCAGTACGCACACAAACTAGTAACAGGAAAAGGAGAGTCACCTAAGGTGCTGACAAGTCTCACCAATACCACACGAATTTAGAGAAAAGTGGGTGAAGGGGAAGTAAGGAGAAAACATTTTAAATATTTTTAAGCCCTAAACATCCACCAGAAGATCTCAGCAGAGGCAAGAAAATTGCAAACTCGCAGGTGTCCCCCCCCAGGGACAGAACACACTTGAAATCAGGTCCAGTAAAGTTTGGTGTTTAATAAAATCCATAAAAAAAGACAAAAGAGCCCAGATCCTCCAACAAAAGAGGTTAAACTCCCCAGTCCTTCATGTATCCTTCCTGTGCCTTTGAGCCAGCAGGATACAGAAAAGAGTGCAACAGCCAACCCCCAAATAGTAGCTCCAAAGAGAAGATTAACACATCTCAGTACAGGTGGAGAGAGTTTCAGGGAGAATGCGGTCTCACTATATCAGAAAAGACAGAAGATATGAGCAAAGCCACCCACAATGCAGGTGAGCAAGTAAGATACGTGGAACTGACGGCAACTAGTTATGCAAACAAACTGGAATCCAAGAATCCATGGCACACAAAGAATGATTAAATGAAAGACCAACCTGGTAGATAACAGATCAAGACCATAACAAAATTCCCCCATAAGTCCTTGGGCTACAGAAGAAATAATGAAAATGACATTTTTAAAAAGAATAAAACTAATATCAAAGATCAAACAACAACATGTCAGACATCAAAAAGGAAAATAAATTAAATGATCACTTGTTCCTGGACTGGATCTTGCACCAGAAAAAAACAAGCTATAATGAACATCACTGAGACAATTTAAAAAATTAGATACACACTATGGATTAGAGAATTATAGTGTATCATTGTTAAATTTCCTGATTTTGATCATTGTACCGTGGTTATATAAGAAAATGCTGTTGTTCGTGGAAAATACACTGAAGTATTTTTTGGAAAAGGGTCATGATGTTTATAACTTCTTCTCAAATGGTTCAGAAAAGTGTTGTGTTTGTGTGTGTGTGTGTGTGTGTGTGTGTGTGTACATATATGCAAATGAGGTAAAAGACAAACAGATGGTGAACTGGGTAAAGTGTATATGGGAGTTCCTTGTACTATTCTTCCGTTCTTGCAAATTATCTGTAAATCTGAAATTATATCAAAGTAAAAATTACCAAAAAAAGTCAAAGCAATACCTGTAAAGGGCTAATTTATTAAGTCAATCAATAAAGAAAGGACTAAAACCAGCTGAAAATTGAAATTCTGACATAGAAGATGTCAGTAAATGCAAAGGAAGATAAAAACAGGTTAAAACAGTTGAGGAAAATGTAAGAAGATCCAACATAAACAAAACAGGTCTCAGCAGGAGAAAGCCAAATGGAACAGAAAAGCAACTCAAATATATAATAGCAGACAATTTCTCTGAAAATAAGCAGGAATTTAAGCGTTTTAAGAATGCTGAATTACTGACACTGAAACATAATCCTGGTCCGGTAACTGAATTTCAAAGATTAAGAAAAAAACTCTTCTAACATCCAGTCAGGAAAGAAGCAAGTCACATGCAAGAGAGAGGGTGAAGTAAAAAATCGGAGACCTCAGACTATTTCACAGAAAATTCAGACCCAGGAGACAATGAATCAGTATGTTCAAGGTTGAAGAGAAAAGTGACCCAAGGAAATTACCCACAGTCAATTTGCCATTCAAATACAAAGGTAGCAGGCATTCTCAAACATGACAGGACCTCAGTAATAGAGTTACCATGAGCTCTACCTGAGGGGAAGAAAAGTATTTGACAATTAAATTCAACCAAACAAAAGTTAACTGGAAAAGCCATGCCAAAGGACTAACTAGCACCATATCCAGGGACAGAAGACACTGGAGAAATGTCTACTGAGTGCAGAGGGAAAAAAACTGTGATCCACTCAATTAATCTAGATAACTTGCCAATTGACCATAAAGATAAAACTCAGACATTCTCCAGAATGCCACAATCAAAACTTCTAGAAATGAATCAAAATAAAAGGTTCAAAACTGGGAAGTCTTATAAAAATGCAGAATCTCAGGCCCCATCCCAGACATAAGAATCAGAATCTGCATTTTAACAAGACCCCTGGGGCATCTGCGTACACATTGAAACTTGAGAAACACTGCTTCAAAAGATCGAACAGCTCACTTCTCAAAGTGTGTTGGGCAATGGCTTTTATAAAGCAACAGAGATTAGCCACTCACTGAGTTTGTAGGAAGGAGAAAAAAAAATTTTGTTCTGTCCGCATGAAGGATGAAGGTCCTTAAGCCACAATTTAACCGTGTATTATGTGAGCTAAGGGGACTATCTCTGATATGGCTGGGCACCCACACGTTTTATAACATTTTCAGGGTGACATCGGGGGATAGTCAAGAAAACAGACACAAAGGTTGATGGTTAAAAGAGAAGGGAAAGGCTTGTTTTCTTGGAGCATGATATGAAGAATCAGGTGGAAGGCAGAGTTAATGTTGTCTACGGTGAAAAAATAGCATTACCTGCAGGATTTCTCAGTGCATTTAATTCTTTTTCCAAACTGTCTAAGGTTTGTTGATCAGCAGTGTCGTCTAAGAAAGGCTCGTCATGGTCAGTATCATCAATATATTCAATTTCTGAAATTTCAGAAGCAGCGCTAGAGAGTGATCGAGCAGCTGTATTTCTTGACCGGGGATGAGAAGAGGAAAGGCGGCTGGAACTTCTTTTCACAGAGTTGCAAAGTGGTAAATTTGCTGTTGAAGGTCTCTGTGATGTCCAGCCTAAAAAAAAAAATTAAAAAATTTTAAATCAACTGTTTTTAAAATTCTGAATGAGTGCTTAAAGATACAAAATACCAGTCCCCTGAACTTAGAACAGTTAAATTCATGCAACAGAGTTTATGAGAAAATGAACTTTAGATTATCATCCATTTTGGTTTACCTCAATTTGTGAATCCCAAATTACTTTCCCTATGTCATAAAGAGCACTTCTGGGTTATTCTTCCCTAATTTTTTCTACATTCAGAGAAAGGCAAGCTAATTTTAATATTAACTAAAACAAAACATCTGTAAACCCAGTCAATTCCACAACAATTCAACACCCCAATCTTATCATCTACCCCGTAGCCAGCCACTGTGCCATGTATCTTAAATTCTAGGACAATGCCACACTGTGCCTTGTAAGAGGATAGGATAAACATGGTACCACTTCCTAGTGAACCAATTTTATTTGATGGTGTGTAACATTCTTCTATCAAAACAGATATGGAGACAAAATAGACCAGTATGCAAAATCTTTTAGAAAAACACAGGCTTTAAAGAAATTGAGAGCACATCTCTAATTTTGCTAAATATGAGTTCACTCTCAGCCACTTTATAGGGCGCTTCAGTGGAAAAGTTCCAGAAGCACAGATCTGAGTCAGGTTATCACTTTGTTCCAGTAGGGTAGTGACCACTTTATCTTGATCTATTCCAAAGGTTGACTTAGTTGGTTTCTTCAATATGTGTGTTTCTTTCATAGTAGGAAAACATAATCCGTTCAAAACATACTAACAGAACATAACTATATATATCATTTGGTACTGCTCACAAGGTTCTTTAAAAAAGGCCAAGGCAATGAATATTCAAGGCATAAATTTGGAAATGCATAGTGCAGGTATATTTTTAATATCCTGAATCATTGTTCTGATTTAGATAAATATATATTAAATATAAATAATTTATAAGATAATCTTGCATTCCTTTAATATAAATTGCCTTTGTGTAAAATATTGGATTCTTTAAAGAAGTGCTATTGTCATTATCATAAAAGTCATGATTTGACTTAACATATGCCATATAACATTATGCCCACTCTATTGACTCAAAGGAAACTGTAAGATTTAGAAGGGTGGCTACAGGCAATTGTCATGTATTAAACGGTTAATGATTATTGAGTTTGTCTTTTATTTTTAACTTAAAAGATCTACTTTGAAGGTAGCTAGTACCCTAAGAAGAATCTTAATGCAGTATGTAATTATTTAAGCAATTAAAACTGACTAAGGTAAGTCCCAAAGGGCACCAATTTTAATGAACATTTCAGAAATCAATTTTGAAAACAATTTTTGTGGGAGTGAAATTGTGAATAAATTAAGATTCTGACCTTTCTGTGTCTATTTGTGCTCAGAGACAATTCTGAAGAAAAATAACTGACAAAAACGTGTGTATGTTTTTTAAAAAGTAAATGTAAATATCCCTAAGATTTATTTTAATGACTAGAATTTGGAAATGATTTTACCTGTAATATGTAAGGAATCAATATTTTATTTATAGCCATCAAGAAAAGCAAACTTGCCATTCCCAAGGGTGAGGTAGTAGTAGGAACAGTAATGGTGGACGTAAAGGTCAGAGAGTATACCAGTAATTCAGCTATATAAATAGAAACTTCTAGATCTACGGAGAAAACCACACCCTTCTATTTGTATTGTGCTATGTCTCAGTTAAAATTAAAAGGAATTTAAAACTCGTTAAAATAAACAAACAAGGACACCAAGGGGGGAAATCGGCGGGGGGTGGTGGTGGTGGGATGAATTGGGAGATTGGGATTGACATGTATACACTGATGTGTATAACATGGATGACTAATAAGAACCTGCTGTATAAAAAAATAAATAAATAAATATTAAAAAATAAAAAACAAAAGAAGTTATTAGGAAGGACTGGACTTCTGCCAACACAGGCAAACATGAGGTGAGAAAAATTTAACATAATGTAGATGCCCTTCAGAAAATTCAGGAGAGTACAAACGCTTGCTGAACTCTTATAACAACATCTGGCTGCTACAGTATTAGAGGTTAACTGATCCCAGTTGAGAAAAAAAAGTACACTGGGGTTGGATCAGACTTATGCTTAGCACACAGCAAAGAGACAGACCATCTTTCTTACTGCACATATACTCAAAGTGTAATTTAAAGTACCTAAAACATAGAAAGACAGTGAGGCTTCAGGTTGATCCTTGATTTTATTTATTTTGTTCATTTAGGTATGTCATTTCCTCTAGTGCTTCCTGTATAAGCTTATTAATGCTATTGCTAGGGTTAAGATTAGAGAACCAGTTAAGACAGGCACTAATGAAAAATGCCACGACTAAAGGGATCATCCCATATTTTTTTTAAAAGTCCAATTTGCAGATTATAAAACATAAGAAATTCCTTTTGGAAGTAACTTATGCTATCACTGGCAATGTAAATAATATTCCCATATATGTTTCAGGGACTCTTAGAAAATACATTTTTTTTAATGTATAAATTCTCAATAATTTACACAGTGGAGCAGGAATATCAAAAGACAATAATGTTTTGCGACCTTTATCCAGGGAAAAAATATTGAGCCCTTTGGTCAGAATGTTACTTGTTTATTGAAACAGTATGCAAAAAGCATGTTGCTCTGCTTATGTTTCATCCAATTCTAATGTTTTATTTAGAATAGTAATAATTACTATTGTATTAAAGACTCTTCAGTGAGTGATTAATATTTTTTATATATCGGCATTCTTATGCCCATTAATGTAACCCAAAGCACCATTTTACATTATTTTCCCAATATTTCACTGGTCTTATTAGTAATCATAGCCTATATTCTTGAGCTAATACCAAGGACAATTTCTTCTGTTATATTTACAGTATAACTGTGATCAGTGTTAATCTATAATTTCCTCAGATTACAGAGATAGGAAGTCGGAGTCGGGGAGCAGTAAGTTTGGGCAGCGGGTGGGGAGAAGCAATGGACTTCCTGCTCAACACACATGTATTTCATAGCTATCATGTTTTTACGTTCACAAACTTAAAAATCTTACAGAAAGAGGCGTTCCTTTATATACTGGCGTCAGTTCAGAACATAAGATTTCTGTAACTTGTGGCATAGTCAGGAAAATTTCATTTTTATTTCAGGCCACTATCTCTGTCCAGAAAGCCATCTCTTTCCACCTCTAACTGGGAAGTCTTAATAATGCTTTAAGATTTGGCTGAAATGTCACCTACTCTCTAACATCTTAAAATATCAACATGTTTCAATGGCAAAGCAATTATTTTACTATCTCCATTCCTAAAAGACTGCACATGCATCTACCTCTATTATAACTGATCTTATGTACTATTATTAGTTACCTATCAGTCTCCAGAAGCATGTTACTCATGGTTCTTTCATAAACCTTTTATTATTAATACATATGGTACAATTTATGTATTTACATGTCTATACAGCAGTGTTCTCAAAGTATGATTTTTGGACTATCTACATCAGCATGACATGGAATTGTTGATAAAATAAACGCAAATTCCTGGACCTTATCTCAGCCTTAATGAATCAGAATCTCTAAGAGTGACACCGAAAAATCCCCATCGCAACAGGTTTCCCAGATGATTATGCTCATGCTGACATTCCAGAGCCTTTGAACTGGACTCTAAACTCTCGGGCTTCTGGGAAGAAGGCTTATTTTATATCACCAGCACCAGGCCTCGAGTAGGTGCTCCTTCAAATGTTTTCTATAGTAAATTATTGATTTCAACTGATCACTCTAAGTTGATACTTAAAGGCATTTGGCTACTTACATATAAAGATTTGTCTTAGTGACAAATTCTCATAGCATGCATGTGAACTTGTTTTTAATCAATATATAGTGACTTTAAAAAGTATCTTTGACTGCCTCAGAAGGAAGCAGCCAGAATATTTAAAGCTGCCCTAGACTTTGATGTGAGAATAGGTATCTAATTATAGAGCCAAAAAACATCTATCATAAATGAATGGATTTTCCACTAAAAAAAGACCTTTTAAAATCTGACAGGTTCTCAACATAAATGCATATGGAAAGAATCTAAGCTAGCCAAGTAGTTTTAATCACAGGATTTAGGGCAAGAGAGACATATAAACTTTACATATTTGGACAAATCATATGTAATTAAATTTCTAGCTTGAAGATGGCCTTCAGACAAAGGCAAACAGTCCCCTTTGTCAAGTGTTTCTCCTAAACCATGGGCTCCCGAAGATCAGGGAACGTGACTTATGCAACCATTTTCTCCCAGGGCCCGGCACGGTGCCGTCATACTCAACACGTGTTTTGAATTGCCTTAATTCCTCAGTCATCTATTACAACTTCATATGAAATTCAGCACAAAGCAAACCTACTTCAGGAGGTATTTTTTTAGGATAACAATAATGATGTAATAATACTATTGATTTTAATCATGCCAAAATTCTCTGCATACCCTCACTAGGAAAATACTGCAGTGAGCATTCAATATGTCAAAAGAGTTATCCTATAGAAAATCTTGAAATTATTTTGGCTAGAAAATAGAGTTAATGAACTGAAATCAAGATTCCAGGGCCAACATATTAAGCATCAGGTTTAAAGCAGAGGTGTCTTAACCACAGCAACAAGTAGCAATCTTGAGGCTTTGTGTGATCGTAACACGAATCAAGCAGAGGAGTATGCAAAATCTAGTATAGATATACTCTTTCCTGAAAGTGTAATGAAACCCAGCATGTATTTTATAAGCGTTGTTCAAAATATTGCCATATCCTGAGCTACATTTTAAAAATATTATTCTCTACTACATTGTTACAGAAAGGAGCTAAGACTGTAAAATTTATGTTTTTGAGAAGAATAAAGACTACTCGTGGTTTTTTGGTTTTGGAAGAAAAGTCCAGAACAGTTTAAATGAGTAAGTTTAAATTAAGTAACTGCAAAAACTAATTTTCAGGTGCCTAGTAAACTGCTAAGAGACAAACTAATAAATGAAGTGAGCCACCAATATGGCACTGCAGCCTTACAGCCAATGTTACCAGTCTCTCGCTGTGTTCTCCTTGATGATGGGTTCTGGGCTCTCTTCAGAACACCCAAGGCAACTGCATTATCAGCATAGGCACTTAGGCTATGGTCTGGGATCCATTCTCTGTCTCCTAAAAATGGAAAAATGGTAAAATTATATAAAGTTGAAAAAGAGGAGACATCTATATCGTTGCTTTATTATATGTATTGCCTTACCGGATAATATTTAGCTAAATAAAAAACATTTATAACAGTGAGGTGTATATTATGAAAGAAAATCTCATAATTATACAACAAAAGGAATAAATTCTAAATTGCAAAGATATTGCACACACACACACACATACAAGTTTGAATAGAAACAAATATTTTTAAAAGTATACAGCAATATAACATAAAATATAATCATTTGTATGTGAAAAAATATATTTGAATACATAGGAAATTTAAGAATACAGGCGACACCAAGACATGGCTTTAAAAGGAAATTATGGATATGTCTCAGAAATCTCACAGGTCCTAAGATTTTAAGGTGGCATTTAAGAATTATCATACAATACTTAACAGTCAATCAAGTGATTTGAAGAATTACTATTAATTTATTAAGGGCCACACTTCTAAAATACAAAAATAATCTCTCTCAGTCTCATTATAGCCATGTTTTCTGACAGTAGCCTTAAATATAAATATATGGCAACTCACACAGGGTTAATAATTCCAGCCAGAAAAGAAGAAAATGATTTATTTGTTGAACAGAATTGCCCAGTATTTCCTAAGATGTTGACAAACTGTTTTAAAAAAAGGTGTCAGAAAACTGTTAGCTTGGTCCACAGGCCGTCTGATTTTATGTCTGAATTTACCTGCACTTGTAATCCTAGTACTGGAGTAGCTGCATTCTAAGCTATGAGAAGGAAGTAAGTTGAGTCTTTCATTTTTATCAAAAACAAAGAATCTTTCAAGTCCTTGATATTGTTCAGTTATGGGCTTACTTCTGAGGGCTATTTCTTGTAATAACTAGGAAACAAAATATTCAACAAAGTTAAGTTTATTTTATCTCATCCACACAAATCAGCACGTTCATTCACCAAGCACCTACTATGTTCTTGGCATGGATTTTGCCCACATCAAGTTTAGGTTCTAGTTGTGGAGACATAAGTAATAACACAACATTTATATAGAGTAAATTCGGAAAAATGCATAAACCACAATTACAGTAATAATCTGAAAGTTGCCACAAATCTAAGGAGGACAGAAGTTCATGAAGAAAAAGTAAAGCTTTCCTTTCTCTTTCCTTTCCTTTATTTTCTTCCCTCAGTGTCTTTGCACATAAATTACTCTGGAAAATAGAGTCTCTCTCATATGCTGTGCTTTTGTACTAGTAGCATCTTTGTCTATACATAAAATAAATTCAGAGATGAAAGTAAAATACTGATGGAAACAAATCTGATCTGATCATGGTCACAGAGAAAATCCAAGTTAACAAAACATTCACCATGAATAAAATATACAAGTAGGAAACTGAGGCAAGGGTGAGCTAAGTAATTTGTGAAGTTTATACAGGTAGAAACTAGCAGACCTAGATTTTGACTATATAGATCTGGCTGATCTGAAGCCTAGGCTTACTCCACCACCCTATGAATTCATATTTTGATATGCTTTCATCCTATGGAAGAATATAAACATGGGATTAAAAAAGTACATGGGTCTAGTAGGAAACAGATTAGAGATGTACCAGTGAGAGCTCTGGATGGACTGAAAATACAATCAGAGTGGCTATCAGTATTTAACAGTTCCCTAATGTATCTAACTAATGCCCAGATGCAGTCTGTTTCAAGGTGGTAATCACACAAAGAAAATTACGATAACTCTATTCAAATGTATAAATCATATAAATGATATTACAAAACCAAGCTAGTGACCAATAAAGCATTTCCTTCAAAGACAAGTCCAAGTCCACCCTACTCATGACGTCTTCACTGGCTCTCCCAGACACTGATCAAAAATTCACAGGACAGGCTTCCCTGGTGGCGCAGTGGTTGAGCGTCTGCCTGCCAATGCGGGGAACACGGGTTCGAGCCCTGGTCTGGGAAGATCCCACATGCCGCGGAGCAACTAGGCCCGTGAGCCACAACTACTGAGCCTGCGCGTCTGGAGCCTGTGCTCCGCAACAAGAGAGGCCGCGACAGTGAGAGGCCCGCGCACCGCGATGAAGAGTGGCCCCCGCTTGCCGCAACTAGAGAAAGCCCTCGCACAGAAATGAAGACCTAACACAGCCATAAATAAATAAATAAATAATTTTAAAAAAAAAATTCACAGGACCCCTTCAGCTCTAGTGGAGCTCATATTTGGATTAGACAATTGAAAATATGGAAGTTTCTTTTAAAGCCTAGGCTAACAGAGAACAATGAGAGTGAATTTGCTTGTTTGCCCAATGTCACCAAGTTAACTATCGGAAGTTTCAGATTCAAAACACAGAGCCCCTGACTAGTCCATGTTCTTCCTGGCACATGCCCCTACCTCACTGCTGCTGCTCTACAACTTAGTACTCAATTCCACACCTTTATGAAGAACTCAATTTCTGGAAACTGAAGTGCAAAATGTACTGTCTTATATTCCATTTTGAAGTCAAGTAATGCCACTGCTTAAAATTGCCCCTAGTGTCCACTCCTGAATTTTCTACTGGAGCATAACTGATTTCTAAATAGTTTCTGCTCAGGGGGATGGTTTCTACTAGGGCAGGAGAAGAGTAAAAGCAGTTCATGTAGAGTCATTAGGGATGAAAAGAAAGTAGATTCTACCACTAAGTGTAAAGCACTGTGGTTCTATGATATAATCATTTACCACTTATTTTTTTTACAATAGTAGTATAAGAGATCAAAATTATTAGTAGTTTTTTAACATTTCAATTTTAATGATGAAATACTTTAAATATATAGATATGTACAACACATAATATAACTTTCTCACACAATATCAGTAATTTAAAAGACTTGCTTCAAATATCTATACCAAAAATATATATATTAGAATTTATAAGTAGAATTTATTGTATTATTGTATTGAAGTTGACATACACTATTACAATGTAAGTTTTTGACTATTATTTCATCTGAGTGTATCCATAAAAAGTTCCAATTATCTTAAATGTTTCCAAAAATGCTATCAGACTTATATATACTCTATGTATCCTTTCATATTTAAATTTTAACATCACATTTTTGAGATGTATCCACGTTAATAAAAGTAGTTATGTTTCATTCATTTTAATTGTTACATTGCTTTCCATTATGTGAATTACCACAGATTATGTATCGGTGACTTTTGCCAAATGTCTTTTATTAGGTTACAGAAAACAATGTCCACCCCAGGGCAGAGGTCAGGCAGGCTGACACCCAGAATAAAAGAACTGGGTTCTATATGCTCAGAATTCCTCTCTTATAACACAGCACACAGCATGTGCAGGTGTCACCTAGCCCTCTGCATGATGCCCTGTGGAAACTGGAAAATCAGAGTCCTTGTTTGTTCTGTTTGCAGAACTTCATTCTATGATTAATTGTTTTCTTCACTGGGGGAAAGGGAGAAGCTCAGCTGCCGTGGGCGTTGATTTGGGGAATCTGTTATTGGCTAAATTGTGGGAATGTCTTTCTAGAAGGGATTGGGGTTTACTTTTGCCAGATACATCAGGGCATCAATAGACATGGATCAACATTAGTGTTAATTTATTGGCTTGCAGATTCCAAGTAAGAAATGTACATTCAAACTCTAAACCGAAGCTGGATTAAAGCCCAAGATTTCCATTTTTCAGATAAGATATTTATTGACTTGGGCCAGATCCCCTGCAGAAATCAGTTTCCTTTCATCTTGTTGTACCTGTGAGTAAGTCTCCTTGTGTATTCCTTCAGAGACTGAGCAGACTTTTAGGGATCTAAGGTTTTTGCAGAGGTCTCAGTTCTAATTCCTCACTTTGAAAAGGAAAAAGACCTGTCACTAAGTGGGCATAGAAATCCAAACCCCTAAGCAGAAGTAGCAGCAACTCAATATTCATTCTTCAACTTTTTTGGTCCCACCTTCAGTTTAGGCACCATGGAGATTCATTACAAATGACTGTAAAGTCTTGGTAAAGTGCTTGACTTCCTCAATTTCCAAATAATTTAACATTTGACTTGTCCAATTTCTAAATAACTTATTATTAATAATCATAATTACTTAAGATTTTTAGTACCTAGAACAGAGATTCAAATATAGTTTTTAAATTTGGCAATAATGCAATAATGAACTGCTTTATCTTTTTTTCTCTAAGAAGAAACAAAAACTACACCCCTATTTCTTTATTAGCCATATTCCTGAAGAATTACCTTTTCAACCTTATATTTACATTAAGCCACAAAAACTGGTTTTATCTACAAAACTGCATTTTTTTTTTTCATTTTAACCAGTGACTATAGAGTAGAAAGCTAGAAAGGATTTATTACAGTAAATTATTCATAATAATGAATTTCATTTAGAAAAGTAACAGCACTCTTACTATGGTGCATGAGGTGGGTCTTAAAGTATTTGTCATAGAAAATCATTCGTTACAATGGCATTTACCATATTAGAATTTGTTCTGCAAGTCATTTATATTCTTTCCCAAGTGAGTTACTCTTCAACTATAAGGTCGCACATTTTAAATTCAATAGGAAGTAACATTTAAGAATATATTGTGTCAATATGAATTTTTTATGTTTATTATACAATTTTTAATACAATAAACGTAATAGATATTTACCAGTGGTGACTTTGTAGTTTTAGAATCTTCAGAGTTTGGCCTCTCATGCAGATTGCTAAATTCCAAGAATTCCTTGTCCTCTTGAGATAATTTCCCCTTAATGGAGGCTTTTTCTAAATCTGTACTTGGCAAAGAATCCTTGCTCTCAAGTAATATGCAGGAATCGTCGTACTTTTGACTACTTTCTATATCTATGCTGTCCTCTTTGAAATTTCTCTCAAAAAAGCTGTTTTCCTCTAATTTTTCAACAGCAGGAGAGAAAGCATCAGGATTCACAATGTCACCAAAATCTGCACTTGAAGCTCCTGCTGTTGAAAACACATATTTACAAAAGTTAAATAAATAAATATAAACAAATAAATTGATTAAACTGTTCACTAACCAAAAGTTCTGTGCTATAAACCTTTATCATTAAACACTATTTTTTTAACCAATGTTTCTTTACTGAGTTCTCAGTGTTAAAATACTTTTACATGGCTTGTGTTCATAAATGATAATTATATATATATATTCAAGCCTAAATTATTTAGAGTAATGAAGGGAGACAAGATATTGTTTTGTAATGCAATCTTGAAATTGATGCAAATTTTCATTTCAGCCTGTGGTTCAATTCTCACTTTCCTACCCTCTCTCCCACTCAAGTTTTATATCAGCAATTTATGAGAAATAATACAGAGGGAACCTCATTTCCCACATTTTACCTCTTTTGCTTAGCATGACTAGTGATGAGGAGAGGGCAAAGGGAAATCTGCCAGATGAAAGAACAGCAGCATTTAGGGGCACAGAAATGTTTAAGTTGGGACACCTGCCTCTGAAAATCTACAAAATGAGCAAGATTATATTAGTCACCCACCTCATTATGTCTGCTTTTAAAAATCACTTGGTTTAGATCACTGGTTTTCAACCTGGCTGTACAATGGAATTATCTGAAGGTACTCTTTAAAACTGTCAGCGTATGGGCCTGACCCCAAACCTATTAAATCAAACACTGACAGCGGGACTTAAGCACTGTTTTTTGTTTTCTTCCCCCTCCACCAAATTCTCCAGGTGATTATAATGTGCATCCAGGATTATGAAACATTGTTCTAGATTTTCTTAAGAATAAAACTTCTTTAAAAAGCTTTGTACCATATTGCTTTCATTATCTCACACACACACACACACACATACACACACATATATTTATCCAGACTGAATACAGCTTCATCTGATTATCCCTTACTCTCTTTCCAATATACATGTCTTATCTCTATAAATAGACTGTGAAAATAGTAGAGGCTATGACTAAAATAGTCTCCAGTGATACAAACTCTGCCTTACAGCCCAAAGGACTTACTTGTTGCAACCAAATGTTTATACAATTCAGCAATTGCACACAGTACTTAGAACTTCCACTTCCAATATCACCTCTTAAATTGCACAAGTACTGTGAGAAATGCAATAAGTTGTATGTCAGAGAAATATTTTATAGAAAAACTTTATAAAAGCTATTCAATTTAATGAAACTTTCATGGTAATGCTGTACTTTCCTACTGAACTTGAAAAGAAATTATCTGAATCTAATATTTTTGTGGAAAGATCTGCCATTTCCTATGTATAAATGTCTACAACGAACCTCTACAATATTTTTGCAAGATTGTAAAATTCCATTATTAGGATTTATTGCTGCTAAAAAGATGAGAACACAGCCTCTTAATAATGTTTAAAATGCAATGCAGAAAGTACAGATATGATTTAATTTAGTCTCATTAGAAACCCTTTTAAGTCATAAAAAATAGATGTCTTGGTTCAACATTCAAAAATCAATTATTCTAACCTGTCACATCAACAGGATAAAGAAGAAAAATCACAGGATCATATCAATAGATACAGAAAAAGCATTCAACAAAATCCAACACTCATTCATGATAAAAACTCTCAGCATACTATAAATAAAGGGGAATTTCCTCAACTTAATAAAGTCTACCTAAAAAAAAAAAAAAAACTACAGTTAGTATCATAATTAATGATAAGAAACTAAAAGCTTTATCTCTAATATCAGGAATGAGATAAAGATGTCCACTCTTACCACTTCTTTTCAACATTGTAATGGAAGCCCTAGCTAATGCAATAAGACAAGAAAAGGAAGTAAAAGGTATACAGATTGGGAAGGAAGAAATAAATCTGATTTTGTTCACAGATTAGATGATTGTCTATGTACAGATCCAAAAGAGTTGACCAAAAACTTCTGGAATTACTAAGTGATTATTGAACGGTTGCAGGATACAAGGTCAACATACAAAAGTCAATTGCTTTCCTACACACCAACATGAACAAGTGGAATTTAAAATTAATAACACAATACCATTTACATTAGCACACAAAAAATTGAAATACTTAGGTATAAATCTAAAAAAAATGTAAGATCTACATGAGGAAAACTAGACATCTCTGATGAAAGAAATCAAAAAACTAAATAAGTGAAGGGCTAGTTCACATTCATGGATAAGAAGACTCAATTTGTCAAGATGTCAGTTCTTCCCAATTTCATCTAAAGATTCAATGCAATTCCAATCAAAATCCCAGCAAGTTATTTTGTATATATTGACAAAGTGATTTTAAAACTTATATGGAGAGGTAAAAGACCCAGAATAGGCAACACAATATTGAAGGAAAAGAACAAAGTCAGAGGATTGACACTATACAACTTTGAAAATTATCACACAGCTATAGTAATCAAGACAAAGTGGTATTAGCAAAAATATAAAAATAGATCAATGGAACAGAATGGAGAAACCATAAACAGATTCACTTAAATATAGTCAACTGATCCTTGACAAAAAAGTAAAAGCAATACAGTGGAGAAAAGATAGTCTTTTCAACAAATGGTGTTGGAACAAGTGGACATCCACACATCCCCAAATAAATCTGGACACAGACTTTAAACTCTTCACAAAAATTAACTCAAAATGAATGATAAACCTAAATGTAAAATGCAAAACTATAAAAATCCTAGAAGATAGGAGAAAATCCAGATAATCTTGGTTATGGTAATGACATTTTAAATTACAACACAAAAGGCAGGATCCGTGAAAAAAATAATTGATAAGCTGGACTTCATTAAAATTAAAAACTTCTGTTCTGTGAAAGACACTGCTAAGAGAATGAGAAGACAAGCCACATATTTGGAGAAAATATTTGCAAAATACATACATAAAATACTATTATCCAAAATATACAAAAGAACTCTAAAATTTTCAACAGACAACCCAATTAAAAAATGGGCAAAAGGCCTTAACAGATACCTCATCAAAGAAGATATAGATGGCAAATAGGCATATGAAAAGATGCTCAACATCATACATCATTAGAGAATTTCAAATTAAAACGAGATACCACTATACAATTATTAGGATGGCAAAAATCCAAAGCACTGACAATGCCAAATATTGGCAAGGGTTTGGAAAACAGGAAGACTCATTCGCTGTTGGTGGGAATGAAAAGTAGTAAAGTCAATCTGAAAGACAGTTTGGTGGTTTCTTACAAAATTAATCATACTCTTACCAACAATTGTGCTCCTTGGTATTTACTGAAATGAGTTAAAAACTTATGTCCAAACAAAAACTCAAACATGGATTTTTATAACAGCTTTATTCATAATTGCCAAAACTTGAAAGCAACCAAGATGTCTTTTAATAAGTGAATGTATAAATAAATTGTGGTACATCCAGACAATGGAATATTATTCAGCGCTAAAAAGAAGTGAGCTATCCAAGCCATGAAAACACATGGGGGCACCTTTAAATACATATTATTAAGTAAAAGAAGCCAATCTGAAATGACTATTGTATGATTTCAGCTATATGACATTCTGGAAAAGGCAAAACTGGAGACAGTAAAAAGATCGGTGGTTGTCAAGGGTTAGCAGGGAAGTTTGTGTGAAAAGACAGAGCACAGAGGATTTTTCGGGCACTGAAACTACTTTGTATTATTCTATAATGTTGGATACAAGTCATTATACATTTGTCCAAACCCAGAGAACGTACAACACCAAGAGTGAACCCTAATGTAAACTGTGGACTCTGGGTAAAAATGATGTGTCTATGTTCATCGATTTTAACAAATTATTGTTAAATAATTTGTACTACTCTGGTTTGGGATGCTGATAGTGGAAGAAGCTATGAGTTTGTGGAGTCTGAGGGTATATGGGAACTCTGTACCTCATGCTTAATTTTCCTATGAACCTAAAACTGCTCTCTAAAAAATAAAGTCTATTCAAATAAATTAAGTATCTTTAAAGTAACACTTAATGGGCATTTGTATTCAGCATTTTCCCAAAGGCAATTGGAACTCCATGCTCCAGGTAGGTTAAAAATACCTTCTGGCTTAGACCTGGAGCTCTGTAAAGTCCTAAATTCCCATGTGGGTATAGTTCATTGTCATATGATTTAGAGGCTTCGTAGCTGAAAATGTTAAAACCAGCATGATTACTACAAATCATTGTTCTCTACCATCTGTTACCCAATGAGAAGGTAATCATCAGTTTTACAACTAGTCACTTTAAATAATGATCTATGGCATCTCTCAAATTCTTCACATAAGATATATTTATTGGTTTTTCTGAAAATCCTAAGTAGATAAAATAAAATCCTAAGTAGATAAAAGTAGATTAGAAATAATCTAGTTCCCATATTTTAGTTTCGGAAAGTGAGATCTAAGAAAGGAAGTGACATGTTCAAGGTCACACAGCAATTTAAGGCAGAAATGAAAACAAAATCTGACTAGCAGGCCAGGATACTTTGCTATGACTGTCTTTAAATGATGATCTCAGCATCTAGAAATGAAAACCAGACATTAGCACACAGTATCTAATCTATAGATCCCAAGGGTACTACTAGTAATAACAATGTAGATATATAAACAGATGATTTGTTTTGGTTTTATCACTAATGTGAAACTTTACACAAACTTAAATATTTTAGGAAAAGATTTAGTGCAAGGGAGGGAGGACAAAAGAGTGCCAATCAGACTTTTGTCACTAAAAGCCCATCTATGTAATCCTTTAAATGCTAGCTTAGTCCATAATAACTTTTAGAGTAGTCCTATACCGGCTGCTTTTTCCTCTGAATACAAATACCATTGTCCATTGACCAAAAAGAGTATTTGATAGAAAATTATGTATTTTCAATCAATTTTCTCCTGAGGACTAAATCTTCTGGGTTTAAAATGAACAGCAAAATAGGCAAAGCTTTTATATACTGTAATACCTATTGGTTTTATTAAGTTACTAACATTCACCATTAATAATATTAAGCAACAACAACAAAAGTTACCTTTTGAGTTACCTTTACAATAAGAAGTGTTGTTGCTCAGATGAAGATGTAAGAGGTGTGTTTTTCCCTTGGTGAAAATATGATGTTGATGGATGTCATTTTCATATAGAAAAGTATTCTGATAATCATGAAATGTGCAACTTTCATGTTTAGGGACAAGCAAAAGAAAAGAGTTGAAAGAAATTATATATAAAAAAGGTAAAAGACCCAGCTTATTAAAATAAATACAGTAAAAATTTAAGCGAATAGGGTTATTCACATTAATTTAATATTTGCTTCAACGTTCTGTGGACAAATTCTAAACCACAAGTAACTAAACAGTATTATGAATTTAAAGGAAATAGGCAACTGGGACAAACCTGATTTAACTACAAATTTTTAATTGACAGTTTCTTGTTAAAAATATTCTGAAATAAGTTTGGTTTCTCATGGTCTTTCTTCTAAAAATGGAGAGTTATCTTTCAATCTCATCAAGCTCATGAAATCAAGGTTTTATTGCTTAAATAAACTTTTTATTTGTTCATCATGAACTTTATGAGTTCAAAAGCCTTATGTGGTTTTTATATCTCAATTTTAATGAAGATTACCATATACAAGCATAATTACAATTGAATAACATTTTCTATGAATGGAATAATATATTTAATAATACTTGATATTCATGTAAGCTCTACATAGTACCACCATAAAAACTCATGGATTATGCTTAACCAAAAAGGTCCTCTTGTGTCACTTACGATGCTTTATGACTCTTAGAAAAGAAGCTCTATGGGCACCTCCAAACCCAAGATGCAAAACTATTGCCAAACCATAATCAGTAACTTTCTCTGCCTTGTCTAACATGGAGGTCAAAGCAAAGACTTGTGATAAGATATATAAAAGAATCAAGTTAGAGAGTAGAAATCCATTTCCTTAGGGATATAGTAGTGCATATAAACCTCATATACTGACCAGAAGGTTGTCCCCTGCCAAAAGCACATTTGCTGCTAAATATCTGGGTCTATGTGTCCAAACGTGGGGCTTTTCGGGTCTGAGGGCATCACTTAGGCCCACTGCTGTTCCAAAATGCTGACAGGGGCCTAAGGTGATCTGAACATATAAACAAAGAATCGGTGTAGGGTCTACTTAACAGGAACTTCATTCTGCTGTTTACCCAACTTAATGCTTTGTAGTCAAAACATGTGAAATCCTAGCTAAAGTTTCAACAGCAAAGAGGACTTAGAATAATTTTCAGCATTACTAACAGATACAGCTAGATATTAGTTTTCATTTGGAAATGACAAAATTCTAAAAAAAATTTACAAGCTGAATCATTATAATTCATTTATTTAATTTATCACACAGTAAAATCTACCTAGGAAGTAATCTATAGTTTGGGGGCTTTTCTTGTCTCTCAACTTATTAATGTACCTGTTTTTATTTAGGGTTCATAACAAACTGAAGAAAAATCCAAAGAGTATCTTTGGAGAAAGTAAGGAAGTTCATATGAAATATATGACTTGGGAGGCCATTTCAAATAATAAAAATTCCTAAATTCAGAAGCATCTATTAAATAATCCAGATATTAGGTAAGAGTATAAACATATCATTATAGATAATTTTCTAATTACTGAATGCTGATAAATATTAGCAATATTGTACCCAAATTTAAACATGGCTTAAGTAAAATATATTCTAACATTAAAGTCACATTTTTTTTATGTTGTGAATTTCTCAAGAGATAGTTAATTTTTTGTGAGTTTTTAATAAGTATCAAAAATGAATTAGAAAGATCTTACCTTTGTTGACTGTCTGCATCTGCTAACTCAACTTTATAAGGCACGACATTTCCCGATTCTTCAAATTCTGCTTCATCAGTCTTATTAAACGTATGTTGTATAATATTAGTATGTTCAACAAATTTATAATATATTAACCAGCTAATTTGTGCATAATATTTAGAGAATTTTTTTTCTCATAAAGAAATGTCATGAGCTCTCTGACTATATGCCATAGAGCATTAGTTCTAGGAGAACTAAACAAATTCAACAGATATTGCTGAGGGCTTTTGCTGTGTCAGTACATTTATCACTACTATCACACCCAGAACCAAATATAACAACTTAGGTTTTATTTTGTAACTACTAAGTGCCAAGTAGATCAGTGACTAAGATGTTTTTCATTCTCTGGCCAGCATGTCATACCATATGCATCAACAATTTAATGAAGAGCACACACAAATACACATGCATGTATGTACTTATTTGTTCAGAATCTTCAATTTATCCAGAGCAGAAATAAAAATGTTGCCAGGCATACACACACACAGACACACACACACACACACACACACACACACACACACACAGCAGAAGCTATTAACCTCAAGAAGAAAGTAGTACTTAAAAAGGTACTTCCTCATTGTAGTCCTTCTCTGTGACAACCATAGTAAGAGCAACATTGAGGACAGGGGGTATACTCAGCTACTAGAGGACTAGAAAGTCAGAAATGCACTGAGTTTATCACAACTTAACCCTCCAGGCTGGAGCTCTAGCTCTGACTGGCTCTAGCTCCAGCTTATTCTACCTGGTGTTTGTATTCAAGTTATTATTATACTAAATCCCTTAAATCTAATACTATTTTTCCTTTAAATAGAAAATATTAAATGACATTCAAAAAACTAAATTTATACAAATTTTATTAAATAAATATCATATAATGAGAATAGTCTTTGTTAAAAAGCCTGATAACAGAGAACTAAATAAAACAAACACTAAACTACATTCCTACAAGTTAAAAGAGTGAAACGTCTTCTCATCTCCCATACTATGACACAATATCAATTTAGCTCACAAATTTACTGTCTACATTAAAATAATAGTCGGTTGTATTCCTGTCAGCATATTTAAATTCAAATACTTGTAAATTTATAATACTTGTTATATACTTGTAAATTTATTTCAACAAGAAATCTTGTTGAAAATAACATGTAGTTGTAACTGTATGTTATGAATTTCCTGTTTGTTAAGTAATATGAGTGGTCATTATGCACTTACATCATCCAGTTCGACTATTTTTAGAGATGGTTCAGGTCTCTCTATGTTTAATTCTTCTACTGGCAGAAAAAGAGCTGGGGGTTGTATTTTGATATCTTCAACTAGAAAATAAGATTAAAAATAATATCATCAAAGCATATACCTTACCTGATAATTCATCTCCAAATAACAAAGGCAACAACAGAAGAAGAATGTTCTCCTGTGCATCCACACAAAGGTATAAATACTGTCAATTTTCCCAGTTCAAGTAAAATACACATTTACTTAACATTCGATTTTTAAATGAAACTATTTAAACTAAGGCAAAGTAAATCTAGAGAATGGCAAGGAGAGTGTGCATGATTTTGATCTGGAGATAAAGTATACACAGTGCAGTTGAGAACGATACAGTAAAGAAAACCAAAAGCAGATGCTGATTAACGCTCAGTGTATATAATTTGAAATAGTAAATTTGAAAATATCTAATCAAGGCTGAACTAACCATCACTATCTTCATCATTTTCATTCTGAGAACACTGTGCCTTCCTACTGGTTTTACACTGAGGTATAAAGGTGTCCAGTAGCATGTTTTGAAGTTGCTCCTGTGGAGTTCTACAAAACAAGAAAGTAGCAATTAAAAGCCTAAAGTACATTATCTGAAATTTCTCCAGACAAGATCTTGATTAATTTCACAAACAAGTGAGTCTACAAAATTAATAATGAAAACCATAGCCATACCTCTAATTCACAGAAGAAAAGTACAACTGTATAACATAATCTGAATCCACTAAAATAATTTTGTAAATCAAATTAACATCACACAAGGTTTTTAATTTCATATCTTATTGTTTTTCCTTTAGGATGAAAATCAAAGTTATGACAGAATTCAGTATTTTTGCAAAAAAAACACATGGAATCCATGAAACATATCACACTGTTTAAAAAGCTAATTTACAAATGAGTGTTGTATCTCACAGACTTGGCATTATGTTGATAAGTTCTAAGAGAACTGAAGACATTTTTCCGAACTTCCACCAAGCCAGTCGGGTGATAAAATAGGCTTCCACAATAAGAATGTGAGGTGTTCTGGCTGTAGCATCTATTATCTAATTAACAGTGAGGTCTGATGTGGCCTGTCTCACATACAAGGCAATGAAGCACAGGAATTCTTAGAGGTCTTGTGCATTTGGTTCCAAAGAATAGTCCCAAACAATGGGGAAGGGAGTCACTTTTTAACTGCCCTTAAACCGCACAGCTCTTCTAGATTATGCATGCTCATGGAGTCCCCATATGAAAGTCAAGGCCTTCTTAATAATATTAGCTGGTGACAATAATACAAAAAATGTACCAGGCTATGTTCTAAACAATTTGGGGTACTGAATCTTAACAGGAATATTAAATAGGCACTAATATTATCTAAGTTTGATGAGAAAATTAAAGCACAAAGAAGTAATCCAGCTTGTTCAGTCATTCAGGTAGTAAATGCAGCAAAGACAATTTGAACTCAAGCAGTCTGCCTCCCTAAGCCCATGTTCTTAATCATTACTCTATATTGCCTCTCTCACAATTTGCAAAGGTACTAAAAATTTAATGATCTCCTAGCAAACTGTGACTATGTGCATTTCCCCAGTATATGTAATGTATATATCAGAACATTCCAAAATATTTATATATTATCCAGCTTTGAAGAGCATGTCATCTAACATCCATAATTTAATTAAATGATGGAAAATATTAAAGAGTAAAGGTCAAAGACAAACTGGCATCTGGCCACCAGAAACCTCTTTCCAGTTTGACATAGATATACTGTACTAAAAATTCAATCACTGATACACATAAATGTACTAGTATCCAGATACTCCTTCATGAAGTGAAAACTTACCTAATTTTAGGAGGAAAGCCCTGAATCAAAGACTTAGAGAGTCCAGTTAATAGAGCATTGGAGCTGAAGGGGTCCCTTAGATTATTTATTCCAAACTCAATGTTTTTCAGGTGATAAAATGTGGACCAAGAGAATTAAAGTGATTTGTCCATGAACAAACAACTAGTTAGTCAATAAACTAACTCTACATTCTAGATTGGGACCCTAGCACAACTGCTTTGTTAAAAGATCATGCCACATAAATAAAAGATGACAAATGCTTTAGAATAGGATTACCTCACCAGATTTTCCTCTTTTAAAATTTAAACAAATATATATTGAGCATTGACCAATTCATTTGGGGAAACCAACTGATTCTGTGAATCAGTGTTAGGCTGTTTGCATCAGAATCACCAGAGAAGATCTTTTTGAATGCAGAGTCTCATACCCATCCTTAAAAACACTGATTTTTAGGTCTGTCTGGGGCTGGGAGGAGAAATCAGCATTCTAAAAACCTCCCCCCATGCTTCTGATGATCAGCTAGAACTGAGAAGTACATATAATAAAAAGAGTAGGGGAACTGGAGTAGAAATACCAGCTAATTTTTAATATCCGCCCTTAAAATACTCTAAATCCAAATTGTATGATCTCTTTCATGAAACTTTCCTAGCATTTAAAAGACCCACTAGAAACAAAAGAGAAAAAAAACCAGTGGGACTACATCAAACTAAAAAGCATCTGCACAGCAAAGGAGACCATCAACAAAATGAAAAGACAGCCTACCAAATGAGAGAAGATATTTGCAAATCATATATTTAATAAGGAACTAATATCTAAATAATATCTAAGATATATAAATCAACAACAAAAAGCCCAAAGAACCCAATTAAAAATCGGCAGAGGATCTGAATAGACATTTTTCCAAAGAAGACATACAGATGACCAACAGGCACATGAAAAGATGTTCAACATCATTAATCATCAGGGAAATGCAAATGAAAACCACAATGAGATATCACCTCACACCTGCTGAAATGGCTATCATCACAAAAATAAGAAATAGCAAATGTTGGAGAAGATATGGAGAAAAGTTAACTTAATACACTGTTGGTGGGAATGTAATTTGGTGTAGCCACTATGGAAAACATTATGGAGATTCCTCAAAAAATTAAGAATAGAACTACCATATGATCTAGCTATTCCATTTCTGGGTATTTATCTGAAGAAAATGAAAATAATAATTTGAAAAGATGTATGTACCCCTTTGCAGCTTTATTTACAGTAGCCAGGATATGGAAACAACCTAAGTACCCAGCAACAGATGAATGGATAAAGATGTGGTTATACACACACACACGCACACACACAAACACACACACACACACACACACACACACTATGGAATACTACTTAGCTATAAGCAAACATAAAATCTTGACATTTGTGACAACATAGATAGACCTTGATAGTATAAGTGAAAAATGTCAGAGAAAGACAAATGATTTCACTCATAAGTGAAATATAAAAAAATCAAAAATAAACAAAACAAAACAAAACAAAAACAAACACATTAATACAGAGAACAGATTAGTAGTTACCAGAGGGGAAGGGGAGTAGAAGAGGGTGAAATGAGTGAAGGTGTTCAACTGTACAGTAACGAATGGAAACTAAACTTTTGGTCGTGAGCAGGTTGCAGTGTGAAATATAATCTGCACACATGAAACATATATATAATGTTATAAACCAATGTTATCTCAACTACAACAAAAAGAACCACTGGAGATATTAAGATTGCTATTAAGGTCTATCAACACTTACGTATTGGCAGGTAAAATACAAAAATCATTACTATCCAAATCAGAAAAGTGATATAAAAACAAAATGCAATAGAACATGTATTTATAAACCTGTTAAGCCTTTTATAAAATATGACAATTATAGGCAGAAATGAAGTCAGTCATTTAACAAAAGTGTTCTTCTTTTACTGTATAGGAAACTCAGTGTGAAGGGCCTTGAAAGGCAGCCACTAAAAAAGATAAGTGACCTTGGGATTACTTTTATGTACTAATTCCTAAGCTAGAAAGAGGCAATTGACAGATATACACTACTAAGTTTCACACCTGAAAGACTGTTATGGACATCATACTTTAAAAGAGATATAGACAACTTGGACAATAGTTACATAGGAATAACCAGAATAGTCTATGTATGAACTTAAAACCCTGCCACGTAAACCACAATGGGATATAACTACACATCTATTAAAACAACCATCAAAAGAAAAAATAACCTGAGAATACCAGGCACTGGCAAGGATGTGGAGTAACTAGAACTCTCACACATTGCAGAAAAAAATGCAAAACTATGCAGTCACTTTGGAAACAGTTTGGCAGTTTCTCATCAAGATAAACATATATTTACCATATAACTCAGCCATCCTGGTCCAGGTATTTACCCAGGGAATTAAAAACTTATATTCAAACAAAAACCTATATGCAAATGTTTATAATAGATTTAGTCATAATTGCCCAAAACTAGAAACCAGCTGGATGTTGTTTAACAGATGAATGGATAAAATATATACCATGATGATGAAATACTACTCTACCATAAAAAGGAACAGACTTTGATTCACTCTAGAACATGGTTGAATCTTAAATGCATTTTGTTAAATGAAGGATGCAAAAAGCTACATATTTTATGATTTAATTTACATGACATTCAGAAAAAGGCAAATGTATAAGGATGGAAACAGACCAATAGTTGCCATGGGTTGAGGAAGAAGGGTTGACTAAAAGAAGAGGAAGCATGAAGGATTATGGGGTGATGGAACTGTATTCTTCAGTACTGTGGTGAACACATGGCTCTAGGCATTGGCAAAAGCCCATAGAACTGTACACAAGTTTATTCAAATTTTAAAAAGTACTCAGGATATGGGCATACCCCCAAAGAATGGTAGAACCACTCTAAAGGAGATGGGAAAGTAATGAGTGCCATGGCCTAAGCAACTTTGGAAAACAAGATTTTGACTGGATACTGTAGAAAGCACTATACACAGTGTACTCTAATTGGTAAATTTGTTTCTCACAGTGATATTAGTTAGCGATTCTGAAACTGCTTTACACATATATTAAGGGTGATAAATTAATAAATATATTATAGATACTGAGAGCCAGGATTCTCACTGCAGGTGAAAGAAACCACAAATAAGCAAAGCGAGAATGTAAATGAACCATTTCATGTTGGTTTGGATGTATGAATATGAACTCACGTTTACTTTAATAGATATCCAGGTAGACAGGTACAGAAGTAAATTTAGTTGTGTGTGTATCCTGGGTTAGTATATATACATGTATCTCCTAGATGTTCTCTGAGAAAACCTAGGATCTGTGACTCCTGAGCAGCAAGGTGTACACCTAAGTTGAGATCTTGGTTTCTGAATAACAGTCTCCAGTAAAAGGAATCAGGTTTCCTTGGAAAAATGATTCTCGGGTTAGGACAGGAAAATGCATCTCAGGTGCTAGAAAAATAAAGAGATGTTCAACGCAAACCAACCAACAAACAAAAAAGGGCAAGAACGTATTGAAAGGAGCGAGAAGTCAACCTGAAAGAGCTCTCAATGATCAAAGCAGGAACTTGAGTCAAAAAATAAATAACAATCGTACTGGATATTAATCCAAAATAAAATAAATATCCATGAGTCCACATAAATAAACAATTGAATAAATAAACCAAAGTGGGAAAAGAGATATTCTTCCTTGAAGAATTCCAATTAATAAATGTAGAAGAAATAGAGGAAACAGAAAATCCCCAACAGAGCAGCAGAGTAATAACTGATACAGGCAAAATCCACTGACAAATGCTACAATTAGTAGATGAAAGTTTAAAGAAAAAGAGAATTTTGCATCATCTCAAAGTATCTCCCCTAAAATATTTATTACTATGATGTGATTAAGTCCCCCCCCACCCAATTCATATGTTGAAATTCTAACACTCAGTGTGATGGTATTAAGAGATGAGGCCTTTGGGAGGTGATTAGGTCATGAAGGCAGAGTCCCCACATGGGATTAGTACCTTTATAGAAGAGGCCCATGAGAGCCCTGTGAAGACACCATGAAAAGATTTCTCCTACGAACCAGGAAGCAGGCCATCACTAGACTCTGAATCTGCTGGTGTCTTGATCTGGGACTTCCTAACCGCAGGAACACTGAGAAATAAATGTTTGTTTTTTATAAGCCACCCAGTCTATGGTATTCTGTTATAACATCCCAAATGGACAAAGACAGAGATTGGTACCAGAAGTGGGGTGCTGCTATAAAATTCCTTAAAATGTGAAAGCAGCTTTGGAGCTGGCTAATTAGTAAAGGCTGGAAGAGGTCTGAAGTTCATGCTAGGAAAAGGCTACACTGCTATTAATAGACCTTTAAAGACAATTCTGGTAAGGGCTCAAAAAAAAGAGAGAGCTGTAGAAAAAGCTTCAGTAGTCTTAAAGAATACCAAAGTAATCCTGAATAGAATGTCACTAGTAACATGGATGGTAAATGCCATTTTGATGAGGTATCAGATGGAAGTAAGGAACAAGTTATCATCCAATGGAGGAAAGGCAATCCTTGCTAATAAAGTGGCAAAGAACTTAGCTGAATTGCATTCCTGTCCTAGTGTTTTATGGAAGGTAGAACTTGTGAGTAATGAAATTAGACATATGGCTGAGGCAATTTCTAAGCAAAGTGTTGGAGAGGCCTGGTTTCTCATGACTGCTCATAACAAAATGCAAGGAAGAGAGAAATGAATTAAAGACAGAATTAATCAAAAGAGAAGCAAAACTTAAAGATTTGGAACATTCTCAGCCTATTTATATTTATATTGAAAAGTATGACACAACCTATACAGGAGAGAATAGGAAGTATATGGCCAAAGGATCATCTCACAGGGAGATCAGTTAGCCATCTAAACAGAAGATATGACCTATTATCCAAGACAATGGAAGAATGATCCTGAAGGCAATTCAGAAATCATCAGGGCTATCTCTCCCATCACAGAGAGCCCCCGTTAGAGCAACAGCCCAGTAAATCCCTGGGCTGCCCTTGTGACCCCAGACTAGAACAGCCACACAATTCAAGCCCAGGGGAGTCACAGGCATGTCACCGAGCTCAGAGCCATCTTAGGAATGGGGCCACTCAAAGCCACAGGGCAGAGCCAACCAGAGCCTTGGGGGCCCAGCCCCTGCCAGGCAAAGCTCGGGGCACAACTGCTGCCTCAGTGTGTCCAGAAGTGGGGCTTCTATCCCAGTGGGCCCGGACAGCAGAGGATACTCTCAAGATTTAAGGTCTAATAGCATTTGGCTCGTTAGGTTTCAGACTTGCTCAGGACCTGTTACTTCTATTTATTTCCAATTTCTCCCTTTTAGAATGGGAATATCTATCCTATGCCTGTCCCACTTTTGTATTTTGGAAGCACAGAACATGTTTGATTTCATACGTTCACAGTTAGAGAGCAATTTGTCTCAGAATGAATCATACATTGAATTTCACCCATATCTGACTTAGATGATACTTACATACGAGTTTAGAATTAAGACTTTAGAATTTTGAGTTGATGATGGAAGGAGTTAAGACTTTTGGAGCTATTGGATAGAATGAACATATTTTGCATGTGAGCAGGACATAAACTGGTAGAGGGCAAGGAGCAGAAAGCTCTCTTCTGAATGTTTGTGTCCCCACAAAATTCATATGTTGAAATTCTAACCTCCCAGGTGATGGTATTAGGTGGTGAGCCTTTGGGAGGTGATTAGGTCAGAGGGATTAGTCTCTGAATGGGATTAGTCTCTCCCCAAGAGAGACCTCTCGCCCCTTCTGCCCCGTGAGAACAAAGTGAGAAGACAGCCCTCTATGAACCAGGAAGCCGGGTCTCTCCAGTCACCAAGTCTGCTGGCACCTTGATCTTGGACTTCCCACCCTTAAGAACTGTGAAAAATAAATGTGTGTTGTTTATAAGCCACCCAGTCTATGGTATTCTGACAGCTTGAACAGACCACAATGTTAACTATGAAAGGAAAAGAGTGGTTTTGCAGCAGGGAACCTTGGTGAGTACCACATTAACCATGTGTTCAAGGTTAACATCCTCGTGATGAGATCTACTGATAGTATGATCGGGTGATATCATGCACTGAGAAGGGTATATCCTCTCTGTGGCATTCTTCCTCAAAATGCACAACCTCAATCTAATTATGAAAAAACACCAGATAGACCCACACTGAGTATATTCTATGAAATACCCAGCAGGTACTCATGTCCAGGTCATGAAGACAAGGGAAGACTGAGGAATTGCAATGGATAAGGAGATAGGACAAAACTGCAATGTGAGATCCTGAGTTGAATCCTGAAACAGAATAAGGATTTTAGTGAAAAAAACTGGTGAAATCCAAATAAAGTGTGTAGTTTAGTGAGTTATATTGTACTAATGTTAATTTCTTGGTGTTAATACATGCACTATGATTATATAAGATGTTACCATTAGAAAAGCTGAATGAGCGGCATGGGAAATTCTTCGTCTTGTTTTGTAACTCTTGATTGCATGTCTTATTTCAAAATTAAAAAAAAAAATTAAAAGAAAAGAAATCTGCCCATGAAAAACAGTTGAAGGGGCGTGGGGGCAGATGGTAACCTGTCAAACAGAAGCTTCAGGGAAGTCATGAGGGCTGATTTTTAAAAGTATGAAGGGATACCATGAAGAGGAGAAATTCAGTTTGCTCAGTATTGGTTTAATTGGTAGAATTAGGACCAAGTTAGCAACTAGTCAGAAAAAATTACAGCTCACTAGGAGATATCATGGGAGGCAGAATGTTCCAAGGATGGAGTGGGCCGTCTCGGGAGATGGTTTTGTATGACTGGAAGTGAAGCAAGGGCTCGAAAACCACTCCTCAGGTACATTCTAGACAGGTTTTCTAACACCCTGCTCCTCAAAATGTGGTTCAGAGACTAGCATTATCCACGGCAGTATCACATGGGAGCTGTCAGAAATTCAGAAATGCAAAATCTCAGGCTCCACCTATGCCTACTGAAGAAGAATCTGTATTTTGCCATAGTCTCTAGCTGATTCATAGGCACAATGAAGTGTGAGTAGCACTGCTATAGGGCAAACTGAGCCCATGGCCTTTAAAGGTACCTCCCAATGTGGTTCTTACATCATGGTAAAATTATGAATGACTCCAACATGTACTCAGTCATCATTTTGGTTTGATATTTAACTTTTAAACAATTTATGAAATGCTACATCTAATGATAAAGTCTTTGAATAAAATATATTTGAATACTATTAATAAAACTATAAAATCAAAGGTCTGCTTAACTTAAAAGTAACTTAAAAAGTAACTTAAAAGTTTCTGAAGAGTACAGCCTCAAAAATTACCTCTTCAAAGTAAGCTTTCATTTATTACATTATTTTTGCTATTATTTTAAAATTCTATACCATATTTGTGCCTTGTTTCCCACATACACATTTCCATTTCTCAAGGCAAACCCTAAATCAATCACACATTACATATATAAATAGAATTAAAATTCTTATCAGAACGGTAGAAGCTTCACAGGGATTTAATATCGCTTTAAAATTATTTATGCAAATGTGAAGTGCATAAATAACACTGCTACAAAAAAGCATGTCACACAAGGAATGTAAATAGCTTTTACATTTCTTGTTTATAATGCAAAAAATCAGAAAATACCTTCTGTGTTTTTTAAGCCATAATTTTTCCATGTAGGATAGACTGTCTTCTTTAAATTCAATCGTAAGTGGTTCTGTCCAAATTCTCAGATTAGTTTGTACTTCACATTCTTCCAATGAGTCTATAAAAATAAACATAATATGCATAATTAAGGTAACCTAGTCTGCAAATTACCACATCTTCTCTCAAGATATAGAATTCACCATTTTTGAGGCAAATATGCTTTGATATTTGTCTGTATAATCAATAGTTCTAGGCTTAAATGATGCAAAAGTGTTAAATATTGGTGATTTATTCTATTACTGTATAGATAGTTTTCTTCAATAATTTCTTGAAATGAAAAAAATCTTATGATTCACAAGGTTTTTTAAAGCAACTAATTATTTTACACGATAAAGATAAATACAAATAGATTCATTATATATTCTATAAATGCACACACACATAAAGGTATGTGTTAGAGCCACTGACAATAATATTTACACATTATGGGAAACAGAAAATAAATAACTCAAAATGGCACCTGGAGGAGAGTGCCATTTTGGCACTCTCTGTCCTCATGGCACCAACTGTCCTCATGAATTTATATCTACATGGCAACTTACTTCCAGATGCTTAAGATGTTTCTGAAGTACTACTAAATTAAAACCACCATTCAAAGATATTTAAAACTGATGGAGATTTCTGGGAAAGAAAGCAGCATAAATACAGAGTTACTAGTCTCTCCACCCTCCTAGATATTAGCCCTCTCTCCATAATGACCACAACGGGAGGAAAAATGTGGGAGAAGATGGAGAAGTAGTAAAGAGGGAAACAACTATTTTTTTATAGACTGAAACTAGAGAATAATCCCAAGCTCATACTGCAGCCTTTAATAAATAGCTTTTAGAAACAGCCAAATGCCAGCAATAGAAATAAACCAAAAGAATGTAAGTCATCCACTCGTATTCTTCCCGAAGTGTAGAGCAGTGTTGAAGAAAGCAACTGGAGGATGTTCTGAGAACCACCATCAGAACGCATGAACTGAAAGAGTAGGAGTCAAGGACAAGAGCAAGTCATAGAAAAAAGGAGAGGCCTCCACTGTGAGTCCTCCTTTTCATAAGGAAACAAAATATTTCCCGGCAAGGAAGCTGAAAGGGAAAAAAAATGAGGACTCAATTTTTTTTCTGTCCAGGTCATGGAGAAAAGCCACTTGTGGCTTGAGAGATAACCCCCAAGTCTAGAAGGGTGATGAGGAGGAAGGAGATGAAGCAGCTGACCTGTGACTCACTCTTCTCCCATCACCAATGGCACATTCCCAGGAAATAAAGATGGCAGGTGGCCTGGGTTAACTTGCTTGTGAATATGCTAATAACTAGACTTTCTGGCAAACAGATGAATGATATTTTCTAGAAAGAGAGTCTTTAGCTATGTAATGCATTCAGCAGGATAAGCTTTGTTTCAAATTGCTTACAGAAAACAAATCTAGAACGCATGGATTCATGAGTCACGTCTCCCTGAACAATGCCACACAAGCTATGGAACTGAGGTTTTGGTTTGCTCCCTTGTTTAATGGTTCCCTAGCTACCTTTTGTGTGAAGTTGTGTAAGACGTCCCATTGTTCATATTGAAGGGATGATGCGTATTTTCCTTAATAGACAATGCTTTTAAAAGTCTTAAGGTAAATTTGCCCAAGGTGTTTAAGGAACAGCCAGGAGGCCAGTGTGGCTGAAACAGAACAAACCAGGGAGAGAGTAATAGGAAGTGAGATCACAGAGATAGGGACTTCAGATTACATTGAACCTTCTAGGCCATTGTAAGTATTTGCCTTTCACACTGAAGGAAATGAAATTTTACAGTTCACTAAAACGTAATCAAGTTAGAAATCAATAACAGAAATGACTAGAACACTTGAAAATTCAAAGCTAATGGCCAAGAAACACAGGAAAACATACTCAGTGTCATTTGTAATGAGGTACACAAATGAAATATACAATTTCATGTCTATCAGACAAGAAAAAATTTTTAAAACCTGACAGTTAAAGTGTTGGTGATAATGGGAAGCAGCCAAACCATTTATATACTGCAGAGAGGAATATAAACTAACACAAATACTTTGGTAAAAAAATTCAGGTTTACCTAGTATAGTTAAAGACACAGACACCCTATGACCCAGCTATTCTGCTCTCAGGAATAGACACCTAGAAATGTGTACACATGTGTACTAGGAGACTTATGCAAGAATATTCAAAACAGCAGTGTTTGCTGGGTAGGGCTAAGGGAATAAGTGATGTTGAAGCACTCAGCAACTAAAAATAATGGAAAGCCGTTACCAACCCTAGGCTTGAGAGGACAAAGTTGGAGAAGTTTGTAAGAAGTCATTGAAAGCAAGGGGTGTGGACAAAAGGTCATCTAAGTGCAGCTCTGTAACACGAGTAGAGAATGCAGTCACTACAAAATCTCAGCACATCAAGGAGAGGAAAAGTAAGTACCTCTACCTCTTTCTACCCCAAATGGGAATCAACCTAAACAAACATCAACATTTCAACAGGTAAACAGTGGTGTAATCATATAAAGAAGACTTTTAAGCAGAAGACTCTTAAGCAGGGAAAATGAATGAAATACAACTATGCACATCTTTATGGGTAAATCTCAGTAAATTATGTTGAATAAGTTAAACAAGTTGGAAAAGTGTACATATACTAGTTTTCCATTTACACAATGTTTAAATACATGCAAATTTAACAATATATTGTTTAGAGATACACACATGCAGTAAACTGCAAGGAAATCAAGGGAATGAAAAAACACAAATCCAGGCTAGTGATAATCACTTAGAGGGGAGGGAAGAGGAAGAGAACAAGTTCTTATTGTTTTGTTTTTCTCCATAAGGTATATAAATTTTATAAATGTTCTTTTTATCTACTTAATATCTTAGGGAAAGGAAAATGTTTGCACACACATACATATAATATACACGCACATAAACAATCACATTTATAATACTCTGAGGCAAAATAAAATCACATATTATATCAACAGAAGTCCTCATCTTAATGATTTCTCCATGGCAACCACACTGTTGACCTCATTTCTTTACTTAAAAACGCAGTCCTCCATGGGTTTTGATGATAATACACTTTACCAACTTTCCTCCTATATCTATGCCACTCTTTGTCTTGTTTGTAGCCTTGTCTTTCCAAGCCACTAAATGTAATTCCTCTCTAGCTTGTTGTGCTACAACCTTGCTCTCTGAGGTCCAGCCGTGCACATCTACCTTCAGTTCCATTAACACAATACGCTCTCTTCATCATGGAGCCTCTGTACATTCTAATTTGTCTCCACTCTCCAACTCATTTTCTAGACTTCAACTTGAACCTTGGCTTCTTAGAAATCCCTTTTTAATTATCTGTATCAGTCAGGGTCCTGACAGGAAAGAAAAAACGCAAAGGGGTAATTTGAAGAAGATCAAATGAAGGGACTAATTTTTAATCATGGTAAGGTTAAGGGAACAAGTGATGTTGAAGCACTCAGAGACTAAAAATAGTGGAGAGCTGTTACCAACCCTAGGCTTGAGAGGACAAAGTAAGGCAAGTGCTGTAAGTAGTCATGGAAAGCAATGGCTGTGGATGAAAGGTCATATGAGTGGAGCTAATGATATACGCAGACAAAGCAGTAACTGCAAAATCTCAGCACATAAAGGAGAGGGAGAGTGAATACCTCTACCTCTTTCTTCTCACCCTTCAATGTTCTGCTAGTGTCTCCAACTGGTCAAACCCAACCAGAAGCCAGAGAACAAGGGAGTTCACGTGATGCAGCCTCTAAAGATCAACCTCTAGGGGCACAGAGTAGGGCAGAAATGGGAAAGAACGGATCTGGAGAGACAGAGTCTACTTAGTTTGCATCTAAGCATCCATTTGTCTGTCTGTCTCTTCCTCTGAAAACAAAACAAAACAAAACAAAACTAACTCATGTCTGAAGCACAGGGAACACAAAGTTCTAGAGCCACTATGTATCACAGGGAGATTTCAATTTAGTGATACTCCCAACTAAATTTAAATGTTAGATACCAGTACTACGTGTCATATTAGGTATCAGGAAAAAGAGAGGAAAAAAAAAAAAACAATTACTCAATATACAACATAGCTGCCATGGTTCTTCATTTTGTAGCTTGTTTTGAAGCCTACTTTGATTTGTTTACCATAGTTTCCTTCTCTCATCACCCATTCTGTTTACCTTACTGTCTGCCAACCCCTTTTACCTGGTAGAGGACTAAAATCTTTCTCAAAAGATTCAAGACCATAGAAGCCCTCTTTTCACTGGGTTGCCACATTTTTCCAATGAACATTATTACTGGACACAGAAAATTTAAGTATGTCACTGAATGGTTTGCAGATGAAGTCTATCTTTTCTTTATTGTATGATAACAATCTAATTGTTCCTTCATACTTGTGCTCAAACAACATGGTCGGTACAGTGACCCTTCCTGACTATTAACTCAGTGCTGATGAGCCCCAAATGGCAGTGGGTAGTCTCAGCTTCCTGTTTAATGGAAGTTTTGCCGGAGTTTCATGTAATACAGAGCCCCTTGTAGGAAAAGCACCCCAAACTCACAAGATGTTGTTTCTCAGCTGGAACCCATACTGAACCTTCAGTAGGCCATTCCACAAAACTATCAAGCTAGCTGGATAGTGCTGCACATGGTAAGATGAGTGAATTCCATGAGTATGAGCCTATTCCTATACCTTTTTCATAATAAAATGAGTGTCTTGATCTAAGACACTCATTGTGTAAGACACCACAGTGACAAATAAAGCTTCTGCTGGCAGATATACTACAGGAAGAGAAGGCAAATCCTTTTCTGAAATATGTAGCTTTTCCCATGAAGACAAATTACTGCCCTACCCATGATGGAAAGGAACCAATATAATCATTCTGTAACCGATACTCCCTGTTCACAAAATCCACTTAGCATCATGCCATCAATCTAATGGGCAAGCATTATCTTCTGTGCAATAGCAAGACAATCAAGGTTCTTTGGGACTATATAATGCTAGAAAGCTGGAGAGTTAATGTAGGTCTGAAGCAAGACTGTGAGGGTATACTGTAACCTCTGCCATATGTTATCAAACTATCTCTGGTTATATTTATTAATAGAAATAGAAAAGAATACATTTGATATGTCAAGGAGCAGTAAACTAT
Source organism: Balaenoptera ricei (assembly GCF_028023285.1). NCBI lineage: Eukaryota > Metazoa > Chordata > Mammalia > Artiodactyla > Balaenopteridae > Balaenoptera > Balaenoptera ricei. Next base: position 62,556,688 of record NC_082642.1, read on the forward strand.
AGCCCTTGGGCCAAATCTGGCCCACTGCTTTTGTATGGCTTTCAAGCTAAGAATGGTTTCCACATATTTTAATGGCTGAAAAAAATCAAAAGAAGGATAATATATTGTGACATGTGAAAATTATGTAAAATTCAAACTTGTATCCATAAACAAGGTTTTATTAGAAAATAGTCACACTCGTTTGTTTATATATTGTCTTTCATGATACAGTGGCAGAATTGTATGGCCCTTCTGAATGGCCCTCAAAGCTTAAAATATTTACTATCTGTCACTTTACAGAAAAATCAACCCCTAGGCTAGGTCAATAGCTGTCTCCCTCCTCCAGTCATGGAGAATGTGTTGGTTTTCTCCAGCAAAGACACTACATCTAGAAAAGCAACTGTGACCTGTATCATCATCATCGGATCAAGTTTAATCTGTAGTCATTTTCCAAGATCATTGGCTTTTGTACCAAATAAGTAAGTTAAATGGAAATATAATAAAAAGCAGTATTCCTGCATCTTTCAGGTCTTTGATGTTGGCATTAATCTTTGCAATCCCCAGGTATTGCTTCTGGCATGGTATTTTATTAGCATGGACATTGGTAAGGAAGGGAGACAGTTCTAGGGTCTTCTACTTACGTACTACCACAACAACCTTCATGCCACAGGTCAGACCATCAATATAGGCATTATTCCTGTTACTGAGTATATGTGTTCCCAAGAGTCAAGACTGGGAAAATAACCACATAATGGTCCCACAGTCCCAATGCACTATGAGACAGAATAAAGACAAGAGTCTATCTATCATTCCACTTCCATAAATCTCTAAGACTGACTGGTGGATTACGGTGGTACTTAGGGTCTCCAGGGTCTCTAACTGTCAGTTCAGACCCAGAATCTAATAACCCCTCTGAAGGTCTGGGCATTGCCTTTCCTCAGTGCATGTTTATCCTGGTAAATAGCCATAAGTTCTGTAGTGAAAGCTTAGAGGAAGATTCATAGTGTACCCTGTGACCACACTACAAAATGCTGCAAAAGGACCCAGCCTCTACCTCAAGGGGCTTCAGGTTTGTGGTCTGGCTTAGGGCTGAGAACTTTATAATAAACTCTGAATCCCCAATATGGTAACTCAAGTTGGGTCTCTGTGCATCAGGATGGAAATTTTCTACTCGGATAGGAAAAACAGGAGTCTATACAAACTTGTTCATTCTTATGTACTCCAATTAGTACCACAGATCTCTGTGAATTGAAACAATCTAATTACTAGTCTTCCTTGCCCCTTATTTTGGTAATTTTTCCACTATAACTTTGATAATTATATGCCAACATCTGGCCTCTACCACTCCAGGTTTCCATGATTCCTTTGAAATCAGGCAGTTCAATTCCATTTAAGCATCTTTATCCACAATCTTCAGCCTATAGAGGAAAGCTACAACACATCAGTTCTTCTATTATTTTTAAATACTATGTCTTCAAAGTGGACAATCAAAAAGGTATTTCTATAGAACACTTAATCCCTTTCAGAGTAAAAAAGTAAAAAATACATCAACATGTGAAAGCACAAATAAAAGAGCACATAAAATAACATAGTCAATGAGAGTTATATTGATGTACATACTAAAACAGGGTATACAAATAAAGTCTTGGAAGTGTTAACGAAATTGACATATCATGAACAAATGTAGGAAAAATATTTGAAAGAGAGAACATTATTTAGTAAAAAATCAGATTTTAATTGGGAATAAGGTGTGTGATATCTTGACATTAGGAATTACACTATGTTACAAAAGAGGACTAATCAGGAGGGTTCCTTCACTGGAAAAAAAATGAAATAAAAATCATAAAATTGAATGCTGTCGACTAAGTTACATGATTTAAGTTTATTATCTAATATTTTATTTTTAATGAAAAGCAATTGGAAGCCTCAACAAGATTCTGAGTAATAAAATTTATAAATTGAATACTTCTAAAGGTATGATTTCCCTCAAAAGGTACTGGGAAACAAAGAAAAGGCACTATACACTTCGGTCATCCAGATCTTTAATGTTTAGAATATGGGTGTGAAAATTACCAAGGAAAAATAAAAACAAATATTTCTTCAAAAAGAAAGAAAAACAAAAGACAAATTAATTATCCCCCTGAACTTCACAGCAGTCCTTGAAATATATTTCTCAAGACACATATAAGAAAATTCTCTACTCCTCTCATCTCATAGATCCTCCTGTTTTATATCTTGTAATTACAATTCAATAAAGGAATAGTTGTTCTGACAAAACTTTCTGCTAGAAGAGGAGCTGAGAGAATCTAATTCTCTATTCATTTGACAGCCTGAATTTACGTAAGAAACAAAGGCAAATATATCCCCAATGCCCAATTCTGGGGTTTATAAATATTAAAACACTAAACCAATGGTCATAGAGTGACTACTCCTTTGAAGAGTTATATCAAACTACTATCCTAATGTTTCAGTGTTTCTGAACACTGCATTTATATTCACAGAGAATGGAGATAAAATAAATTCAGCTTTATTTTAAAGCATTCATTTTATTTAAAAAAACAAAGCAGTACCTGGTTTTGCTGCATGTAACTTCTGTTTCTCATTGTCATCATGATGTCCAGTTCTCCACTGATTTAGAACTTCTTGAAAGGATTGGGCAGAAGCTTCTTCAACAAATGGCCCTTCACACAAGAGCCTATCTCTTGGATTTGCACATTCTTCTTTCTTTGTTGTTGAAAGTTCTACCTAAAACAATTAACAGTGTATCTAAGTGTGCTTTACTAAATGTTCTGTATCTTACAATACAGGTAGCATTAACTACTGAGCATAGTGAATCACACATTATTTTTAAACTTAGAATAGAATGTTTTTAAGTTGAACTTATTTATGTGCTTTACTGATTTCTTTAAAACTATTGACAGTTTTAAACGGTCTCTTCAGAAAGTACTAAAACTAGAGCCTACAGGACTGAGGGTTTATCATTATGTTATCCACCAGCGTTTTCCCTGGAAAGCAGTGATAGCCTTGTATCTAATTCTACTTCTCCAGTCTCCTGCTCCCTGCAACCTCCCCACAGCAGAAAGAACAGTTTCTTAACATGTAAATCTGATGTCACTTCCTGCTCCAAACCCTCCGATGACTCTCTGTGAAACCCTCAGTTCCTATTAGGACTTATAAGGCTGTACACAACTTTGTACCCCTCTGCCTTTCACTTCACTTCCTTTAATTCTCCCCTTCATTCACCCTGCTCCAGCTAAACTTATCTTCTTTCAGTTCTAGGAACCCATCAAGCATATTCCACTCGAGGGCCTTGCGCAAGCTATATCCAATGCCTGGAATGGTCCCTTTTCATATCTTCACACAGCCATTCCACTCATTTAATTTGGTCTTGGCTCAAATGTCACCTACTCAGAGAATAGGTGATGACACTACTGATGACCCTAAAAACAAAGCCCCTTTCTCCTCCACTTTCCAATCTCTTATCTGCTTTATTTTTCTCTCAATAACTTATCTCCATGTGAATTTACTCTACATGTTTGTTTATTGCTGGTCTCTCCCCATTAGAATGTAATGGGATCAGGAATGTTGTCTGTTTCCTCAGTGCCAAGAGTAGTGCCTGGCACAAAGTAGGTGCTCATTAAAAGTTACCTGAATGAATGGACAAATTAATGAATGCATATGAAAAACTGCCTGCTTCTCAATGTAATGATGGGGGGAAAGGATGAATTCCGTACAAAATATAGATCCACTGTGAACACACAGAAGAAAATAAAGGTAGGATTTGGCAGTTATCCAGTGAATCAGAGAAAACAGCCAAATTAGGAATCTAAAGCAAAATAAGTTCCGCACCAATGCTGAATTATCAAATGTGGATTACCTACACTGATGAAATTGCTAAATCTCCATTGTGTATCTTCTAGATACAACAGTAGAATCCTCTATGTTCAGCCCTTAATTGCAGAAAAACCAGGCAGATTGTCAGAGGACAACTGAGTGAAAATCGTTAAATATGTGCATATATAAAATTCAGTATAAACAAAAAGCATCTGGAACCTACAGACACTATGCTAGTGGTTGACACAGAAACACAGAAATAGAAATAGGAGCAAAGAGCAGGAATTTAACTCAGATAAACAAGGATCCTATGGACAAAAAGTGGCAGGGGCAGTATTCCGGAGTGAGAGAATGGTATATATGTTAAGGCATGGAGTTAAAGAACACAGTGGCATGGAACTGTATGCAGTTGTGTTGCTATAGTAAAAAGTGGGATATGAGAAAATATAAAGGGTGGAAAGACAAGTAGGGGCAGATTGTAAAGGATCCTGCCTGCCATCCAGAGAAAATTACACTTAAACATCTTGGAAATGCAAACCTACTGAAGAGTCCCACCCAGTAGCTACTGAAGAGTCCCACACAGTAGTGTGGGAGAGAAAGAAATTGGAGAACAGTGAGTTTGGATGCAAGGAAACCAATTAAAATTTATATCCAGTTCTCAATATCTATCAACATTACAAATGCATAACCCTCTTCACCTAAGAATTTTAGGATTTTATCATATGGATATACTCATATATATGCAAAACAATATTTTTCAAAATTATTTTTTCTACTATAGTTTATACTGGCAAAAGATTAAAACAGTATAAATGCTGATCAGAGAAAACATAGTTAAAAAGTTATTTTATAGCCAATAAATGGAATATTTTACAACCACTATATAGAATGAGAAGGCTGTGGAATACACTTATATGGATAACAAAACTACTGTTAAGTGTAAAAAGCATGTTTGCAGAGCAGTATGCAACACACTAATATTTGTGTTAAGAAATACCTACATACAAAAGTAGAATAATTATTAACTTCTAGAAGGGGAGAGAAGAAAATGCACTTTTCACTTTATAGACCTTTTGCACTTTAAGCAAAAGCTAATTTCAGTATTTGGAATAGCAATAAGAATAGAAGTGACCAAATATTCAAGAGTTTTCAGACGGTTTTAAGATGAGATGTGGTAACTGATTGGATATGCAAAGGAGAAAGAGAAATGACTATAGAAAATAAATGTTCCTGCTGGCTTGGAAAGCTAGAAGAGAGGCTGCCACCAACAGTAACATCCATAGGTTTTGGAGAAGACATGATGAATTTCGTTCGGAAATACTGAGTCTTAGAAGTATGTGGGAAGGTATTTACAGGTATTCAGTAAGCAATATGTGAATGCGTGTGTATATGTATGCTGCACTCATGAAGATGCACTGAAAACTCAGTGCTTAATACAAAAGAAGTTAAGTATTCTGGTGATTCTAGCAGCTTTCCAGGGCAGCTCCTTTCCAAGCAATGAATCAGAGACATAAGACATTCGCATTTTACAGCTATGCCTATGGAATACTTGGCTTCCACACAGCGGTGGCAGGAAAGGGAAAAGCCAGAGGATAGTACATTGGCTCTTAAATGTTTCAGCTCAGAACTGTCATATGTCACTTCCACTCAGAGCCCATCAGGACCCTGCCCGATTCTACAGGGGCTAGGAAATTTGAAGAAGCACATGGAATCCAATGCTGTGCATCAATTACCCCTCTAGGCTACATGATACCCCACAAAATATGTTTTAATATCCCCACTGTCCAGAAAAGGAAACAGAGGATCAAAAGGTTAAAGTAAACTACCCGATGTTACAAAGCTAGAAAACCAGAGTCAGGATTTCAGACCCAGGTTTCAGTCTCTAAAATGAAAGTTCTTTCATGAACTGCACCCATTTCCAAGGATATCCACTGGCTTGAATCCATAAGAAAAGTCCTAAGACAGATATCAGGCTTTAGCACCATTTTGACTCTTCCAGGCATTCAAATTGCTTGGTAAGCCAATTAAAAATCAGATTCCTGGGCCCAACCTAGATGTAAAAAAAAATCGAAGTTTGAGTGGCAGGCCAGGAATGCACATTTTTTACAAACTTACCCAGTGATTCTGATGCTTATTGCAGCTGGAGAACCTCTGCTCCTCAGCACAGAGTAGTACGAAGCATATGAGGGGGGTACCTCTTTAGTGTGTGCACTGTGTACAGGTGCACACCTGAGGGTCGACAGCAGGCATGCCCAACCAGGACTACTCACCAGAATGACTGAGCAGGTGTTAAAACCACACGTCTGGACCCACCCAGAGAGATGCTAAACTCAGTCATGTGTGTTTCTCTAATGTTTCTCCAGTTGATTCTAATGTGCATTCCTGGATGAAACTACTGAATTAATGGCTTTACGTTAAGACCAGGGGTGGAGGGTCTATACAGCATACACAGTTACCGATGGGAACAAGAGGCAGCATTTATTTTAGGGATTAAAAGAGCAGGCAAAAGAGTAGCTCTATAGCTTTCTAGTAGAGCTCGTTACTTAAATCCTCTCTGGCTTTCTCATCTGTTAAGTGAGATAATGATAATGTAAAACTTATATGGTTATTGTGATTATTGGATAAGATAAAGCAATTAAAGGATTAAGCCTAGCATACAGTGTTTAATAAATGTTAGCTGTTGATTTATCACTATTTTTATTGGTAGGATAAATTAGATAAAATGGCAGGCATGAAGGAGAAACCTTTAAAACCACAGCCTCTGGGTAATGGTTAAAAGCAGGTAATTTGGGGTCATAAGGCCTGGGTTCAAATTGAAGTTCCACTATCAATGATATCTTGGGCAATTTAAAAAAACTACTTTGCCACTATTTTCTCATCTGAAAAAAAAAGAAAAAAATTTAAAAGGGTAAAAAGAGATAATACACGTAAAATATGTAGGATGGTGTCTGGCACATAGTCGGTCCTCAGTACATTATTATTCTAATAAGACTGTAACTCATTCAGTGATTATTCACAAGCACCCTTGGCAGGTCTATTAGTGAAATTCATGCCAAACTGCTAACCTTCCTGGACAATACAAGTATAGTTTCTCTGCTGTAAAGAGGTCCTACTACCATAGAGCATGTTTCCTTTTATGTTCTCTGAGCAAGGGTTAGGAACTCACGGGACTGAAGTTCAAGACTGATTCTGTCACAAAGTAACAAGCTGTGTGACTCTGGCCAAGTTACTATTTCTGAACTACAGTGAAAAGGCGAGTGGCATCTAAAAGAATGAGGATTATTAATTACAAGGATCAAAATTTGAGGAAGTTTCTTTCTTGCTAAAGAATCAATACAACAAGTCTATTATTAAAACACAAACATGAGCTGATGAAAGCTTATCTAGTACATCATAGGATCAGTAATCAATCTGAATGACCACACAATTTGGTATAAATCTGATTTTAAATAACTGTGAAATTGCCTGTCACCTAAAACACTTGGCAAGGTTTTGTATTTTTAGCCTCTCTGAGATCCTGATTAACATAAAATTGTTATATTGCATTGTGGGGTTTTTTTTCTATATTTCTCCCAAATATTCATTTCCTGATGTGGTGAAAATGCCTGGAAAGCAATATGAGCAAAGGATCATTCATCAAAAAACTAGTAGCCAGAGAAATCAAAGCAATCTCTTTAAAAGGATTTTTACAGTGAAAGTGTTTCTGATTAATAAAAAAACAAATTCATATTAACCAACAATGTGATCAAATAATCTCCAAAACTCTACAGCTCTAGTTGAGTATATGAATGACAGTTTCCATGATCATGTATGACAGAAAATGTCTACTATATTTTCCTCAGCTTACCTCAGAGCTGCTCCCCTGAAGAAGAAGAGATTTGGTTTTATGCTGACTTTTACTAATCCCTTTTGTAGAACAATTCTCCCCTCTGGGTTCATCCGGACCAACTTTCTTTATAAACCGATGGGCAACATCCAATACATTGGATAATATTTGAGATTTTGCCTATAAATAAACAAAATAGGAATAAAAAGCCTAATATGTCAGCCTAAGTAATTTAGATATATTAAATCGTGTTTTCATTATTCTATGACTAATAAACTTCAATGCATTTTATTTAATATTTAAAAATACAAATTGCCATTTACATCAACCATATAATAGTGACAGCTGCCATCTACTGAAGGGCTAGTTTGAGCTCATACTATCCTAAGTATCTTAAAAACATGTTATTTAATCCTCAACTCTAAAGCATAACTATTTTTTATCATTGCTTTAGGGATAAGGAAAGGAAAGTTTTGAGGGTTTAAATAACTTGCCCTTGGTCACATGGTGAGTGGGTGGCAGAGCTGGGAAGTGACCCCAGGTGTGTATAATTCTAATGACTCCTAGCCTTTCCACTATATCGACCCTAAATAGGTAGTGTGCTATTTTGCGCACATAATGGCTAAAGAACTAAATATAATCTAGAGGGAGCCTGAATAAGCAGTAATGAGTATTTTGTTGGTGATAAAACATCTTTAGAAAGTATTAACTACTCAAACGTGCACATCCAGAAGTGCCCTAGCAAACTCCCAGTTGTTCTCTTCGCCATGCCTTTGCTCATGAGTTTCACTTACCAGGAAGGCCCTCCCTCCTCTATTATCTTCCTTGTCGGGCACACTCCTACCTCTCCTTCTAGATTCACCCCAAGTTACTCCCATGGGTCCAGGCACCTCTCCCTGCCTCCCTCCCACAGATGCATGAGGCACCCATTCTCTGCACCCTCTTCCTACCCTGAGGAGATCCCTACCAGCCCACACAGTATTGATTTGATATCATCTTTTGATGTCTGTCTACACCATAAAAGTTCACAGAAGAAAAACATCATGCCTTCTTCAATCTTTGTATGGCTACCACAGTGCCTGGCAAATAGCACATGGCAAAATAACATAAAAATAAGGTGTTGGGGATGGGAGAGGGAGAATCACAGAATTAAAATAAATAACTGGGAAACAAGAATTCAAAAAGACTTTTCAAGTGCCTTCAGAGTGGCAGGAAAAGAACAGGCAAATCTCAGGAAGGCCCTATTTTCTAAAGGACTTCCTATAGGCAATAAGCCTGGTTTGCCCAAGGAGACCCTGAAGGATTCTGGATCCCATCTGAGCTTGAACCAAACAAACTCCAGAGGGAAGATGCAGGCACTTCAGAGACTCTATGAAAACCTGACATTAGGAACACAAGTAATAGGTCTTACTTCTTAGCAAATGTTCTCAAGATAGAGGAAAACTTCAGCAGGGATCAGAAATGATTATTTTATACTCTCCCACAAATGTTCTTAGCAAATGTTCTCAAGATAGAGGAAAACTTCAGCAGGGATCAGAAATGATTATTTTATACTCTCCCATGAAAATGTGCCTATTTTAAAATTTTCATCTAGCTACCTATTTAAATGGCTAAGACTATTTTCCAGTTATGATCTTTAGTAAATCTATTAAGATTCGCTGCAATCTGATTCTGGAATAAATCAGTGAACATCAAATTAACTAGTGTTACTTCACAATGAATTAATAAATTTATCTATGACAAATGACTAAAATGACCTATGCACACATATTGCTGTCCATATACAAACCTATGGCATCTGCTCCAAATTTTCCCAAAGATCATTCAAAAGCCTCTACAGACTTAAGCAGCCCTTATTTTTAAAAGAAATTCATATTTATAATACAAAATTGTTGTCTATACTCATTATACCGTGCATTAGATCTCCATGGCTTATTTACTACTTGTTGCAAGTGTGTACCCTTAAACAACATCAGTCTTATCCCCTTCATGGCCCCATCCCCTGTAAACACCATTTTGCTGTTTTTTATGAGTTTGACTTTTTGGATTCCACATATAAGGGATATCATACAGTATTTGTCTTTCTCTGTCTGACATATCTCACTTAGCATAATGTGTTCAAGGTCGATCCATGATGTCACAAATGGCAAAAGGATATCCTCCTTTCTCATGGCTGAATGATATTTCATTGTGCATATATACCACATCTTTTTTATCCATTCATCCATTGACGGGCATTTAGGTTGTTTCCATATCTTAGATATTGTCAATGATGCTATACAGGATTGTATCTATCTCTTCAAAATCCTGTTTTAATTTCCTTTGGCTATATATCCAGAACTGGAACTGCTGAATCATATGGTAGATCTATTTTTAATTTCTTGAGGAAACTCCATATTATTTTCCATAGTGGCTGCACCAATTTACATCCCCACCAACAGTGTATGAGGGTTCACTTTCCACCACATCCTTGCCAGCACCTGTTGTCTTCTTGAGGACATTACTTGGTTTGGGGTTAGCGGAGATTATAAAGAGGCACAAAGGAACATTTGGGGAGTGACAGAAATACTGCGTATTTATTTATACTGAAGGTACACAAGTGTATTGAAATGTATTTTCAGAACTAATCAAGCTGCACACTTCAAAGGAGTGCATTTTACAAAACAATGTGAACATACTTATCATTGCTGAACTTAAAAATGGTTAAGATGGTAATGTTTACATTTTTTGTATTTTACCACAATTTTTAAACAATGTGGACACAGAAATAATGTGTGATTTTATTGTTCATAAATTAAACCTGAATAAACTTGATTTATCAAGAAAAAAAAGGAAATTAAGCCAATGGTAATGTTTCATTTTTCCAGAAACATCTGCACTTTAACAAATATTTTTTTAAGCGAAGTAATCCAATTTAACCTGATTTTAAATTCCCTAGAATAAAGTACTATTGACTTCAAAGGTGGTTAAAATTTCCAGTTTATATTTTATATTTTAAAAAATATCAAAAAACAATAGTATTTTATATAAAATTATCAAGATAGAATTATCATTCAAATATATATATATACATATTTAAATAGCACAGAACAAAGATTATTTCTGTCCTAAAATGAATCTTGCTATCAATGATTCAGTAATTTTTATAACAGTTTTAGGTAGCATATTAAGAGACTCTTAAATGGCCAAAAAAATGATTTTATTCTTAAGTTAAATTTAGTGGGCTTCCCTGGTGGCACGGTGGTTAAGAATCTGCCTGCCAATGTAAGGGACACGGGTTCGAGCCCTGGCCCGGGAAGATCCCACATGTCGCGGAGCAACTAAGCCCGTGCGCCACAACTACAGAGCCTGCGCTCAAGAGCCTGCAAGCCACAACTACTGAGCCCACGTGCTACAACTACTGAAGCCTGAGTGCCTAGAGCCCATGCTCTGCAACAAGAGAAGCCACGACAATGAGAAGCCCACACACCGCAAGGAAGAGTAGCCCCCGCTCACCACAACTAGAGAAAGCCTGCGCTCAGCAACAAGGACCCAACACAGCCAAAAATAAAAACAAACAAATAAATAAATTTAGTGCTAAAAAATAAGATAAATATCATGAATAACTGATAAATTGGAATGCTATATCTAAATGTCTTAAGATTCCATTAATTCAATATAAATAAAATGCCAATAAATTTGAATTTTTTTTCCCATGACACCTTACATTTAAATATTACTCTTCTTGGTTGTTAGAGTGTATAAGTATACTCTATCTTTCTCATTCTTAAAAGAATTTTACAAGGAAAGTGAACAGAATTGTGATCCCCATTACTTAGACAAGAAAACCCAAGGTCATAAAGCTTAGGTCAAAGCCAAGTGGATACAAAACGCTGCGGCCTGAGTTAGAATCAAGGTCTTCCTTCTTCCAGCCTAATCCCTTTTCCCTACCGAATTATGTTAACACAGAAAATGTGTTTTACTTTTGACTTTCTGAAACTTAAAATTATTAAATTGTATCTCTAATAATGGATATGAACATTGTTCCTTCCATTTAACAAAACAAAACTACATACATCGTGAAATGTTTACCACAATAAGTTTAGTGAACATCCATTATCTCATATAGATACAAAATTAAAGAAATAGGAAAAAAATTTTCCTTATGATGAGAACTCTTAGGATTTACTCTCTTAACAACTTTCATATATAACATTAATATATACAATTGCGTGTGCAGAGATTAGATTGTTGAGTTCTTGTTTTTAATTACATTTATTGTGCTTATTTATTTTCATGTTTGACCAAGCACTAGCACATTGAAGGGAGGAATAGAGATGCTCCTTTCACTCATCTCACCTACATATTGCAGGAGAGAGGGGAATTGGAGGGCTATATGAACTTTGAAAAAACAAAACTTTTGAGCAACAAAGTTAAAAGTATTCTATAAGAATAGAATTATACAACAAACTTAAGCCATCTATCCCCTAACTAAGAGGTGTAAAATTTAACAGAATCATTAAGATTAGAAATTCACCACAATACTATAACATGCTATTTTATAATACTTAAAAGTTCCTACGTATGTGAAAAATATATCACCCATATGTTATTTTTAACAATGTTAATTCTTCCAATGATCGCAGAATATCTTTCCATTTGTTTGTGTCTTCTTCAATTTCTTTCAGCAATATTGTTAATAGTTTTCATGCACAGGTCTTTCATCTCCTTGGTTAAATTTATTCCTAGATATTTTATTTTTTTATTGCAATGGTAAATGAATTGTTTCTTTAATATTTCTCTCTTCTAATTTGTTGCTAGTGTATAGAAACACAACCTTTTTTATATTGATTGCAAATTTATGGTTTTTGTTTATTATTCTAATAGCTTTTCAGTGAAGTCTTTATGGTTTTCTGTAAATAAAATCATGTCATCCACAAATAGTGACAGTTTAACTTCTTCCTTTCCAATTTAGATGCTTTTTATTTCTTTTTCTTACCTAATTGCTCCGGCTAGGACTTCCAATACTATATTAAATAAGAGTAGTAAGAGTGGGCATCCTTGTCTTGTTCCTGATCTTAGAGGGATAGCTTTCAGGTTTTCATCATTGAGTATGATGTTAGCTGTCAATCTGTCATATATGGCCTTTATTACTTTGAAGTATATTACCTGTATACACATTCTATTGAGAGTTTCTATCATAAATGGGTGTTGAATATTGTCAAGTCCTTTTTCTGCATCTTTTGAGATGATTATTTGATTTTCTCTTTCATTTTGTTAATGTGGTGTATCATGTTGATTGATTTGTGAATGTTGAATCATTTTTGCATCCCTGGAATAAATTCCACCTGATCATTGTGCATGATCCTTTAAATGTATTATATCTGGTTTGCTAATATTTTGTTGTGAATTTTTGCATCTATGTTCATCAGAGATATTGGCCTGTAATTTTCTTTTTTTGTGCTGTCCTTGTTTGATTTTTGGTAACAAGGTAACCAAAGGGAAATAAACATTCCCATCTCTTCAAATTTTTGGAAGAGTTTGAGAAGGATAGGTATTAAACCTTCTTTGAACGTTTGGTAGAATTCACTCATGAAGCTGTCTATCCCTGGACTTTTGCTTTTTGGAGGGTTTGTGATTACTGTTACAATCTCCTTACTAGTGATTGGTCTATTCAGATTTTCTATTTTTTCATGATTCAGTCTTGGAAGACTGTTAGATTCTAAGAATTTGTCCATTTCTGCTAGGTTGTCCTATTGTTGGTGTATATCTATTTGTAACATTCTCTTACGATCCTTTGTATTTCTGTAGTATCCATTGTAATTTTTAGTCTTTTGTTTCTAATTTTATTTATCTGAACCTCCTCTCTTTCTTAGTGAATCTAGCTAAAGTCTGTCAACTCTATCTTTTCAAAGAATGAGCTCTGTTTAATTGATCTTTTCTATTGCCTAAAGTCTCTATTTCATTTATTTCCACTCTGATTTTTATTATTTCCTTTCTTCTACTGACTTTGGGCTTCATTTGTTCTTCTTTTTCTAGTTCCTTTAGGTGTAAGGTTAGAATGTTTGAGAGGTTTTTTGTTTCTCGAGTTAGGCCTGTAATGCTACAAACTTCTCTCATAGTACCACTTTTGCTGCATCCCATAGATTTTGGTAGGTTGTATTTTCATTTTTATTTGTCTTCAGGTATTTTTTTATTTCTCCTTTGACTTCTTCATTGACCCAACAGTTGTTCATTGGCAAGCTGTTTAGTCTTCATACATTTGTGACTTTTCCAGCTTTCTTCTTATAATTAATTTCTATTTTCATACCACTGTCATCAGAAAAGGTGCTTGATATGATTTCAATCATCTTAAATTTATTGATATTTGTTTTGTGCTGAAACATATGGTCTATTCTTGAGAAAGTTCCATGTGCATTTGAGAAGAATGTGTACTGTGCTGAATTTGGATGGAATGTTCTGTACAAATTTATCAAATTTGTCTGGTCTAATGTTTCATTTAAGGTTGCTGTTTCCTTGTTGACTTTCTGACTGGGATGATCTATTCACTGATGTAAGCAGGGTGTTAAAGTTCCCTACTATTAACTATTTTTGTGTTGCTGTCAATTCCTCCCTTTAGGTCTGTTAATAATTGCTTTATATATTTTGGTGCTCCTATGTTAGGTGCAAATATATTAACAAATGTTATATATTCTTGATAAATTGTTCCCTTTATCATTATATAATGTCCATATTTGTCTCTTGTTACTTTAGCTTGAGGTTTATTTTAACTGATATGTTTACAATCACTTTCCTGTGGCTACCATTTTCTTAGAATATCATCTCCCATCCCTTTACTTTAAGCTTATGTCTGCTTTTAGAGCTGAGTCTCCTGAGGCGACATGGAGTTGGTTCTTGTTCTTTAATCCATCCAGCCACTCTGTGTCTTTTGACTGGTGAGTTCTATCTATTCACATTTAGGATGATTATTGACAGAATAGGACTTAGTACTGCCATTTTATCTTGTTTTCTGGTTGCTCTATATCTCCATTGTTTCCTTTTCCTTGTGTTTCTGTCTGCCACTTTACTTTGGTAGTTTTCTACAATGTTTTTCACTGTTTCCTCTTGTTTTATATTTTATGCCTCTGCTCTAGATTTATGTTTTGTGGTTACCATGAGGTTTATATAAAAGTCTCATAGATAAAATAGTCCTTTTTCTGCTGATAGCATATTATCTTCATTTGCCTATTTAAGTTCCATTCTTGTCCTCTTCCCCTTTATATGTTTTTGTTGTCTCAAATTATCCATTTTTATGTTGTGAGTTTGTAACCAAATTGAAGTGTCTATACTTATTTTTACTGCTTTTTCCCCTTTAACCTCTATGCTATAATTGTTTAACAACCTAATCTGAAACAGAGTTGCAATTTTCTGATTCTATTTATCATTTTACTCAAAGTTTTGTGTACTTTTGCCTTCCGATTTTAGGTAGAAGAGCCCTGTTCAACATTTTTGGTAAGGCAGGTCTAATGGTGATGAACTTCCTCAGCTTTTGTTTGTCTGGTAAATGCTTTATTTCTCCTTCATATCTGAAAAATAACTTTGCTGGGTAGAGTATTCTTGGCTGACAGTTTTTATCTTTCAATATTTTGAGAATATCATTCCACTCTCTTCTGGCATGTAGAGTTTCTGCTGATAACCTGATGGGGGTTCCTTTGTAAGTTACTATCTTTTTTCTCCTGGTTGCCTTAAAAATTCTTAATCATTGCCTTTTGACAGTTCTAATATAATGTGTCTTAGAGAAGGTCTTTTTGCACTGAGATAATAATGTGTTCTCTTAATTTCCTGGACTGGTATCTCCAGATTCTTCAGATTTGGGAAGTTCTCAGCTATTATTTCTTTAAATAAACTCTCTGCTCCCTTCTCCCTCTTTTCTCCTTCTAGGATACCCATTATCCTTATGCTGCCTTTCCTAATGGAGTTGGATAGTTCTCATAGAATTTCTTCATTTTTAAAAGATCTTAGTTCTCTCTCCTCTTCTACCTGAATCACTTCTATATTTATATCTTTGAGTTCACTAATTCTTTTTTCCATATGGTCTCTATTTCCAGTGCTTTCTAATGCCTTCTTCATCTCATTTATTGAGTTCTTCAGCTCTAGATTTTCTGTTTGTTCTGTTTTTCAGAGTTTCAGTTTTGCTGAAGTATTCCCTCTGTTCATTAATTTTATTCCTGAGCTCATTTGAACGGTCTGTCTGAGTTTTCTTGTAACTCACTGAGTTTCCTCATGACAGCTATTTTGAATTCTCTATCAGTTAGATTGCATTATCCTATGACTTTAAGTTCTATTTCTAGAGAATTGTCATTTTCTTTTTGTGATACTGTGTTATCGTGGTTTTTCATGGTGCTTGAGGAGTTGTTCCTCCGCCAGCGCATTTGAAGTAGCAAACACCTGTCTTATTTAGATAAAGCTTTTTAGCTTTGATTCTAACAGTTAAACAAGTTGGTATATATTAGAAGCCTTTCTTTTGTTTTTCAGTAGGTGGCACTACAGCACAAGTTTTTGGTTTCTCTTACCTGAGCTGCCTCTGGCTATGTTTGAGAATGGGCACTTTCCACCCTCCACTGCTCTGTCAGAGGTATCCTCAGTACCCAAGTTGTCACTGCTTGGGTTTCCGGGGTTGCTTATGCCTTGCTGTGCCAGTGTCACTGCTGCTGCTAGCATTGCCACTGGGGGCACCAAGGTAGTGGGCACCCCACCGCATCCAAGGTCACCCGGATTGTGGGGAGAGTAGCATGGGTCATGAGCACCCCTGCTGCATCTGGGGTTGTCAGGTTCAAGGATGCCACTGCCACAGGTAGGGGGAGGCCAGAATCACAGGCACCCACCATGGATGGAGGGCCCATGGTTGTGGGCCCTTGCCGCCAGCACTGCTGCCTGGTCCCCTGTGGCCATGGGTGCCACTGCAGTTGGGATTCTGGAGTTATGTGCTCTGCTACTGGGTTCTCTGGGGCTGTGGGATCACCTGCCATGGCCAACAGGCTGGGATCATGGGTACCACCTCCGCTGTTCCAACAGTTCTGCCTCTTCTTTGTGTTCCAGTCCACTCACCTCCAGATGTACAGATGTGTGGAACTCTCTGGCATCCTAGTGTGTTGGACAGAGGAAGCTTTGCTGAGTTATGGATGTTTTACTAGTTGTGGACTGAAGGAGAGAGACAAACAGAGCATCTCATGCTACCATGATGTTGACATCACTCCAAGAGCAAATTGTTTATCCTCTTGAGATGATGTTTTCTTCCTTAACTAACCACAGCAAAAAAACCTCACGTCTTCTGGGTGCTCTTATAACTCCCAGCTTACATCTATGCTGGAGCTTTGCTTTTCAGTGTGATCCATATATCAGCAGTATCACCATCACCTGAAAACTTGCTAAAAATATGAAATCTATGTCCCACTCAGACTCACTGAATCAGAATCTGCAATTTAATATGTAATTTAACATACATTAAGGTTTGAGAATCACTATGTCAGAACACTTAGTCAACTGTGTTACAGTTGTTTGAAAATATCTACCTTCTCTTTTGTGATGATGAATTCCTTGATTCCTTGAGAGAGGGGACCATGTCATATATATAAATGTGTACACACACATATATATATAAAATTCTCCTCCCTGCAGCCCTGTCCTTCATGCTTTGCAACTAGAACATTGTTTGATGCTGGTAAGTACTTGAGAAATATTGGTTGAATCTAATTTAACTGACTTACTGAGATAAAAATGACTAAAAATTCCATTTGAACATTCATTCCTTATACCCAAGCTATCTGAGTCAATGTCAACACAGGCAAAATAAATGGCACTATTAATAACAGCACAAAAGGGAAAATCATTTACCTCTCTAAGCCTAAATGTTTACACCTGTAAAATGAAGACAATCTCTACCTTGCAGGGCTGTTGTGAATACATATCTTTTATGAAAAACACCTAGCAGAGTGATGACATAAAGAACTGCATTCAAATGACTGCTATCATTTTATCTAGATCACGATAGCATACTATTTCTCTGTAAATAAGATAAATAGTTTAAATATCCAGAAAATAGAATTCCTGCCAAATTCAATAGACCTCTGACTACGGTATAATGAAGAGGTCAGTAAATAATTCTATCACCATAAAACAAATGCTAAACTGGATAAATTTGTTAAAAACCATTTCAGAACTCTGGAAAACAACCAAAAGCAAACAAATTAAGAAATATTTATTCAAGAAAAACTATGCTGAAATTAATGAAGAACAGTAAAAGTGTAAGGCTTCACTGCATGGGGCTACTCCTATATTAAATGTCCCTTCCCAAGTCTGTCAATTACTAAGGCAAGACTGGCCTTGCTGAACATGGAGTGTGCCTGATTCCCAAGGGAGGACAGAGTCTTGAAGTTACACTGGCATTATCAGTGAACTAGAAAATTTGGTTATAAATGAATGGGGAAAACCTTCGGTTCTGACAGCCTGAGGTTTTGGTCCCAGTTGGGAAGAGCAGTGGACCAGACAAACACTTAATGGAATGATCCTGGAAATGAGATCTATATAAGCGCTGATTAAAAAATGGAAATCACAAAAAAACCCCAAGTGAAAATTCTTAAGTACGACTTACATAAACTAACAATAGATTTGAAATGAAAGGAAGAAGAGTCAATCAACTTGAAGACAGACCAGGATAAATCATTTAAATTGAAAAGAAAAATGTAAAAGATTAAAGAAAATGAACACAGCTTTAAAGACTTATGGGACAGCATCAAGCATCCAACATACATTTAGTGGAAATATCAGAGGGAGAGAAATGAGCATAAAAAATATGAAGAAATGAGGGCCCCAAATATTCATATTTGATGAAAAATTATCACTTCAAAAATCCACAAAGCTCAACAGCTCCCAAGAAAGATAAACATAGAGAGATCCACACCAAGACATATCATAATCAAATTACTGAAAGCCAAAGACAAATAGAAAAATTTGAAAGGAAAAAGGGAAAAATGACTCGCTACATCAGTATGAATAACAAGCTGATTTCACATCTGAAAAAATGGAGACCCAGAAGGTAGTGGAATGATACAAAGTGCTGAAAGGAAAAACTGCCAAAGATAATTTTATATTCAGAAAGAGGATCATTCATTTCTAGCATATCAGCTTTACAAGAAATACTAAAGAAAGGTTTTAAGGCTAGCATATCAGCTTTACAAGAAATACTAAAGAAAGGTTTTAAGGCTGAAAGGTATTAAATCTACCAGAAGAAAGATAGAGGCCTGGAAGCATAAATATATGAGTAAATAGAAAAGATGCTTAAGTATTTATTTTCTCTTTTATTTTCTTAATTTCTTTTAAAAGCATAAAATCATATATAGCAACATCATTAGCACTATCATTAACATTATGGCCTTACTGATTTTCTGCCTAGCTGTTCCATTAGAAATTTCAATACCTCCTTCTCAGAAATTAATGAAACAGCTAGGCAGAAAATCAGTAAGGACATGGAAAACTTTAACGACATCAAGTAACTTGACCTAAATAACATTTAAAGAACCCTCAATCTCACAACATCAGATTATGAATTCTTTCCAAGATCACATGGAACATTCTCCAAGACAGACATATGCTCCACATAAAATAAGTATTAATAAATTCATAAGAATTGAAATCATAGAAAGTATGTTCTCTGATCTCAACAAAAATATATAAATCAGGAACAAATCGTTTTGGGAAATAATAAAATATTTAGAAGTTGAACAACCCATTTCTAAATTACTTTTGGATGAAAAATAAGTCACTAGGAAAATTAGAAAATTGACTGGAAATAAAAACACAACATATCGAAATGTATGGTATGCAGTAAAAGCAGTGGTTAGAGTGACAGTTATAGCTTTCAGTGCTATTTTGGAAAGGAAGAAAAATCTAAAATCATAATCTAAGCTTCACTTCAAGAAGGTAGAAAAAGAAAAGAAAAAAGTCCAAAAGGAGGTAGAATTCACAAAATAAGGATCAGAGTAGAATCAATGAAATAAAAACAACTGCAAAGAAATCAAGGCAACTAAAATTGGAAAGACTTAAAAATTCATAAACTTTTAGCTAAACTGACCAAGAAAAAAAACAGAGTAAAATACAAATTAACAAAATCAATAATGAAATAAGAAACATCGCTATAGACCTACAGTAATTTCTGGATTATAGTGGAATTTGAAACATTTATGCCAACAAATGGACAGCTTAGATTGAATGGACAAATTCAATGAAAGACATAAATTACCAAAATTGACTCAAGAAAAAGAAGAAAAGTAGAATAATAAGGTAAAGAAATTGAATTAGTAATCGAACATTTTCCCATGAAAAAAATCCCAGACTCAGATTGCTTCACTGGCAAATTCTATCCAACATTTAAGGAAGAAATTAAACCAATCCAATACAAACACTTACAGAAAATAGAGAAGGAAATAGCTCTAAATGAATTTTATAAGGCCAATACAACCCTGATACCAAAGTAGATAACCACATTTCAGGAAAACAAATCTACAGCTTAATATTCCACATGAATGTAGATACAAAGTTCCTTCCCAAAATATTAACAAATTCAATCCACCAACATGTAAATTATGCATCATGACCAAGTGAAATTATACCCCAGTAATGCAATCATAACATCTGAAAATCAAGTACTGTAATAAGCCATATTAATAAAGGACAAACAGCATGATTATTTCAGTAAGAGCAGGAAACACACACACACACAACAAACAGGGAATACAAAGGAACTTCCTCAAACTGATAAGAGCATCTAAAATAAAACCTATTAACTAACATCAGAATTAACGGTGAAAGACTATATGCTTTGCCCTTAATCAGAAACAAAGCCAGGAAGTAAACACTTACTACTTCTTTTTAACATTTACTGGCAGCTCTAGCTAACACATTAAGACAAGAAAAAGAAATTAAAGGTATCTAGGTTGGAAAGGAAAAAGTAAAACTACTTTTATTTGTAGAGGATACAATCTTTTATGTAGAAAATCCCAAGGTAAAAAAATAACTATTATAATAAGTGAGTTCATCAAGGTCACAGGACTCAGGATCAACATTCAAAAATCTATTTTATTTCTATATACTAGCAATGAACAACCTGAAAATAAAATTAAGAAAAGAATTACATACACAGTAACTTCAAAAAGAATAAAATACTTGGGAAAACATTTAACAGAAAAGCATAAGACCTTAAGACTAAAAACCACAAAACATTGACAAAGGAAATTAAATAAGATCTAAATAAATGGAACAAAATCATGTTCATAGACTGAAAGACAATATTGTTAAGTGGCAATTTTCTCCAAATTGATTTGTGGACTCCATAAAATCCTTGTCAAAATCCCATGAAGATTTTTCTTTGTAGCAGTTGACAAACTTATCCTATTATGTATATGGACACAGTGAGATATCATCTCATACGTGTTAAGATAGCTACTATCAAAACAACAGAGGATAACAAGTGTTGGTGAGGATGTGGAGAAATTGGAACACTCGTGCACTATTAATTGGAATGTAAAATGTTGCAGCAGCTATGGAAAATGGGGGTTTCTCAAAAAATTAAGTACAGAATTACCATATGATCCAGCAATTCCATTTCTGGGTACATATCCAAAATATCTTGAAGAGATATTTTCATACCCATGTTTATAGCAGCATTGTTTCTACCTCTTGGCAGTAGCCAAGAGGTAGAAATAATGCAAGTGTCCATCAGTGGATGAATGGATAAATAAAATGTATATAGATACAGTGAAATATTATTCAACCTTAGAAAAGAAGGAAAACTGATATGCCACAACATGGATGAACTTGAGAAAATTATGCTAAATGAAATAAGTCAGTCACCAAAAGACAAATATTGTATGATTCCACTTATATTAGGTATCTAGAATAGTCAAAGTCATAGAAACAAAGTACAATGTTGTTTAATGGGGATGAAGTTTTAGCTTTGCAAGATAAAGTTCTGGAGACTGATTGCACAATAACGTGAACATACTGAGTTATACACTTAAAAATGATTAAGATGGTAGAATTTATGTTATGTATGTTTTACCACAATTTAAAAATTTTAAATGTATATGGAATGTAGATGATCTGGAATACCCAAAATAATTTTAAACAGAAGAAAAAAATTGGAGAACTTATACCACCTGATCTCAAAACTTCTTATAAAGCTACAGTAATCAAGACAGTGTAGCATTGGCATAAGGCTAGGTAAATAGATCAAAAGAACAGAATACAGAGTCCAGGAATAAGACCTTATGTTCAAATGACTTTTAACAAAGATGCCAAGGAAATTCAGTGGGAAATGATAGTCTTTGTAACAAATAGTACTGGGCCAATTAGAGGGCAATATGCATAAATATGAACTTACAGACACTTACCTCACACCATATACAAAATAAAATGCATTGTAGCTCTAAATCCAAGGGCTAAAATTATAAATCTTATGAAACAAAATGTAGGGGAAAAGTTTTAGGACCTTGGATCAGGCAAAATTTTTAAAGATGACACTTAAAACATGACCCATGAAAGAAAGATAAATGAAGACTTTGTTATGAAACTTGATCAATGAAATTTGATCTGAGAATGTCATATATTCTATACCAAAATTCCATCAGGTTTTGTGTTTGTTTGTTTGTTTTTGTAGTAATTGACAATCTTATCCTAAACTTGACAATCTTATTCTAAAATGTATATGGAAATGTAAAAGACCTAGAATTTGAATTTTTTAATTTGCATTAAAAAATAAAGTTGAGCCACAGACTAGGAGAATATATTTGAAAATCATATATCTGATAAAGACATATATCTAGAATACATAAAGAACTCAAACCTCAATAACACAAAGACAAATAACCCAATTTTAAAATGGTCAAAAGATATGAATAAACATTTCACCAAAGATATATAAATGGCTAATAAGAAAATAAAAAGATGTACAACATCATTAGTCATTAGAGAAATGCAAATTAAAACCACAATAAGATATCATTACACACATAGTAGAACAGCTATAATGCAAAATACTGACAGTACCAAGCTTTGGCAAAAATGTGGAGAAAATAAAACCCTCATATGTTACTGGTAAGAAGTGTAAAATGGCAGACTTCCCTGGTGGTGCAGTGATTAAGAATCCACCTGCCAATGTAGGGGGCATGGGTTCGAGCTGTGGTCCGGGAAGATCCCACATGCCGTGGAGCAACTAAGCCCATACACCACAACTACTGAGCCTGCGCTCTAGAGCCCGCAAGCCACAACTACTGAGCCGACGTCCCACAACTACTGAAGCCTGCGTGCCCTAGAGCCCATGCTCCACAACAAGAAAAGCAACTGCAATGAGAAGCCCACTCACCGCAACGAAGAGTAGCCCCCGCTCGCCGCAATTAGAGAAAGCCTGCGCGCAGCAATGAAATCCCAACACAGCCCCCCCAAAAAAAACAAAAAAGAAATGTTAAATGGCACAGATACTTTGGCAAATAGTTTGATAGTTTCTTGAAAAGTTAACAAGTACTAACCTTGGGACTCAACAATTCCACTCCTAGGTACCTACACAAGAGCAGTAAAAATATGTCTTCACAAGGACCTGTACACAAAGAAATATCTCTAGCATCATTATCCTAACAGCCAAAAGTCTAAAAAAAAATCTATATGCCCATCAATTGATGACTGAATAAACAAAATATGATATATCCATAGAATGGAATATTATTCATCATTAGAACGCAATGAACCACTACAATGAACATGCAACACTGTGGAAGAACCTCAGAAATCTTATGCTAAGTGAAAGAAGTCAGACACAAAAGATTGCATAGGAATGATTCCATTTAAATGAAATTTCTAGAAAAGACAAATCTATAGCAACAGATAACGGAGGAGTGGTTGCCCGGGGCTGTAAGTGGTAGCAAGGATTAATTGCAAAAAAGTACCAGGAAATTTTTGGTGTAATAGAAATGTTCTAAAACTCAATTGTAGTGATTATTGCACAGGTTTGTAAATTTACTTTAAAAATCATTGAATTGGTATTTCCCTGGTGGTGCAGCGGTTAAGAATCCGCCTGCCAATGCAGGGGACACGGGTTCGAGCCTTGGTCCAGGAAGATCCCACATGCCGCGGAGCAACTAAACCCGTGCACCACAACTACTGAGCCTGCGCTCTAGAGCCCGCAAGCCACAACTACTGAGCCTGCATACCACAACTACTGAAGCCCACACGCCTAGAGCCCATGCTCCACAACAAGAGAAGCCACCGCAATGAGAAGCCTGCGCACTGCAATGAAGAGTAGCCCTCGCTCATGGCAACTAGAGAAAGCCCGTGTGCAGCAATGAAAAACAAACCCAACACAGCCAGAAAATAAACAAATAAATAGATCTATTAAAAAAAATCATCAAATTGCACAGTTATAATGTGAATTTCAGAGTGTGTAAATTAAACCTCAATAAAAGGAATTTAGACTAAAAAATAAAACAATAGACAAGACTAGGCTGACTGCAGCAGAGACTTGTATTAGGGTGAATGCACAGTCTCTTGTCATGTCCCCTTCTATCATAATTTCTTCCTGACCCACAGCAGTGCTCATCCTCACCAGCCCCACCATGGAAAATACAACTGCTCAACATATTTCTGCCCTCTGGGCCACGGTTCACTGGACAATAAGTGAGCACCAGGTTGAGCTCATGAAGATTTAGATTTGAAATCAAGAAAGCAACATTGGTCTCTCTGTCATTGATCCTCTATTATGTATCTTCATAATTTGTTAATTACAAGAAAAAAAAGGTAGATATACAGGAAAAAATAATAAAAGTGGAAGAAGGAGTCTGCCTAGTCTTTCAACAATTTCCAAAATCCAGTCCTGGTTCTTACCATGATTCAGCTACATGACCCCTACTCTCATACAGTGAGACATCTGTGAGGTCTTTAATAACAAGAAAAAATTCTTTTTGACCAAGTTAGTGTAAAGAGTCCTAACTAATGCAAGGATCAGTGCTTCCCAATTGAGGCAAGGAAACCTGAAGATGTGGGGAGGTGTTTTGGGTTTTCACAAGCATTGGAGAGCATTACTGACATTTAATGGATGATAACCAGGTTTAATACATATTCTGAAATGTGAGGAATGGTCCACCTCAAGAAAAGTTCCTGCCCCAAACACTCAAGAGATTCCCATTGAGGAATAGTATCACAGACCTAGACTTACACTAGCAACAGTTAAAAAAAAATTACAGAAACCCAGTGAAAATAAATCATCATGCCATCATACTAAAAAGTAAGAAATAGAGGTTCCTTCCAATTCATGAATACTACTTCTCAGGGGTAACCACTATTAACAGTTCGGTGTATATCCCTGCAGCCTTTTGTCTTTGTTTAGAAGAACACATCTAGATTTGCAACACAAAACACATTATCTTTCACTTAAAAATATATCAACTATCATTTTAAGTAATAAGTAACCAATGAACAAGAATGTAAAGGTTATTGTTATAAAATATTTAAAATAGATAACTATAAATGTTGTGTCATAACACTGTCTGATATGTATTATAAGATATTTTAAAACTCAAATATTTATGTCAGAGTGTTCTGCCTATGTTTTCCAATAAGAGTTTTATATTGTCCAGCCTTACATTTAAGTCTTTAATCCATTTTGAGTTTATTTTTGTGTATGGTGTTAGGGAGTGTCCTAATTTCATTCTTTCACATGTAGCTGTCCAGTTTTCCCAACACCACTGGGAAGAGACTGTCTTTTCTCCTTGTATATTCTTGCTTCCTTTGTCACAGATTGGGTGACCATAGGTGCATGGGTTTATCTCTGGGCTTTCTATCCTGTTCCATTGATCTATATTTCTGTTTTTGTGCCAGTACCATACTGTCTTGATTACTGTAGCTTTGTAGTATAGTCTGAAGTCAGGGAGCCTTATTCCTCCAGCTCCATTTTTCTTTCTCCAGATTGCTTTGGCCATTTGGGGTCTTTTGTGTTTCCATACAAATTGTAAAACTTTTTGTTCTAGTTCTGTAAAAAATGCCATTGGTAATTAGATAGGGATTGCACTGAATCTGTAGATTGCTTTGGGTAGTATAGTCATTTTCACAATACTGATTCTTCCAATCAAAGAACATGGTATATCTCTCCATCTATCTGTGTCATATTTGATTTCTTTCATCAGTGTCTTGTAGTTTTCTGCATACAGGTCTTTTGCCTCCTTAGGTAGGTTTATCCCTAGGTATTTTATTCTTTTGTTGCAATGGTAAATGTGTATAGCACAGGAAAAAAAAAAAAAGAAGGTACAATCTGTTTGCAGGACATTTATTAAGTTAACCTTAGAAATACATTTCAATATACATTAGGTGCAGACAAATACTGTTTGATTCTACTTATACGAGGTACCTAGAATAGTCAGATTCATAGAGTCAGAAAGTACATTGGTTGATGCCAGGGGCCGAGGGGTGGGGGTGGGGTGGGGTTGGGGAGGAAGAATGGGAAGTTAGTGTTTAAAGGGGACAGAGTTTCACTTTCAGGAAGGTTAAAAATTCGGGAGATGGATGATGGTGAGAGTTGCACAACAATGTGAATGTACTTAGTGCCACTGAACTGTACAGTTAAATATGGTTAAAATAGTATGTTTTATCTTTTACCACAATAAAAAAAAATTTTTTTTAACTCGAAGATAATTTTATTTCCATCTTCATGAAAATTTACATATAGCAGTACTCATAGGTAGCAACTAATAGGAGGCGGAGGGGACTAAAATTGAATAAAATTACCTGTGCAACTTCTCTACATGCCAAAAATGTTTAAAAATCAAAACAAAACAGCCTTCAGGGCACATAGTAAATCATATATCTCACTGTAAGAGAGAGGCTTAAACTAAAGCCAAAGAATGTGATTTACTGCCAGCACTTCCAGAGTCCCCCACAGCCTTCACTACACTGCATGATGGTAGGATTTCATCTGGTAACTGTTCTAACTTCTCACCTGAACTTTTTTTTTCTCCCTAGAATGATATTATCTTGCAAATTACACTCTAGGAGAATTCATCACTCTGACAATGTATCATTAATCAAAGTAAAGAGGATTGATATTTTATAGCATTTTGGAATGGATGGCACCTTATAGAAGTTAAGGTCCAACAGTAAAAGTTTTAGTTTAGTTAGAAAAATGATATACTTTATGGTAGTGTCAGTGCTTCAAAACTCTATCATCATCATCCCAAACCCTGGCTATCCAGCAACATGAATAATCATGTTGACATAACCACGCCTCCTTATACGATCCAGAAGTTCCAGCTCAAAGAAGTTCACACGTGATTTAGACCGACGTTACTTCCTAAGTTTGAAAAAAAATGTTGAAATGTCTCTTTTCATGGTCCTAACTTTCACTGATTTTCCAGTTGCAAAATTTTAGAAGAGATTTACTGCAACCACAGCCTTGTATTAAAAATGGAAAGCTCTACTGATGTGTATAAAATGGATGACTAATAAGAAAATAAATAAATAAATAAATAAACTTTTTTTTTAAAAAATGGAAAACTCTAATTCCTGTAGAAGAGTTTTGTTATTTCATTGGTACTTGCTAGGCAAATAGATAATAGAGGTAGAGAGAGAGGTGTACACATATACACATACACAGAAAAAATTGTGTTACATATACACAGAACCCAAGAAACGTTATGAATTCACTGGTTACAACGACTGTTGAACACAGTTGGAATTTGGATAGCTTTTAACTATAAAAATCATTTCAGGAAGATGAAATTATGTACTAATGGAATTTTTTTAAAAGGAATATATATATATGTATATATATATATATATATATATATATATATATATATATAAAATATATATGTGTATTATGTATATAAGGTTTTTTGGCCTTACTTTTGAGAAAACACTTCCTTCCCATATGGAGAATATTTTCCCAAGTACAGTTTTTTCTGGTTTCCTTGATGTGAATTAACTCATATGCAATTGGTAAATAGGGGAATGATGTCAGTATAAAACTATGGAGTTTTATTGATTCTTAAGTTTTTCTTTTCCAGCACATTACTGTTTTGAGGCAATCAGGGGCAAGCTGTTTCACAATTAAAGCCAAAATCTTAGTAATATATAAAGATCTTAGGGGGAAAAAAAGCTGAAAATCTATAAAAATGCCTCCCCACAGTGCAAGTACAGACTACTTTAATGACTTTAATGACCATGCATTCCACTAAGTTAAGCTATCTGGAAAAAATGTGAGTGCAGATAAAGAAGTAATAAAGATACTCTCTGATTTAAAACAATGGATTAATAAAGGAGGCAACAGTTTGATTCAGAGTTTTCATTTTGACAAATATGATGTCATTAGAAGTGAATTACTACCAGGACCTATATCATAGAGAAGGAAACACAAGTCCTCAAGGAACATGTGCCAGTGGTTTTATAAGGATGGTTAACTGTTTTTGTTAGGGCTCTGATTACAAAGTGCCATGGGATTTGAGTGGCCTTCCCCTAACCCTAATTTTTCCTGGAGCCCTATTAGATAGGTAGGGGATTATCCAGAATGGGAAGTTTTTCAGAAATTGTATATTGTTACGGCAGTAATACATGTACACTAAAGAACTGTGCTTTAATTTATAGTGAAATATACTTTTTTATTAAAACTCATCAAAACATTTGCTCAAGGTATATTTATCCAAAGAAACCTCCACAGATTATTTTGCTAGCATATTTCTATTTATATTTATATATATATATTAAATACAGTGCATGATGATAATGTAAGGATCCTGTTAACTAAAATCAACAATAACAAACCAGACTAAATCTCTCTGAGCTGGAAGCTACATAGAAAAGAAGGAATACTAAACATACCAAGCAGATAAATTTTCTCGAATTATCATGTATCTACAATAAGATGCAATAAGCCCATGAAATTTCCACCTAGTAAAACTATCTTTGCAGAGTAAAAATTATTTATAAAAATACATAACTATGAACATCCTAACCCAATAAACAAGAATGAAAAAGACTGAGGTAAGAGGTGGACGGGCCCCTGGGCTGGACAGATGGTATTTGTCAAGCGGAGTAAAATTGGAGCTTTGTTTTCCCTAGACACTTCAAGGACCAAGTTAATGACAGGAGCTGAGCTCTGCTGGAGTAAAGAGATAAGATGACCACTCTTGAGGTCAAGGAGACCTCCCCGACTGCACATGTGCAGAAAGGCTCCTTGGGGGTCAAAAGGGAGGGGCGCCACCCCATAATAGGTGCTGTCAAACCTCCCACTAGCCTCTGTGCTGGAATCCATCTTGGTAAAACGATGCGCAGGCATGTTGGGGTGTGTCCTAGAACAGGTCAGATGTGGGAAGAGAAGTGAGATAATTGGTCAAAGGTAAACAAAGACCCGGACAAACTGCTCTGTACAAATGATTTAACCATCTCTTTACTACACTCCTCCTCATTAGGGAGGACGCCCACACCCTTTCTCTCCAGGTGTGTATTTCTCCCTTGCTTCTGTCTTAAATAAACAAACAGTTTCTCTGTGTTCTCCCCCACATGTCGCACTGTGTCTCTAACAATAAACTTTGTACCTGTTTTTACAGTTTTTGCCTCCTTAAGAAATTGATTTTTCAAATGGGGCAAGAGCCAGGGGAACTTTGCTTCTAGCCTCTAGCCCCTGGTGGCTAGGATTCCTGGCTTTCATTCAGGCTACCCAGGTTCGATTCCTGGGCAGGGAACTAAGACCCTGCTGCTGTCTCTCTGAGATCAAGATGGAGCTTCATCTCTCAATTTTTTCACATTATTAAAATATATACTCTATTCTTAGAGCAAATTGTTATTTTGCTTTTCTGATGAATCCACCTTTACAGATAGTCTTAGTACAAATTTATTCCCTAAAAATAGGCTTTACCTTAGGGCCAACTCTGAATTTTCCATGAAAGTTGAAGTAAAAGGTATCCATAAATAAAGGACTTGACCAAAGTTTTTGTCTACTGTTAGGCTCAAAAGAAAGAAAGAAAAAAGTCAACTTCAGGCCAGCTGAAAGGTAAAGAAACAAAGGACAGGAATTTCCATATAGCAGACACCAGAAAGAAAAACAGAGTTTGAGTAGAAGTCCCCATATAAATACATGAAGAAACAGGAGAAAACTAAATATTTATAGGATGAAAGAAAATTGCAGCAGAGAAACTCACAACAGAATCATGTTTCAAATCCAGTTCTGCTCATTATATTTCTAAAAACAGATACGAAATTTGCATGAGTAGTACAAAAATGTCAATGGTATGAAGAACTACTTATTGCAAGCTAGTTAGGAATCAAATCCTGGAAGTGTGAAATTCATGTGACTAAAGTTTATTGCTTATTCCAGCATCATTTCAGTATAACTTTAAGTAGAACTTAAAGGACCCTTAGATTTACCTTTCCTCTAAAGGTCTAATGGAGAACACAGGTTTTATTAATCAAAGATTTATGTGTTATTATTCCTCCTTGACACATAAGGGATAATAAAAAAAATAAGCAAGTACCTGGACACAGGCCTCGGATTATAAATGCAATTTACTATTCAATAGACAGTAAATGTCAAATAAAAGTAATCTGGACTCAATATTTAGTACTATCATAAAGTAACGTGAGAGTAACAAAATAAAACACACTTAATGCCATTA
Organism: Balaenoptera ricei; assembly: GCF_028023285.1. Taxonomy (NCBI): domain Eukaryota; kingdom Metazoa; phylum Chordata; class Mammalia; order Artiodactyla; family Balaenopteridae; genus Balaenoptera; species Balaenoptera ricei. Next base: position 62,586,991 of record NC_082642.1, read on the forward strand.
AACTATTTAAAAATAAGACAATACAGCATATAAATGTAATAGCTAAAAAAATAATATATTGTCAAAAATTTTAAATCACTTGATATTAAGAAAAATAACAAAATGTGTTCTCAGCCTTTCAAATTTTATTACAACATTAAAAATTCTATTTAGAGAGCAATCTTAAAAGTGAGCCAGAATAGCAACAAGAAAACAACGTAGGAAATTCACACCTGCAATCTGCTTTCTATTTGCAGTTTTGATGCCATATAATTATGCACTATATTAATTATCTTGGCAAGTACTTACTATTGTTTTCAACTAATATTACATGTATAATGCATCCAGATGAGTTAGCTGCTTTTAGCAATTACGCATATTTGAGATACATGAAGAACAAATGATTTAATATGCAATGATTTGAATAACAGATTTTTAGGCATAGCAGAATAAACTCACTAATAAATAACAATAATTTGTCATTCGTTTTCTTATACATGGTAATGCTACTACTATGTATAAGTAGTACATCACAATTGACAATTTTTATCCCATAAATACCAATGAACATAAAATATAGTAAAAAAAAAGAAAAAACTACTGTAAAATTTGTCAGACTCCATGAAAAACCTGTAAGATAATATGGGTAGCACCTGTAAATTATAAAGACTCCTCAAATAATCAGCATCAATGTGATTGATTAAAGGTTCAGACATGTGGTTAGACTAACGATTTTTTTTTAAACAACACACATTTATTATCTCATGAGTGCCATGAGTCAGAGTCTAGTTCCAGCTTAACTGGATGCTCTGCTCAAGATCTTAGAAGGCTGCAGGCAAGGTGTGGGCCAGGCTGCATTCCTTCCTGAGTTTGGGGTTCTCTCAAGCTCACAAGGTTGTTGACAGAATGCAGTTCCTGAGGCTACAGGACTGAAGTTCTGGTTTTCTTGCTTGCTGCCAGCCTGAGGCTGCTATCAGTTCCTAGAGGCTGCCCACACTTTCTTGCTATGTGGCCCTCTCCCTCTCCCAGGCCCTCTCACTACAGGGCAGGTTACTTCTTTAAGGCCAAAAAGAGGATCTCTCTGACCTCAGGGAGGGCCTCGGTCTCCCTTTTAAGAGCTGTCATGTGATTAAGCCAGGTCCACCCAGAATCAGCTCCTTTTTGATAACTCAAAATCAACTTATTTGGAACCATAATTACATCTGCAAAACCTCTTGACCTTTGTCATATTCTATTGGCAAGTCACAGGTTCTCAGACTAATGATCTTTATGGTCCCCTCTAATATTGAGCTTCTATTATTTTCTATTTGGATAAGGAAGAAGTCTGTATTTTTCTAAAATTTTACCTCACTGTATTTTCACAAGTCTTCCAAAATATGTATTACTATAATACTTTTTAAAACATCCCTAAAACCAAAAGTAACCATTTCATTAATTCTTTAGAGTCATTATCATTAAAATACTTTGTTTTCTAAATTCTAAATTTAGATGGTCTAAGAACTGTATTGAATTTTTACAAATACTATATCCTGACTAATAAAACCTAATGCATGGAGCACCTGCTATGAGCAGAATACTTTTATATTTGTTGTCATTTAATCAGATCCTCACAACATCTCTGTAAGCTTCTGAGCTTGCATATATGAGTTTTATCTTAAAGATTCTTTTAGCATAAATATTACAGAAACACCCTCTTTTCCCTTTGAGATGAATTCAGGCCACCTCTGCATTAAACCCTAGCACTGCATCTTCCTTCTCCACTGCATCTGTAACTCTGTCACTTGATTCTGTAATATACTCCCTGAACCACTAATGTTCTTCCAATTCTTCACTGGTGGTAACAGAAGCCCTGCTCTTACTTTTCTACACACTTTTCAAATGCAGTCTTTTCCCTTTCCCTAGCTTTTCCTAGTACTGGCATCTAAAAATATCATCATCACAGTTATGGTTTCACTGAAGTGCAGGTTATTAAAATGTCCCATATTTAAAATATGTCTCACATTTTGAAACTGTCTTCTCAAAAATCCTTATCAACATTTCTCCAAGGAAGATATAAAATGGCCATAAGCACATGAAAAGATGTTCAACATAATTAGTAATCGGGAAAATGCAAATGAAAACCGTAATGAGATACTACTTCACGCCCACTAGGTCAAAAAGTGAGATTAATAACTGTTGGCTAGGGCACAGAGAAATCAGAACTTTCATATTCTGTTGACAGGTGTGAAATGGAGCAGCCACTTTGGAAAACACTCTGGCAGTTCCTCAAACAATTAAATATTAGAGTTACCATACAACCCAGCAAGTCCACTACTAGAGATATAGCAACGAAAAATTAAAACATATGCCCACAAAAAGCTGTCCATAAATATTCACAGCAGCATTATTCATAATGGCCAAAAGGTGGAAACAGCCAAATGTCCATCAGACAATGAATGGATAAACAAAATGTGATATATCCATACAATGGAATGTTATTTGGCCATAAATAAATGAAGCACAGATACATGCCACAACATGGATGAAACTTGAAAACATTATACTAAGTAAAGGCAGCTAGTCAAAAAGACCACATATTGTATGATTCAATTTATATTAAATATCTAGAATGGGCTAATCCATAGAGACAGAAAGTAGATAAGTCGTTGCCAGGGGATTGCAGGGAGGATGGTAGAGGGGGATGGGAATAGTAGCAAAATGGTACAGGGTTTCTTTTTGAAGTGATAAAAATGTTCTACAATTAACTGTGGTGATAGTTGAACATATCCGTGAATGTACTAAAATCTATTGAATTATAAACTTTAAATAGATACGTTGTATAGTATGTGAGTTATATCTTAATAAAATTGTTTTTAAAAAATTCTTGTCTATGATGCCTCTATAAGTGCTCTTGATCTATCTTTTGGGTAACCCGTCATTCTGTCTTTAGAAATTCTGGTTAATCAAAGACTTAATTGCAATGCCCTCCAAGGAGTCTACCTGGGTAAACTAAACTTTCAGACTCACCAGGCTGTCAGCAAACCCCTCTTGGCAACAGTCTGCTCACAAGGATAAGAACAGGAACAACAGTTTACCAATGGGACGGCATCAGTTATTATTCTTGGGAGTCTTGCAATAGTTCACGCAGAAGTACAGCTCAGATAGATGAGGGACAGACCTGGTTTAGAAGCCTTATTTCCCACCAGAGTCAATCCCCATCTGCAGGTTTCCAGAGCCCCACAGCCCACGTGCCAGCTACAAAGCTCACCATGTTCAGGGAGCTGTGGCTTACCCCAAGTATTTATAGTCCTCCCGTTACATGCAATTTGCCAATGAGGAGTCATGTTTACCGTGAATATGTTGTCTAGGAACATAGGTGACATTAGGACCTTTATCTGTTTCCCAGGAAAAGAGCTAGAAAGCTAACTAAAGGTCAAATTCTCAGACACAAGAGGAAAAGCTTTTCTTAACCCCTCACCAACATAACATATTAACATACCATATGTTCTTTTAATTGTCCAACCTTTGGTTTTCAAAATTTAGAGAGAAATAAACTTTGCCATTTAAAATGTAATTTTAAATTATTTCACGAGCTTGATCATATCATTCAGGATTTATTCATGTTTTCACTCATTCAAAAATGAGATTTTTACATGCCAGGTACAATGTTAGACACTAAGAATACAGTGATGAACATGACAGAAATAGTTCCTCTCCTTACAAGATTTGAAATTTATCAGAAGAGATAAAAGAGTAAAAAGTCAATAACAATATAGTTTAAAAACTCCTTGGGCTTCCCTGGTGGCGCAGCGGTTGAGAGTCTGCCTGCTAATGTAGGGGACACGGGTTCGAGCCCTGGTCTGGGAAGATCCCACATGCCGTGGAGCAACTAGGCCCGTGAGCCACAACTGCTGAGCCTGCGCGTCTGGAGCCTGTGCTCCGCAACAAGAGAGGCCACGATAGTGAGAGGCCCGCGCACCGTGATGAAGAGTGGCCCCCGCTTGCCGCAACTAGAGAAAGCCCTAGCACAGAAACGAAGACCCAACATAGCAATCAATCAATAAATCTTTAAAAAAAAAAAAAAAAAAACTCCTTTGACAGAAGTTCAAAGTTATAATCATATTGAATCATACAGAATTATTTATATTTAAGAAAGAAAAGAAAAGCATGCCAGTACTCAATTGTTTATATATATTTTAAATATTTTATTTTTTCTTATGTGTAACACTAATATTTATAAATAGCAAATTTATAAATTTTTTAGGATATTGACATTACCTGGACTCTAAAATCATGGGAATTTATGATAATTCCTTTTTGAGGGAACATTTACTCCCCATCCTTATATTTCTATCTTATTTGTGAGACTTTGGGAGAAGAAAGTGAGTGTGCTGACCTCTGCTCTTTCTGGGTTCTCCGAGGGCTACCTGTCCAGAGAGGGATGTATTCCAGTCTAGATCTCCATTAAGGAGTTTTTCTGGGTACGTCCTGCCCTGTCAAAGGGAAAAGTCTATAACATTGGGGCAGGGGGGAGGGCAGAAAGTTCAGTTCCAGGAAATATCAGGAAGCTGATCTGTCTGAACACCCATGCTACAACCACCAATTCTGATTGTATCAATAATAAAACTGATATTTTGATTTCTACCTTCTGACTCTAATACCTATTTCTCAATTGGTTTAGAACATGGAAAGTGAAGAAAGAGATGTTATATATTGCCCTTCAAAAATTGCAGTACACTCTAAAACTGGCCAACAATTATCTATACTGTAATCTCATTCTGAATTACATATTGTCACAGGTCAGGTTGGCCAAGAAACAAATTCTGAGATTTGCCTGCCTGACTTTTACTGGGGAGTTCTCTGAGAAGAACACCTGTGGGCGAGTGAAGGAAGCAGAACTGGGCAAAGAAGAGAGTTGAAGTTGATGCAATTGCCAATCCCAAGGGAGGAGCTGTGATGGCCCATTGGAGTTGTCCCCAATTGAGGCAAGAAGTAGCTGGGAATTTGTACCCTAACATAGACCAGATATTGGCCCAGAGGATGGGCTGCCTCCAGGGATGGAGTGTAGGCTTGGAGGTGGCAGTTCTCTTTGGGCAAAGGCAATTCCAGGGAAGAGACTCAACTATGATACAAATGCAGGCAACATTCCAGGCAGCTAGGGTAGTGAGTGTCTCATTTCTAAAGAGGAAGATCTGGGTGGCACACATAGCATCTACATTATGTGTGTACACAGCATTTAAAACGGGTACATTAGGATCATCCAAGTAAGCAATCACGATATTAACCAAATGACCAGCTATGGCCTAAAATTACTGTATTATCCTGAACATTAACAGAGTAATGGTAGTGTGAGCCTAAAAGCTGATACTGGGCATTGTCAAATGAAAGAAAAAAGTCTACCATAAAGTCGGAAAGCATAAATAGTATTATGATAACTGAGGTTCTGCCTGGTAATTATTTTCCTGTCGGTATGTTCAAGCAAACAAATATTCCCACTTATAATCCATATTTATGTAGGTATACCTTACTTCGTAGACAAAAAAGTGAAGAGGCTGCATATAGATGCCTCATATTAGAAAACACAGAAATCCTACCTTAGTTATCTCTTCTCTCATTACTAACCACCCCTCTTCCCAAGGTCTCTCCTTTCCAGTTAAGAAAATCTCCATTCTAATTAAGAAAATATATATACCAGAATCTATTATTGATTTTCTTAATCCAGTCTCCCCTTGCGCATGTCATACTTCACAATGAAATGCCTTTTGTTTGTTCCCCGCCCCCCCACCCCCCGTTTTCCCTTATCTCTGATTAACTTTGTCTCTTCTTTGATCTTTTGTTGTTAAAAGGAAATAGGAATTCCTGATATATTGAGGCCTTATTTTTCACCAATGTGAGGCTTACCAAATGAAAAAACCTTTTGTTTTAACCCTTAGTGTTGAAAATCATTCTAAATACAGAAGTAGAATTTTCATCTTTAGTAATTCCCCTCACGAATTTACACATCATTTTGCAGATAATTAACTATTTCACAGAGGTTAGAGAAGGTTAAAAACAAAAACAAAAACTTGTGCTGAAATCACTTCCAAGTATTAATCAATCGTAAATCAAAAGAAAGACCCTTTGAAATTATGTTAGTCAACATGGAAATGGTAATAGTTTGTCTTCAATTTTTCAGGGATTTATCTCTTAAATGAAACAAGATATGCCAGGACAAAATGGTCCCTACTGACTGTGAACTTTGTAAAGACTCACTGGTATGTAGGCTGGGGGCTGAAATGATTAACAACCCTCAAAATAAGCTATTCTTCATAATAACCAGAAATGCCAACATAGGTTAAATAATATAAAGTATAACAGTCATTAGCCTAGAATGCTTGCTTTTTATATAGTAATGCTTAATACTCAGATATAAGATGTCTGCTCTAACTTCTCAGATTAGGTATGAATTCAACAGTCAACAAAAAAAAAATCTCATGACTTCTTTTTCTTTGTCCTCACAGTTTGCGTATTTTTTAAATTGAGATACAGTTGCTGTACAATATTATATAAGTTACAGGTGTACAAAAAAAAATCTCATGACTTTGACAGTTACCAAAGTGGTGGAAAACTGAAAATGCTATGGCTGGTTAATGAGGGCTAAAGAGAAAGAGGTATCGTATCCACTCACTGCTGAACAATGGCCATCAGGCCAAGACACAACAGCATCAAGAACCTTACCTTAATGCACAGGGAAGAATGATGGAAACAAGAAGAAAAAAAGCAAGATGACTGAAAAAAAAAAAACACAAAGGGCTAAACAGTGCACAGAAATAATAAGAAAATGGCAGATAGCTAATGGGACAATTGATTAAATTCAAGATGGGATGGCAGAGAATGGATAAGGCCATGATAGAGGAGCAAAAATAAAGTACTAACCGGAAGAGCAAATCTCTGAGGATGAATGTGTAGCGACACATATTACTTCAGCTAGTTGAGACCTCCTATTAACTGCTCTAACAGCTACTGGTCAACATAATGGGCAGGAGTCACCAATATATAGTGAGACTCTGTCCACTGTACGCTTTACTAAGATCGGAAGGAGTAGGTTATACATTCTGAAATAGCTACCTTTAAAATAACTTTCTTTTTATTTTAAAATTTTAGTTGAATAAAATAAAGGGTCAAATTTACTTGAATTATCTAAAAAAAGATAGCTCCTTCAAAGTATTTCATTATTTAGCAATCTGGGTACATAAAATGATGTCATATACAAAGAGAGTAGTAACCATGTATGTTTAGCTCCCAATACAGGTGGTCTCTGTTTGCTCTTTTCTAAGGGTCAGCCTCACAATCTGACCTCCCCAGCAGACAATGAACTTCCCAGGAAAATCCTCAAGATAGCACCAAGTAGCAACTTTGGTCTCCACAGACTAGAGGGCAATCCAGAGGAGTAACATAAATATAGAAGATATATAGTTATTTATCATTATTTAACTTTAAAATATATACATAAGAGAATTCCCCTATTTGAAAAAAACTCTCAAGGATTCATTATTACTTGCTATGCTCTTTGATTTGTATACATATTATGAAATTCATTTATGTTAATTTCTAGAGATGAATGCATCTTCTACAATTAGAAATTCACTAGGAACTTAAATACCATTCTACTATTTCTGGCTTACCAACCTTTCCTCCCCTGCAACCAAAACTAGAAAATGTGATGCTGGGATGAGATGAAGCTTATACTCAGTAAATATTAATTCTCTCACTTCAGCATCAATTCCACATTTAGAATTTTATAAGAATATAATTTACAAAAATCATGTTCTTCTATGTTAAGATATTGAATATATCCATTTTAATGACATTAACATGGAATAGAAAAACACTCAATGTTTACTATACATATGCTATGTCACATTACTTTTAGTAAGCATGATTTGACCCATGTCATATCTGCCTCTGGATTACAATAAACCATATCATGGCAAAGTTTGACTGTGTTTTGAAATTGAATGTGGGCGGGGGGAAGGACTGAGAGAAGCAGAAAGGGACAGAGGTCTGGAAGAGAGAGGGGAAGGAAGGGAGAGAGAAAAGAGAATCAGACTTAGATAAATCTTGAAGGTCAAATACTGAAGTTGAGGGAAGGAGCCATGTCTGATTCTTCTTTGTACCCTCCACACCAGCTAGCACAGTGCCTAAATTCACTGAGCAGTAATTCAGAAAATGTGCTGAATAAATCATTGAATGGAAAATTCTAACAAGAATTCACAGTGGGATAATTACACTCTTTACCCTTACAGTGGCGTTCCTTTAGTTAAATTCTATATTATTTGCATATTAGCAATTACACTCACGTTTGTATACATTAATTTTCATTTCCTATGACTGTCCGGTCTTAGGATACTTCCTGAGGCAGGGGAGTAGTTGGTGGATTTCTTTTTGTTTTCCCTCCATCACTTCTGCCAGAAGGCTCTAAACACTGACTAGCCACTCAAAAGTTAACAGACTTGGGCTTCCCTGGTGGCGCAGTGGTTGAGAATCTGCCTGCCAATGCAGGGGACACGGGTTCGAGCCCTGGTCTGGGAAGATCCCACATGCCGCGGAGCAACTAGGCCCGTGAGCCACAACTACTGAGCCTGCGCGTCTGGAGCCCGTGCTCCGCAACAAGAGAGGCCGCGATAGTGAGAGGCCCGCGCACCGTGATGAAGAGTGGCCCCCGCTTGCTGCAACTAGAGAAAGCCCTCGCACAGAAACGAAGACCCAACACAGCCATAAATTAAATAAATAAATAAAATAAATAAATAAATAAACAGGAGCTGTTGTTTAAAAAAAAAAAAGTTAACAGGCTTCGGTAAATACTGATAAAAGTAAGGTCAGTTTTATGCTTTGTGGTTATCATGACTTGGGTCATCAGCATCTGTGAGAGCTACCAATATTCGTATATGTTGAAGCAACATGTAAAGATTGAAGTCTACCAGTGATCTAAATACAGATAATATCAATATTAAAATTTACAAGATAATATTTAATCCTTCAATCCATTATACAAGGTACTCGATTCTCACTTTTATTTCCAGGTCCTTAAGAGGAGGATCCTAGGGTTATTCATCTGTGTGGGGTCACTGCCTAGCACTGACCCTGCACAATGAATGAAATCTATGACAAAACAATGCATCATCAAACGTAACTGGTATAATGTTATATCAATATTTAACCATATTTATTGTTTAAGTATTAGAATCTCAAAGCCATCTGACAGGGTTTGAGTTTAGGCATTTCAAAAGACAACAACTATATGAGGATAAATAAAAGTTTGTGATATGTAGGAGGAAAAGTAGAAACCTGAGAGATAAGCTTATTTAAAAAATAGTGGGGGAGGACAAATAAAAGACGAATTTTTTTTAAATAAACATGAGAAGAAAACAAGAGATTTCTATTTATAAACTAGATAGAAATAATACTTAAATCATGTGTTCATTTGAAACCACAATAGATAAAAATATTGTCTAATTTTTAAATGTCAAGTTCACAGATAGAATGTATAATGTAAAAACTCTAATCAAGCTAAGTGTTTCAGGAGCTATATTAAAGCACAGTTTAAACAGCAAAATAAAATCCAGATTAGCATTCAGTAAAATAATTTTAAGTTATATGTAAAGATTGTAGATAATAGAATTTTACAAATTAATGCAAATCATCCTAAATTCTAGATAATTAAACATGTTTTATATGTCTTTGTGTTGAAACATTTTATAAATACACTACAAGTAAAGCGTTCTAAAAAGTCATACCTGCAAAAGAGTTGTTCTATGGAGTTTCAGTGCCCCCTTCTGATGAATTTTAGCAAAGCATCCTGAACAATAATCTTCTCCACATTCAAGGCATACCTTAAAAGATATTGAAAAATCATACAATCTTAAAAAATATGACTTCGAGAAAATATGTGCATAAAAAATTCATTGCTCTCATCTTTACTTCTCCAGTTACACACCTAGATGTCAGCAGAATTGAGAAGCCCAAGGAAACAGGACATTTGTCCCAGTTAAGATGTAACTCTGAGAAAAATTAACTTGTAAACTTTAATTACTCTCATAGCAAAATAAATATAATAGCTGTAAGTAGGTTTTAGATATATGTGTTAGGTGCATGTATGTATGTACAATTTCTGAATAAATCATTAAAAAAACGGCAACCTCAGATCAAACTTCTTAACCTGGTAAAAATTAACAGCAATATCTCTGGGTCAAAATTATTTCATTATGAGTTCTTTTATCTTTCTGTATGGATTTACATGACACAATTAGTTTCAAAGGATGTGTATACTATTTGTCTCCAAAAATTCCCACAGTCTTCTTTGAATGGCACTACTTCACTGGTGATTCTCAAAATGTGATTTTAAAAGCATTCTTAGAAGATTCCTCAAAGGAAAAAAAAGTATAAGAAAAAAACTGGATGGATCTTCATCAACATGTCAGCAATGTTTATGACTGGCGAAATGATTACAGACAAGTGTATATTTGTCATGCAAGTTCTCTATGGTGCTAAAATGTCATTCTTTAAATTTGCGGATAAGTTGGAAAATGTGATATACCTCTACCTATGATGGTGCCAAGCAAGAGTGAAACTGAGAAAAGGAAATGGAATTTTTACTGCAAGAGTATTTACTACTGTGCAGACGTACAGCCACTCTAACACCCTTTACAATATGATAAAAATTAGTGCAAATGGTTAGTAGCCCCCATTTTCTTGAGTCTGGCCTAGGTTGAGGACATCCAGTAGTACAAATAAGAAAGCATGAGGCCTGGAGAGAGACAGTCAGAAAGTCTGTGCCAAGGAGCTCACACTCCCTTTAGCTCTCTTTCATTTCCTCTCCCTTTAGGGTGCCCGCCACCCTTCTTCTCCTCCTTCCTCTCCCCTCTCTCGAGGTATAATAAGCATAAAGCAGCTGGGGCAGACTGGGGAGAGACAAACCAGGTTCTTCTGCCTTGTACGGGTCACTGGTGACCTGATGCGCAATTCAGTGACACTTCTCAAACTGTACCACGCATACACATCTCCTGGGATTTCCTTACAGTGCACACGCTGGTTTGGGAAGTCTGGAATGGGACCCAAGATCCTGCGTTCTAACAAGCTCCCAGGTGATGCCCATGCAGCTGCTGGGTGCAGACCACACAGGGAGTAAGAAGGCACTAGAGTGTATTGGATGAAGAAAAGGAGACTAAACTTAGGGGGGTATAAATTAGGAGTTTGGGATTAACAGATACACACTACTATATATAAAATAGATAACCAACAAGGACCTACTGTATAGCACAGAGAACTATTCTCAATATTTTTAATAACCTATAAGGGAAAAGAATCTGAAAAAGAATATATATACAGGGCTTTCCTGGTGGCGCAGTGGTTGAGAATCTGCCTGCCAGTGTAGGGGACACGGGTTCGAGCCCTGGTCTGGGAAGATCCCACATGCCACGGAGCAACTAGGCCCGTGAGCCACAACTACTGAGCCCGCATGCTGCAACTACTGAAGCCCGTGCACCTAGAGCCCGTGCTCTGCAACAAAGAGAAGCCACCGCAATGAGGAGCCCACTTGCTGCAACTAGAGAAAGCCCTTGCACAGAAACGAAGACCCAACACAGCCAAAAATAAATAAATTAATTTTTTTAAAAAGAATATATATATATCACTTTGCTGTATACCTGAAATTAACACAACATTGTAACTCAACTATACTTCAATAAAAAAAATTAAATAAAACTCAATAAGAGTCCATTAATTTTTAAAAATTGTATTGCAAGTTCCCACATGATGATGCAGTTACCTACAATAATGTAGCCATGTTTATTAAATATGAAACGATTAGGACAATACTCCAAAAATAGGTTAAAAGAGTAGGAAGTTGTATATAGCTAAAATGAAACTAAAAAGGAAGGGTCAAATAACAATAACAATATCCACAACATTCAGGGAGCACTTACTCATTGTTCTAAGGGCTTCGTATGTTCCATCTCATTTAATCCTCACAATAACCCCATAAGGTTAGCATGACCATTGTACCTCCATTGTGAAGATGAGGCAACAAAGGAACATAATGATTGAGAATTTGTCCAGTCATACAGCTAACGGAGCCAGGATTTCAACCCCAGGGTCTAGTTCAAAGCTTAAGCTCTTACCCATGACCCACATTACTAATAATCATTGACCATTAATTTCAGTATTAATCATTTATTAGAAAACCTTCATAAAATCTGCAATAAAATAAATCCAAAATGTCAAATGATTGCATGGTCTGGTATTTATCAAAATCCAAATGTAGTTTTCAAATGTGATTATAGCTACACAGAACTGGATTTATAATTTTAGTGGAAGAAAAATAAATACTATCCCTAGTGTGGGAACTAATCCTAGCCTTTCAACTCCTGTTTCAAGAGCTATAGTCTCTTAGAGAAATGATGATACAAACATTATCTAAATCCATAATTTTTAAGTGCAAAATTAAAAGCTATAATTTCACATACACATATGGAAGTATTATTGTATTAACGTAGACTTCAAAATGTATTACAACATGTCAGCTAATATTTTAACGAATTTCTCATAAATGTTCGGCACCATTTTTACAATGTAATATAGAGGACTGAGAGTCAGTTTCAGCATATAATTCTAAGCCAAATATTTGCTAACAATAGACTTTCAATGAAAGTAGCCAAACAGATGTTATACCGGAAGATCAAAGCTGGAGTCACAGAGTAAGCTTATATATTTTGTTATACAAGCATATTTGGATTTAAATTGGGTTAAAATGACCGCCAACTGGAAAATCTTTTTAGGTAGTTTGTGTAACTGGCAGGAACATACTAAAAATGTAGATAAGGACGCCATTCCACCACAGATGTTTCTTTGACGATGGAATACGAAAGTGCTATTTTAGCAAAGATCTTTTTAATTTGTTCAAGGCTAGATCACTTATGCTAAGCCTTCAGAACCATTTGAGTTTAATTAAATTATCCACAATTGCCAAATTAATATGTAATTTTTAACTATCCATTTCACTTTTGTTATGTAGAAGCAGCCTAAAGCCACTGGAATTTCTTTTAAAAATAAGAAATCTGCAAATTTGGGGTTTTATTTTTACCACCAACATATATGAATGCAACACATATAAAATGTGCCAAAAACAAAAGGCATACAATTTACTATCTCTTCTCAATGCGCTAGGCACAATGCTAAATACTTCACATGCATTAACCATTATCCTCAATAACTTTGAGGTCGTTATACTACTGTTACCCGTCTTATCCCATTTTACAAATGAGAAGACAGAAACAAAAGAATTACGTCATTTGCTGAAGTTCACATGGCTAACAACAGGTAAAGCTGAGATTCAAACCCCCAAAATGTAAGCTCTTACTCCCCACCTCCCATCCCTGTACAATTTTCCCTGATTAAGGTCCTGTCATAGGATATAGAAAGGTTGACTCTGATTATCCAGTCAGCATGACCATCTAGAATGATGGAAGCTAAGAACACCAGGTAACCTCAGAGTTCAACACTATAGAGTTCATTACATCTACCAAGCTTGAATTTTTAAATAACTTTTTGTGCTTTTAACAAGTATCATGGGATATTATTTTCATTTCAAATCAAAGAACATCTTTTCTTAAACTCTTCGTAAATTCTTTAAGAATGGTTAGGGCCTAAACCCTGACTTCTATTTACAACAGTTTTCAGGCAAATCAGTTTTGTAATCACTGCACGCTTCGTCACTCTCATCTGCTTTCCAGCCAAGGCACATGCCATTTATACTGTCCGGGAATGTCATTTGCTTGCTTTTCCTTCTCTCTGGAAAAACAGAGCCTTTATTTCCAAGTCAGATCTTATCTACATATGCCATATTGTTTGAATTCCATGGCCTTTAAAAAGTGCTCAGGGCTTCCCTGGTGGCGCAGTGGTTGAGAATCTGCCTGCCAATGCAGGGCACACGGGTTCGAGCCCTGGTCTGGGAAGATCCCACATGCCGCGGAGCAACTGGGCCCGTGAGCCACAACTACTGAGCCTGCGCGTCTGGAGCCTGTGCTCCGCAACAAGAGAGGCCGCAATAGTGAGAGGCCCGCGCACCGCGATGAAGAGTGGCCCCTGCTCGCCGCAACTGGAGAAAGCCCTCGCACAGAAACGAAGACCCAACACAGCCAAAAATAAATAAATAAATTAATTAATTAATTAATTTAAAAAAAAATGCAACTGTGGGGAAAAAAACTTAAAAAAAAAAAAAGTGCTCAACATAGAAGAGGATTAATAAGAAATATTGACTCATAGCTCCTATGCAAATACTTTCTCAGATCAACAGTGGACTCCAACAATTCAATTCTGCCTTAAGACCCTTTTAGCTTTCATACTTCAAACTTCAGGAATATTAGCATTTGTTTATATTTTCTAAACTTTTCTGGATAGGTATAACTTGTTAAAATTCCACCATCATATCAAGTAAGGAGAAAAATAGTATGATGTATGATGTAAAAGTAAGAGCATTATACCAAGAGCCAGGGTTTTACATTTAATATTATTAGTGCTTTATTAGACTTAAAGCACTCTAACTCTCTGAGCTCAGTTAAAACTGCCATGAAATAAGGCTAGTAATACAATCTTAAACCAGAAGTGATTATAACTAAATTCTCTGAAACGTAATAAATCTTAGTTATAGTGATCCACAAACATTAGTTATAATCATTAAATTCTTTGGGGGAAAACTGCTTCCTAGGTATGTATAATATTTTAATTGCAAAATATATTGGATATCTTCCTTTCAGTTAGCTTCAATGATAACAGTGTTTTCAATAACAGAAACGCTTTAAAGAAATGACTCATTCAACAAACATTTGTTGAGTACCTATTAAATTGCAGGCATAATTCAAGGTGGTGAGCACACAGCAGGGAACAAAAGTAAATCCCTACTCTCATGAAATTTACATTGTAGGGGAGTGGAAAATAAACAAATAAACATAAACTAAAGGGTGATAAATGTTATGTAGATGAAGGAGGCAGCTTCACAAAACTATAGTCATCTCAGCTGTTGCTATTTTATAAAGAGCTGTCAGGACAGGCAATGTTTGAGTTGACCTTTATTGATATGAGGAGACCTTGGGGGGAGAAAATTTGATGGGGAAATATTAATAGTTGAATTTTGAACACATTAAATTAGTGATTTTGTTTAGACATCCAAGTAGAAGTGTTGATTAGGCAGTCTGAGTTGAAAGTTCAGGGGAGAGATATGAGTTAAAGAGGTAAATTTGGGAACCATCAAAATAAAGATGGGCTTTAAAGCCAAGAGAGTAGATGAAACTACCTAAAGAACAAGTATAAACAGTTTAGACTAGAAAAGAGGCCTGAGGACTAAGCCCTGTGGCACTCCAGCGTTAAGGGGTCAAGAATACAGAAAAACAACAAAGCCTTACACAGAAAAATACATACCATACGATTCCATTTATATAAATTTCAATAGGTTTAGCACCACTACATGTATGCTGCTAAAAATCAGAATAGTAGTTGGCTTTGTAGTGGGAGTTAATTGGAAAAGGCACAAGGGAACCTTCTGGGGTATTCTATTATCTTGATGGCGGTGTATACATTTAAGATTTGTCCATTTCGCAGTAGGTAAATTATACCTCAATAAAAGAAAAAAAGAGAGAGAGAGAGAGAACGGGAGGAGATAATGTGATGACAGCAAGTGTAGACAGCTCTTTAGAAATGTTACTAAAAGGGGTACAGGGGGAGATGTGGGGATCAGAGAAGAATTTCTGTTCCAGTTTTGGTTCGGAAAACACTGCAGCATGTTCTTGTGCTGATAGGCACGACCCAAGGGAGAGAGGACAAGAGTTAGGTGGTGTCTTTAAACAAGAACGAGAGGATGAGATTCAGGGCATCGTGTAGCATTGGCCTTTTCTGGCAGCCTGCACACTTCACCCTTAGTAACGGTCGTGAAGGAAAAGACATGGTTACCAAGCAGGTTAAGTCGGGACAGGTGTATGAGCCCATGTGAAAGTCTGATCTTCTTCCCGTGTACGTACTAGCAGAGCGGCTTTGTTCTCACACTGCCCACAAACCTTCCCTTTTATCTTGGGTTTTTCATGTTCAGAAGAATTTGCCATTTTATAATTAGATGGTTGTTTCACTGGCTCTGAAGGGGAAAAAAAAGACCAATCACGTTAAAATACGATGTTCAGTTTTCTGATTGATAAAGGAAATTATGCACATTTCTAAATTCTCAAACAGTATATAAATGTTAGTTGCCCAATAAGAATGGCATGTAGCCAAGTCTAATCTTCCCAGTAGACTAGGGAGCCCACAGTCCCCCTCCCACCCACTGTGACCACAGGGCCACACATATCCACCCATATCCATTGTGCTGTAAACTCAGTTGAACTGGACATGTAAAATTACAGAATGTTAAAAACTATGCTTTGGATAGAATTCCCATAGCATTCTGCCCCATCTCTGGATCAAACTAAAGCCCACACAGAACAACTTCTATAATAAATGTTATATATATTTTTATAATTTGTTCTATCAAATTATCTTAACTATCCAAATTAAATGTTTATCCTCTATTTTAAAAATCTTATTTCTTTTAGAATTACTGTAAATTCAAATTTTATTTTTGGTTTTTGCTATTTTCAAATACTGTATTAAAATATAAAGCAGTTTTCAATATTCTTTTAATTTCCCAGAGTAAAATTTCAATCTATAATTTTATACTGCTAAAATTTTCTTCCTAGAGTTTAAGGAACAATGCTATGAAAGTTCTCACTTTTCAAAAATACTATTATTATGATCATATCCTAAGTTGATTTGTGACATAAAATAAGCACCCCTCCCCAAAATACAGATAAAATATATTTTGAGTATCAAAGAAAAAGAGTCACCATTTTTGGGTTTAGAATCTTTATGCTGCGTGAACAGTTCTAGCACTTAAATTTTCTATGTAATTCAAATGTGAAAAAAAAGAAATTATACCTTCAGCATCTAATAATATAATGGTAAACTGTTTACCTTGAAGCTGCTCCTTCAGTAATTTTAATTTCACTTTTCCAGCAGAAAGCTGTATTAATAAAAGAGATATTGCATGTCAGGTATACAAACTCAAATTAAGTTACTAATAAAAATATTATAAAGCCATAACATTTCGGTGCATCTTGAACAAAACAAACATTTTGAAAGAATAATATAATAGGAGATCTTTAATGCATATATAGGAATTTTAATTAAATCAAGAGAAAATTCATAAAAGAAAAATATATTTGGGAAATATATATAAACCAGTTTCTTAAAAAAACATGTCACAAATTATCTTTAAACAAAAATTACATATCACCATGAAATGATTTTAGGAAAGCACTAGCATTCAAATATTGTAAAGGCTCAGTAAGCCTTTTCTATCTCTGATCTTTCTGAAACACACAAAGCCTAATATTTGTGTAGACTGAATCTAAGCTGAATTCTGACTAAGCTATTCTGCTCACATAACTGTAGAAGCTAATATTATTATCTTAATTGCCCAAATTAGAGGACCACATGTTTAAGCGTCATAGGCATAACCTTCAAATATATTATTTGTGATCCCTGACTTTCCCAAGTTGTAGCCAAAAAAATTGAGTAAGTAACAATTATGGATAGGTATTTCAAATAAATAATCACTTAAAATCCTTGGATCTTAAGAGTTTAAGAAAAGAAACAGACTCGCCAATTGCACATACTTGCCTTGGTCTTATTAAAACCAACATCTGAAGTACACAGACATTCACGGAGCATGGCGCACACTTACACACACACTGTCAATTCATGCCTCATTTTCAATTTTCAATTTGCATGCTCAATTGCCCAATTTGTACATGAGAATATGAGAACAATGGTTGCCTCTATGTCTATGGCTGTACCAACTGCAGTCATCTTTGAAAATTTAGGCCTAATTATTTTCAGTGAATCTCGTGGTTTTGCTGCAAAAGGGCATTTGTTTGTTCCCATTCTTTAAGGAGCTGCTCAGATGCTATGTACCAAACACAGCAGACAAGAAAATAGAATTGAAATAATCAATTTTTATGTGAACCACACTGTTATTTTTAAACTGGCAGTGTTGTACAAGTTACAGATAATTTAATCTTATTTTTTATAACCAAATTATCCAATACTATTACCTTAATGATACATCTGAATTGCAACATGATCTACGCGTTTATAGGCTATCTGGGCAGAATGGATATACCAAAGCAAAACGAATTCATTATTAGGGACATGTTATACTTTGTTCTTGTTACTGTGAATAATATTTTTCTGCTCTATGAATATAGCCATATTTACTTCAAATGAATCAAACCGCATACAAATATTTCAATGAACAAACTGCTAGCTTACTATTTTTAGGCAAATAGAATTTCCTCCTAAGTCTGATTTTTATCTGTTGGGGAAAGAGATGAGGGTGGAGCAGCGCTGGCCCAGGGATACACACACACACAGGCAAACACCATAAAGATACATATATATGGATATGCATATGTGTGTATATATAAAACACCAGGAATTCAATATACTGAAGCCTATACCTTATTAACCCACTTATGACTCCACCAGGAGATGCTGAAGGGGTCCTATCAGGAGTCAGGGCAGCTTAGTGTCTCTACCACACAGACATATCATCTGGGCCCTTGGGGTCAGACTATGTTGTATTCATCGGCCTCCCTGGCATTCACAAATGCCTCCATCCTGCCACTAACGTCCTAATCCACCGTGCTGGGCCCACACTCCTTCCACAAGCCACCTTTTCAAATATCCTCATTCTTAATCCAATTAGCTACTCAACCTTTACCATTCTCCACTACTTGTCCTTCCGTCCAGGCTGCTCTGCCCTTCCATGAAGCCCTTTATTAAAGAGTCCTTTAACTATCTTATGCCTTAAAAATTTCCTTAAAATATCTCTTCCAAAAGTTCACAGTAACTGGACCCACCTTTCCTCACACACAACCTTCTCCACAGAACTCTCCAGAGGAAATAGCTCCACTTCTACTCCCTTTCACTCACCAGGAGAGAAGGAAAATGTTCTCCCTGTTTGCCCCTCAGTGCTGCTTCCAGAATACTGTTCCGCTCTCACCATTAGGCGAAGCTGCCTCTACTGAAGGTCCCCACCATCCACTTATTGCCTTTATCAATACCCAGGATCCTCTTCCACCTGAACCTCAGCAGTCTGTTCAGTATTTCTCTCCAGCACATTTCTGGGTGATGATCGTGGAGACTTTACTGTCCATGTTCACCTGACATCCTGATGCTGAAAACCCTCCGACATGCTGACTACTATGAACGTCTAAGTGCCTCCTCAGCCACCTGACCATTATGACCAAACCTTGGGCCTAAGCAGCAATCTGAATGGCCATACCTTCAAAATCCCAAACTCAGAGTTTCTCAGTGCAAACCACAATCTCCTTACCTCCTTCCTCTTAGACCTCCCATTATCTACCAACCATTGTGATGAAATAATAGCAACTGGGTCCCCTACAAATCCATGCTGAATAAGCCCCGTGGGCTCTCATGGCTCGTCAGCAATCCATTCATTCATTTGCTACTAAACCTCAAACATGATTCTCACATGATTTGGCTACTCCAAATCTTCTCCATTCCAAAAAACTCAGATTCACCCCACTTCCTTTCCTTAATCTGAACAGATGATCTTGCCTTCAAATTTACTAAGAATGCCAAGGTCTTCCTATTAATATTTTTCCACAGCTTCCTGCCTCACCGCCTGTCAAAAGCAACCTCTAAAAATGTACCTTTACTGCCACCTGTTTTCTCTTCCATTTTTCTTGTCTCAGAGAAAATGTGCCCTCCTTCCCTTGGTCAGGCCCTCCTCAAGGAGCTACCTCTTCAAAGCCCTCAGCAACTGGCACCTCTCTCATTTGTATCTTCAATCTTTCTTCCACTAGTGAATCTATCCCTCAGCTGCAAATTGGCTCACACCTTCCCCCTGATTCTAAATATATATATATATATATACAGTATTTATATATATAGTATTTGTTTATATATTTTTGTATTATATATATATAAAGTCTCCTTGATCCTATTAAAGCCTTGAGAGATCATCCTCTGTTCTCACGTTTACTGAAACTTTAGCCTTTACTCATTGCCACCTGCCTTTCTTTTTCAACCACTTGAAATATATTTTTACATCTGATAACAATCCAACCATCAAATTTATTGTTTTTAAAAATTCTCATTCTCCGTAAATAAACATTTTAATGTGATTTTCAGTTAATATTACAATTGGTTTCACACATATTATCTCACACCTTGCTCAAAACTCTGTGAAGTAGTCAGCAAGTACTGTTATGCATGTTTACAAATACGGTAACAGTAGCCCAAGAAAGGTTACATCATTTGTCTAAAATCACAAAGCTAATGAGATGAGTCAGGATTTTAATCTATATAGTCTAGCAAAGGGTTTCTTGTTCTTGGTACCACTGACATTTTAGGCCAAATAATTCTTTGTTGTGGGGTCTGCCCAGTGCATTGTAGAATGTTCAGCAGCACCCCTGGCTTGTAGCCACTACACACCATTAGCCAAAAAAATCCCTCTCAGTGGTGATAACTAAAAATGTGTCCAGACATTGCCAAATGCCTCCTGGGGAACAAAACTGCCCCCTGTTGAGAAACACTGGTCTAAAACTAAACCTAACTTTTTCATTACAAATACGTCA
Source organism: Balaenoptera ricei (assembly GCF_028023285.1). Taxonomy (NCBI): domain Eukaryota; kingdom Metazoa; phylum Chordata; class Mammalia; order Artiodactyla; family Balaenopteridae; genus Balaenoptera; species Balaenoptera ricei. Next base: position 62,607,672 of record NC_082642.1, read on the forward strand.
ATCAAGGTTGACTTCTCCATTTTTTTTCTAAAAATGTCCTCCTTTACTTTCATCTCCTATGAAATTACATTACTTTGACTCTATTTCTCCCATTATTTCTCTTCTCAGGCTCCCTTGACTGGAGAGCTGGCAAATTATCTTAGAACTAGCCTGAAAGCCTGCATTCCAAATCTTGGCCCTGACCCTTGACGTGAGCAAGTTACTTAACTTTTTTGATGTTAAATTACTTCATTTGTGGAACTGGAAAAAATAACAACTGCCTCTTAAGAGTGATACAAGCACTTAATGAGATAAAACAGGAAAAGCACTGTTGACTGGTATAAAGCAGACAGTGAATAAATATTCAAGTTCTCTTTGCCTCCATATTCTCTGGGCTTTATCCTTCATACCTGCCCTTTATCCTTTACACCTTTCTTATCCTTTTTATAAATTCTTAGGGAGCACATTTACTCTCTCAGCTTCAACTAACACATGAGAATGCAAACAAAACTCTAACATCTTTGAAATTTGCTAAGAGAGTAGAACTTCAATGTTTTTATTTTAAAAAAAAAGGTAAATATGGATGTGTTAATTAACTCGATAGAGGGAATTTACTCACAATGTATATGTATATCAAATCATCGTGTTGTACACTTTAAATAACTTACAATTTTACTTGCCAATTATACAATAAAGCTGGGAAAAGAAAGTAAGAGAGGGAGGGTAGAAGGGAGGGAGAGAAGGAGGAAGCCAACTATCTAGCTCTAAATCTAAACACCGGAATTTTTTTTTCCAGCTCCTTTATTTATTCTATCTCCTAGGCAATTCATCCTGGAATATCAGTTATATATTTGACTTCTTCTTTTCCTTTCTCACTGTGTTTTGGGTCCATGTTTCCTTTATATCTCTTCTGCTACGTTCTCATTCAGACTCTTCTCATCTGACCTTTTAATAGACTTATAAATAGTCTCTATGCTTCTGTATCAGTGGTCTCCAAAGTAGCGTGTATGCATGCCTGAGGGAGCTCAGGAAAAGATCAAAGAGAAGAAAAGAAGCATCTATTCATGTTTATATCATCTTTGATTAATTTCCATATTTTGTTTTACAATAAACATGATATATTAGTAAATTAGTATGTATATAAATAAATTATATTTATAAATAAATTAAAAGTTCATAGATAGAAAGTCCATTCTCAAAATCTATTTTTATTGCTGTGGTACATGATCGAAAGAGTTTGAATATCATTTGCTCTATACTCTACTTACATAAACTTCAAATACACTGGATATTAACAAGATCAACCATCATACATCATTATCTTAAACTTGCTACTCTCCTGCTTCAAAGTTGTCAGGGAATTCTATTCACCCAGTGAAAAAGTCAACACTCCTGAGTCTGGTATTCAGGCCTCCTACCCTCCTGCCCAATCTTATTTCTACTCCCACCTTCTGTAACTCCCCAACCCCCCATGCTTTCATCCTCAATTATGAGGTTTATGGGAATGGGCATTATGACTTATTCATCACTTTTCCTTACAAATATATCTAGTACACTCTCAAATATTTGTAGAGCTAAACTATTATTTCCCAAACACAAATGATTCATACACTACATGGCAAAAATTACACAGTGATTTTTCTTATAAATATTTTCATATGTGCATCATCTTTTACATTAGGTAAGGATATCCTTGAGAACAAGGATAATTCACTATAAGACAAAGAAGGCACTTAATAAATGCTATTGAATAAATAAATCAATAATCACAAAGAGTCAGCACTTTTAATATATTATATTTATAACAACATCTAAAGTATGGAACACTGTCTCAGAAAGATAATGAAAAATGCAAAGTGGATTATAAAACTTTTAATACAAAAATTAAAGAAACATGTCTCAGTAAGAGAATGACACTAAAGAATAAAATGCCTTTTCTAAGCCAAAAAGGTTAGAAGTGCCAAGATGTCTGTAGATGCCAACTGACCCAATGAAAGTTTAATGATAGGTATATAAAAAAGAAAAAGCTATATAAGTTAAAACTTACAAAGTCACAGATTTTGTACTAAAGAATCCAGAAGCAAAACAGTTTTCTTTACATAAGGACACTCATTTGCCTTTAACCTTAAATATTATGTAATGTTATATTTTACAATACACAGTAAAGATAAAGCAATTCTATAGCTGGGAAATTTTAAAGCATTTTCCCTTGGCTATCTTCACATATGGAATCAATAGTTTACGAATAATTATTATTCAAGCAGAACATAAATACATTAAATAAATGTGATATAATAAAAAGGCAGAAAAAAGTCTGTCCTTTGTTATATCAAATAATTTTGCTTTCACCTTAATATAGAACTACATAGTTCTATTTCACATACTTAAAACCAGAACTGAACTGAATGGAAAAATTCAGTTTAGAAAATTCACCTGAAGATGAATTTTTAAAAATCAACTTTCAGATGAAAAACAAAAACATATCCGAATAGTGAAAGTTGCATATTAGCCCATAAAATATAATCGAAATCCAATAACATGCAAAGTTGTTAAAACAAGAATAGGAGGTTCTTAAGTATGGAAGGGAATGCAAGATCTGAAAAAATAATTTATATCTTCTCAGCAAACTGCCTAAGAATCAAATGGTATTTTCTTACCTTAATAACATTTCCTTTATTTTGTGACATCATGCATGATTGATTACCCAATCTGCCCACTTGTCCAGATTTCCAGTGACATCCACTTGACCTTCAATATATATGAACAGAAGACAAAATGTAATTACTAAATATATTTCTCCTTTTAATGAAAACAAATATATTTCCCCTGTTTCAGAAAATGGAAATTCAGTTGTTAACATTTAACAGACCACCACAAAATAAAAATGAAATATCAATAATGCCACAATATCCTCAGTAATTCTAAAATATAGCTCTATTATATATGGAACTTTTGAGAAGAAATGAATAAAAGTGAAATGTCCAAACACAGATGAAGAATTTCATTTTTTTAGACATTTACAATGACTAAAGATAGCTTTACTGATTTATAGGAAATTTTACAGATGGTCATGCAGTTTTAAAAGCTAAGCGTTCACAAATGTAAAGAGAAAAAGGAAGCAAAACAAGACCCCCCAAAGTTCAGCAAATCTACTATGTGATGAATTCCTTATTAAGACTTCAAATTAGCTCCCACAGCAAAAGGTAACAGAGCTTGCAAAGAAGGCAAACTGTTTCGTTTTACAGTTTTCAAAGCACTTTTATTTGAGCCTCACAAAATCTTTTGAAGTCAGCAGAGCAGGGAGGCCAATTCCCATTTTAAACAATAATGAGAGAAAAACTTGCCCAAAGCCACAGAAATAATAAATCATAAAACCAAGATTGGAAAACCAGACTTTCCATCTTCCTGACCAGTAACTGGCAGGTTCTCATTCTGGCTGTGACATTTACTATCTGTGTGACCTTAGAAAAGCATTTAACTATTCTGAAAACCTAGTCAAGCTTTAGAACATTTTTGAAAACATCTAGAAAAGGTTCCTCAACTAATGAAAACTTACTCTTGGGGGCTGATTTCAGGAACTCTGATTCACAGATATATTCATGATCCACTGAGAAGCCCAAACTAAATCCAAATTAGTGAAGGTTTAAAAAAATAAGAAAAAAAAGGAAAAACCAAAAAAACCACAGTAAAAAAAGAGAACTGGCCATTGGATCATTAGGATAAGAGCAGCAAGATACAGAATAAACTTGGTCACCTGGGATGTACTACATTGAGATGACTTTGATTAAACCAATACTCTGGTTATTAGAAAGGTTGTGTGTACAGCTCATGAATACTTTTTCAAAGAGTTAATCTCTAAAGATAAACACTACTAAAACTATAATAAACCTTTGAATTTTCTTTAATGGTTCAGAAGGTACTTCATAGATATTTGATAATCATCATTTTTGAATACTAAACAAAAGCAAATTTAATACACAAAGAGTCTGGTAATATTTAGTACCACCAAAAGCATATGAAATACGCCCACTCATTCTCTGTAGGAGAAAGTTATACACTTTTGAAGCCTATTTGAAAGAAATTCTCCAATGTCTACCAAAATGTAAACTGCCATATACTTTGACCTAAAATTACATGGGTGGGAATTTATCCCATAGGTACTCTTATATATGTAAGCAAAAATATATGTAGAAACATATTCATGGCAGCATATATAATCACAAAATACTGAAAACTTAATAAAGATCTGAAAAATAAATGCTATTATAGCCACACAAAGAAATACTATGCAGCCACTAAAAGAATGAGATCGCTGTGCACTGACATGGCAAGAGCACTAAGATATATCAAGTAGAAAAGTAGAATGTAATCCATCCACAGACTTTTATAGATGAACTCATTTTAAAAATGTAAAAGACATGTCAGATACAAACCTACATACAGACACACACACACACACACACACACACATTCAAACACATATATACATAGGCTTGTACAAAGACATTTGTGGGAAGAAACATTTTAATTGTTAAAAGTGGTACTACAAAATGGGCTGGGAGTTAGCCTAAAGTGAAGAAGAGATAATTTTCATTATATAACTATCAGTTATACTTGATTTTAATTATATTTATGTATTATTTTTACAACAAAGCAAAATGCTCGGTAAAATTAGTACAGATACGCAAGCATAATATTAGAGAAGTCTCATTAATAAAATTTCAGCTAAAGCACATTTGCTAAAAATATTTCAAACATACATGAGGGTCTGAATGATTCTTCTCTATGTGCATGTTAACCCCCGCCCCCCAAAAGTCTTTTAATAAATAAAAATGCCCTACACATAAACTGGCAATCTGCTATTGATGGCAATTTTATGGGAGCAAAAGGCAAGTTCTGCATTGCTGTCCTCAACATTCCAGACTATAACTGGTTCAGAAGAGGAATGTAAGAAAAGAAATAAGAACATGTAAGACCAAATAAGGTTCAGAGGAAAGGGACACAAATAGAAAAAGGAGGGGAAATTTAGTATTGCTTGTTCATCAGGAAAAGCCAGAAATGATTCATTCAGGACAGATAGTCATTGGAATGACAATAATATATAAAATAGTTCTTGACATAAGGACTTCAGTTTATAATAAAATTCATTTTATTCCTCTAAAATCCTCTAAAAATGTCACCCACCCTTTTTCATCCTTTTCTTTGCCCCTTGTTGCTTGGAATTCTTGTAGTTTCTTTTCCATCTCTTGGTTCTCCAACTCTAACTGTACTTTCTCCATTCTCAGTTCTTGAGCATTTCTGAATAAGATTTAAATGCAAAGTGTTCATTTGGGGTAAACAAACAAACCCCCCAAAAAGAAAAAAAAAGGCAAAATAAGTTTATATCATGGTTTGCCCTTAATTAAAATTATGAATAATAAATATGTGAAAAACTATTTTAAATACTTCCTTTGTAGTCTTTGAAATATGGTTTCTAAAGTTAGCATTTGCTTTTAATTAATATTCTCCTGAAGCAAGGTATCGTTTCAAATCTTAAACTTTTGTTTTATTACATTGTTAGAGGTCTCAAATCATAATTCACGTTATACATGAGCTATGTCTTTATATATGTACAAATATCCATGACACACAAATAGAAAATAAAAATAATTTTCTAATTTTCATACTGTCTTTAAAGGATTCAAGTATTCATACTTTGAATCATAGTGTTTAAAATAACTATTCTGTATGGGCAGAATACACATTTTTGCTAAATTAATCACTTTGGAAAACTTCGATAAATATCTACCTTTATGCCATGTATGTATAATACAAAAAGAGAAAGAGAGAGAGAGAAAGAGAGAGACGGGCCTGCTTGGAGCCTATTAGGAAGAAAACACCTATCAAGGGTTTTGGAACAGGAGCCATCAAAGGGATAAATGGGAACTGAGCCAAGCACCACCTATTGTTTCCATTGAAGGAAAGCAACAAGAAGAAAACTTTCTGAGGACAGAGCAGAGCCCCCTTACAGATTCCTGTACAAGAGCTTTCGTAATAATATCTGAAGTTCATCAAGCTTTTGACGCAAGCTATTTTCTTCATTCTACAATTCTGGTCCCTTGTCAGCATTAGTCACTGAGTCTCTCTTTCATAGAAGTAAACCAACCTAGTTCTCTAGCTTTCATTCTCTATCATGAGTTTAAATCTCTTCCTTCGTTATTTCATTAGTGTCTTATTATAATCAAGTAGTGTGGGCTACTTGGGTATGTGTGCCATGGCAAGGAACCAAAATAAGAATAATGAAGATAAGAGAGAGAAATAATTGAGAGGTGGTGAGCAATCCACCAAAGAGCAAGCGGGCCAAAGATATGTCCCCAAGTGGACAGTCCAGGAAGATATATGGAAAGTGAGAGGAGGCGAAAACTGTCTAGAGCGTTCAGAGAAGCTGGTGAAGATATTGAGAGAGACAGGCATTATTTTCATTATATCTGTTCCACAAGGAGTAATTCAGCCCCTACTACAAACAAGCACTGTCGTAAGTGATAGGATGTGAGACCCAATGGAGCTTCCATTATAGAAAGGAACGTAGACAAGGATGAAGGTAATTGAAGTATAGTATAATGGTGTTTTCATTGGAGAAGTATAGGGAGATACCTGAGCACACAGAAAGGGCACATACCCAGCCCCTGGGGCCGTAGGAACAGTTCCTGGTGGAAGTGAAGACTAAGCTGAGTCCCAAGGGATGAAAGGACTTAGCCAGTCAAAGGGAGGTGGTGAGAGCAGTGTTCCAGGAAGAAAGAAAAGTGTGGGTACCAGTAGAAAAGAGTGATGTGTGGGTCCAGGAACTAGAAGTTCCATGTGCCCAGGCATTGAGTGCAGGACGGGGAGAGTGGCAAGAAATGGAACTGCTGAGGTGGACAGTGGCCAGATTATGAAGAGCTGTGTAGGCCATGATGAGGAATTGGGATTTGTATTCTATGAGCAACAAGAATTTTTAAAAGGTTTTAAGAGAACTGAGACTTGATAATACTTGCACTTTAGAAAGATCACTCTGGCTGTATCATGGAATATTAATCAGAGGGTGTAAGGCTGAGAGCAAGGCAGCCAGTTAGGAGACTATCTCAGTAATCCTAATAACAGAGAGACTGTGCTGGTCTGACAGGACGGAGACAGTGGAAAGAAAAATGGGAACATTTGAGAAATATAAGAAAATAGAATTAACTGGACTTGGAGACTGACCAGAAGTAGGTGACTGACCAAGGAAGGGACAAGGAAGGAACCTGAGATAACCCAGGAGCAACCAGGAAGCCAGTGATGCCACTTCCTGAACTAATTCACTCTGGGGTGGGCTGGGGACACAGTTCAGGATTAGTGGCCCAAAGACTCAGTGGCCCACAACACTTTCCACATGGCCTCCAGAGGAAGAGTTCAAAAGCACACATGTGATTGTGTCACTTGTTTGCTTACAAAACTTTTGATGTTTTGAAAGTCCCCACTATGGTAGAGGAAGGGGGTGCGACTGAAAAAAAAGCAACTGGCCTACTGACCAAGTGGTCAAGTTGATGGTGCAATTCCGTGGGTCTGGAACAAAATAAAAGATTCTTCCTGGAGACAGCCTTAGACACAGAGCCAGAAGGGCAACTAAAGTTGATCCCACAGGGACCGTGTCAACACAACAAATCCAAGAGGCAGAAACAGCCCACAGAAATAGTGTGGAGGCTGGAAAAGAGTAGAGAGGAATTGGAGAACACCAAAACATAAGACAACATTAAGACAATTGTTGAGACAACGTCAAATAAGAAAGATGTGGAACAAGGAAAGGGCAAGAAAAGAAACTCCAGAGCAATTACCATAGAATGGGTGTTCCCGCCCTAGTTTCTATGGGTTGTGGTTCATGGGTGGACCAGGGAGATATGCAGGCCAGGGAACAGTGATTCCCCCTCATCTCCAAGATAAATCCCAAACTCCTTAGTGTGGCATAGAAGTTAATTTATTAGCTACATGAATTGCCGTTCTCACCAATTTTGTTCTATTAATCTTAGCGAAATGGATATGTCTGAAAGTCCCCAGACTATGTGTCTGTGTGCCTTGGAACAAGTTTCACCCAGTAACTACCCAACTAACTGCATCTTTCAGGCAAAGCTTGGAGACCTCCTCACCCCTGGCCTAGCAGTTTGGGCCATGTTCTTATAGCTACCTGTGTTTTAATATCACACCATGTTTCACACTGCTTTGTAAAGTGTAATTTTACTTATTCACATCCTCCACAAGCTACCTGAGGGCAAAGATTGTGACTTTCTTCTTTTGTATCCATTGTTCCTTAGCACAGTGTATAGACTATGTGTACTTAACAAATGTTTGTTGGATGAATGTTTATAGGTATATACACACAGACTTAAAACATATCACCAAAATGCATTGCCCCTTCTCTTTTTGCATTAAAAAAGTAAAATTGGTAATACTAGCAATTGGATAGCTCCCCTCCCTACCAAAAACTAGTAAACCTAATAATGATAATGCCATATAACTTTTTCCTGTTGACAAAATGCTTTTCCACACAGTATCTCAAAAGTAAAGGGAGAATTAGGAAAGCTCTGAAGACACTGAGTAACCACAAGACTATTTACTTGGATCAGGGAACTCAGAAACTAAAATTAAACATTGACAGTCTGCCCCCAACCCATGATGGCTGGCCCTGAATCATATTTGAGAGGAAGGCCTTGGGAATTCCCAGTGACTCTAGATGATCTCAAAGGGAAATGGTATATTGAACCTTCTGGTACCCCTACCATGTCCTGAAATTTCTAGGATACCCAGAATTGCTTGACTCAGGCCGAATGCATCTCCAAGGCAATCTAGGACAGAAGGTACCCGTCCTGGGAAAGGTGAATTCAACATAAAGTCCTTTAACGATGCAAAGTGCAAGGGTAGTTAGTGATTTCTATTCCTTGTTTAAAGGTCTCTCACTTTAACAGTCTCCCTAAATTTCAATTTCTTTCAGTTTCTTCAGGGTGATTCTTTTCTAATTTTGTATAAGTGTTACAAAAATATTTGTAACTTTCTGTTGTATTGCTTCAATAGTTGATGAACCCAATTCGCATAGATTCTTGTGGCGTAAGTATTTTTAGTCCTCATTTTTAAACCATTATAGATTTATAATATTTCAAACCTACTCTCTTAAAATAGAGCAATGTGAAGAAAATGGAGATGAGAATTCACAATATTTTATTTCAACTCTAAACAGCCTCATAGGAAAAGAATACTTTAAATTATAAGATACAGAAACTTTAGCAACTATTCTATTTAAGTAATAAACACATATGCACTTACTTATATTTTAGCTTTACAGAATTTCCAGGTTTTCCCCATGGAAGAACCACAAAATCTTTGGTGTTCATGATTACTGTCTTAGTATTGTCTAAAAATTATTGTGATTTGTGAAAACTTCTGAAAAAGTAACAAAGGCAAAAGAATTATGTCAACATAAAGTGGTTAACGTTACAAATTTGAAAATACATATAACTCAGGAAAATTTTTAAACAAGAAAACATTATGAGGGAAAACATCGAATCAATGGTAAAACAACAAGAAATTATTATAAATGATAAATATATTATTGTTATACAAATATTTATATGCTAATATAGTTATAACTATAACATATCTGACGGAACTAAAATTTTACCAATAATTATATAGCAAAAGACTGTGGAAATTGAAAGTGAAGAATGAATTCCTTAAGACAAATAGAGCACATATTCTGGCTCTTTCTATGATTAAGATTATAACAATATATATCAGGTATTTGTTCCCAGCCAAAAATAATATCCAAAGCTAGGTAGGTAGTGAAAAGAAACACAATCCAAACTTGAAAACCTTTTTTTTTACATATACGATAATATAAAATGAGAATTAAGGTATGCAATAATTACCCAAAGGCATTCTAGTATCCTCATTTATCAAAGAAAAATTTAATGATGCTCTTTGCCTAAGATCAAAAATTACCATATTTAGAAAGAATTTTTCAACATGAAATGAAACAAAAAAGATTTTTTGCCTAACTCCCAGTTAGCCAGAAAATTAAATTATTCAGAACACCCTATTTCCTGAGTATCCCAATTACTCACGGTTCTACAATAATTTACTCTGTAATGCTGAACTGCTGAATCCCATGCACAACTATTAGATTTTTATATGAATAAAAATTTCCAAATTCCAAACACTCTTAAATATGAGGCAATATAATAGAGTCCATAGTCATAAATGCCCAAACCATTTGACACCGTCATTTTATATATGTGCTCCCATGTGCTCATAACCCCTATAAATATTTATTAAGGCTCTGCTATATGCACAGCACTGTACTGAGAGACATGAAGGAGTCAAAGCCCAAGGAGATCTGTTCTCTGGGCTCAAATAGTGTAGAGTCAAATAGGGCATATAAGACCTATATATAAAAGCCATAAAACAAGGTAGGAATCACAAAGGCTATAAAACTTACAGCTATAAGAGGGGAGCAAAAGAAGAGAATTCAAGCTAGCTAGCATTTAAAGTGGGGCTTTAAGGTGAAGGGGGGCTAATATATAAAGATATGGATGGGATGAACTTTCCTCACTGCTAGAAGAAAACAGCTCTTGAATGGAGGGGGAAAAGTCGGTGTAAACTTGGAAATGTAGGCTGAGGCCCAATAATGGGCGACATTAAATCCCAAGTTAAAGCATTTGGAATGTGTTCTGTAGCTAATGAGAATCACTGAAACTTTTAGAAGGAAGAACAGGAAATAAGCCTAGAAGGTATGCTCAAAGACTTAAGCAGAGAAGACATCAGAACAGGAGTAATCAAGTGTAAGTCTACTGTGACATTAAGGTCAACACTATCGAATGAATCGAATCTCTGGGAGATTATTTTACAATTCCAATGATGCAACCACTGATCAAAACATTTTTGGAATGCCTCTTTTGAGACTGTCTGCAGAGTCCATCATATATCCAACAAACACACAAATCTACTTTGCTATACCTCATTCAAAACTAAAAATGATGGTGGCCAGCAGGAGCAACTACTTTGTTCACTCAAATCTAGTTTCAAATTACTCTACCTCCAGAAATCAGATTTAGCCTGAAAGGGTAGATTTTTAATTCCTTAGAGGAAATTCTAAGGCAATTTATTCTCTGAAGAGAATTCCAAAATGGAATTATACAAAATAATTTTATACTGTAAGTAATGTAATGGCTGCATCATAGGACAAAGTATATTTGTGCCTTCAATCAACAGTTATTTAGCTGCTCCTTTGTGAGCCCTATTGTGGGTACTGAAGTCACAATGGTAAATAAGACATGGTGTTTTCCCTCAGAGGACTCACAATCAAGGGGAAACCACACAAATAAAGACAATACCGTGCGACATTCTGAAAGAAGAAAGTACTTAGGAGAGACGTCTAACTCAGATGCATTTCTCAACCACTAAGTCCTGTCTCTCAAAGCTAAAATCAGAGTCAAAGAAAACCAAAGATACCACAGGAATGAAAAACAAAATTTGGTTTGCTTCTACCCCTTCTTTGTAGGTAAAACCTTTGTCTCATTTCTATCAGAGACTACAAAAAGCCTCTTTTAAAAACTTCTAGGACATAGAGTAACAGAGAGTCTATGTATCTCTTTTTGATCTAAATCAGGAAATCCAACTGCTGGACACTCATCTACTGTCGGTAAGTTTTTCGTGAAAAGTTCCATAATGTTATCATTACCATTATCATCAAAAAATAAAATAAAAGAATCCCCAAAGTTAATATGTCTGATTAATTAAAATAACTTAAATTGCCTTAACTTCATTTATGCATTGAGATACACAATTTTATATGTGTATGTACATTATGCATAAAGCTGAACTGATACACAAGGACTGAAATGAATGAAAGAAAAATCTGTAAATTTCATTAGGATGAGATGATTCAGATTTATAGCTCTGCAGATAATGTGACTTAGCCAATAAATAGTCTTATTCAGGGGGCATTTCACTTCACTGAATGCAATTAGTAAGGCTTCTTCTCAATTAAATGTTTTATCAAGCCACAAACAAAGGCCAATTTTCTTGCATGAAGAAAAAAAGGAAGATTATAATTGTGAGTCACGCTCTTCTGCCTGTTTCCTTTCCTGAAACCAAAAGAGAATTAGTCACCGTTCTTGGGACAGCAAGGATATAACAATGTCAGCAGGAAGAACAGCAAGGCACAAAACTTTAGTCACTTAATGGAACCATGGAAATAGATATACTCTCTGTTATGCAAACCTCATAATTCCATGTGTCCTTTGATCAATAATTTTTTTCTTATAATTGAATACCAAAAGTTCAGTAGTTATTTGGAAATTTTTCTAGTTACCTGATTTATTAGACTGCATCATTTTTGTCCCCAAGCTTGTTCTTCCCCAGACACATACACACAATACGACCCAGAACTGCCCATGATGGTTTGAATGATCCTTCTACATAAGTTCCCATTTTGGGAAAGCAACCCAAGCATCAAGGCCTGCCACAACAGAATGGAAACAAGGAATTTATGCTCTATAAATCTAGAAACTCCAAGTATTCAAGAGCTGCCCTAGGCTCAGAGAATTTACCATCACACCATTGGCAGAATGGGATATTTGGGAAACCACTGTTTTCATATAACTGAAAACTTATCTAAGGTTAGTTGATTCTTCTAACAACCCAGATCATCTTAGAGATGAGAACTTAAAAGCCAATAAATAAGGATTTTTCTTTACTTTAGCACTTTCAAGGGGTCTAATAAGCAAGCTTTTGGGGATGGGTATTTACCATAGTACTTAGAAATCAAAGGCCTAAGCAAGAAATGTTAAATGAAAATGAATTTAATTAAAAATAGTTAAATTAATAAAAGAATTTTAACAGTTTCTCTGCCTGATATGATCCTTATTTTAAATATATATGTGTGTGTGTATATATATATATATATATATTTTTTTTTTTTTTTAATCTAAGGAAAGAACTGTAAACACATGGTCCTTAGCATAACATCTTATGCTTGAGTGCCCTACTAAATAAATATATGTCATTTTCTCCTACCATAGAACCTGAAAGTAAATCAGAGATTAACATCCAGGCTGCATTCAATCTTTCAACCAACTAAAATATTTGATAATTAAACACTGCTTCAGGGCACTAAATGGTACCCAAGTCACTCACTTTTCACCTTCTATGTGCCAGTTCCCTTGAGAACAACTGAAAAAGTTTGGCTTTAAATATCAAGGGGCAAGATATCCTTTTAAGATAATTTCCAACTAAAAATGATAAGTAGTTCCATGAAGAATAACAATGGAATATTACTCAGCCCTGAAAAAAAATGAAATAAGGCCATTTGTAGCAACATGGATCGACCTAGAGATTATCATGCTAAGTGAAGTAAGTCAGAGAAAGACAAATATCATATGATATCGCTTATATGTGGAATCTAAAAAAATGACACAGATGAACTTATTTACAAAACAGAAATAGACTCACAGACATTGCAAACAAACTTGCGGTTACCAAAGGGGAAAGGGTGGGGGAAGGGATAAATTAGGAGTTTGGGATTAAAATATACACACTACTATATACAAAATAGATAACCAACAAGGACCTACTGTATAGCACAGGGAACTTTACTCAATATCTTGTAATAACCTATAATGGAAAAGAATATATATATATATATATATATATATATATATATATATAACTGAATTACTTTGCTGTACACTTGAAACCAACACAACATTGTAAATGAACTATATTTCAATAACAATTGATTTAAATAAAATAAAAATGATAAGTGATATTAAAAGATACCGGGTTTAAGTTCAGAAGACCTTTGTGTTAGAGGGTCTCTGAGCTTCAGTTTATCCAGTATAAAAAGGTAGGGATCTCCCCCTCCCTAATTTGCAGAATACTGAACAAAAGGTCTCTGATTCGTGGCCTATAAAGGGCTTCAGAGAGTTCCGGGTTAGAGAAGGGGGCAGCCTTAGAAACTACCTTGAGAAGCAAATGAGGGGAGCATCAAGGCTCTGCTTTACCCACAGCTGCCCTGATTTCATCTATTTTTACATAATGAGCCTCTGGGTCAGACTCAAAGAAACTCTTCTAGAGTTTAACAAAGTTTTAAAGGCACAATAATAAAGTAATATATAATTATTATTCTGTATCAACTAAAAACTTTATATGATTATAAAAAATATAAGTTTTAAATTTATAAATCATACCTTTTAGAAACCTAAGTCCTTTTATATATTTATAGTTTATTTCTCCCATCCATTCTCATACAATCTACTGTTATCCTAGGTGCTCTCTTGTGAATATTTTAGGCATGGGAAAATTAAGGCACCCATCCAAGATTGGTGACAAAGCCAGAAATTACAATTTTATTCTCAGTCCTGTTAGCTCCTCTTAGGATTTAAAATGTAAATTGTTCTACATACTTAAAATAACTAATTCATATCATTCATATTCTCCCCCCCTTCATACTCTTAACCTATCATAAAAAGGAAATTTAGAGTAAGAACTGTTTTACCAAAACTATTTTCTAAATTTTACAGCAATTTATTTAAACACCATTGAAACCCTTTTGAGTGTCAGATTGCTCTGTATTTTGCCTCTAAATAGTTCCCCCTAAACACAGGAAAAAAAAATACCCAGGGACTTCGCTGGTGGCGCAGTGGTTAAGAATCTGCCTGTCAATGCAAGGGACACAGGTTCGAGCCCAGGTCCAGGAAGATCCCACATGCCACGGAGCAACTAAGCCCGTGTGCCACAACTACTGAGCCTGCGCTCTAGAGCCTGCAAGCCACAACTACTGAGCCCACGTGCCACAACTACTGAAGCCTGTGCGCCTAGAGCCCATGCTCGGCAACAAGAGAAGCCACGACAATGAGAAGCCCGCGCACCACAATGAAGAGTAGCCCCCGCTCACCGCAACTGGAGGAAGCCGGTGCACAGCAACGAAGACCCAACACAGACAAAAAATAAATAAATAAATTTATAAAAAAAAAATACCCAGCTACTCAGCTTGGTACTTAAGATTCTCCATTATCCATTATGCCTTATGCTTTATTTTCCACTTCTCAGCTCACCGAGTTTTATTCTATTCAGTGCCCAGTTCAAAGGCCACCTCTACCATGAAGGTTTCTTCCATCAGAAACGAGCTTCTCTCCTTTAAGGACATAATGTGTATTACACTCACTTGCTACTATATTCTGTCTTGTGTTATTTTTGCTGCTTTGCTTATATAGATGTTATTTCCCCAAGTATCCCAGATATTTGAGGGTAGTCCTACCATTGATCTTTGAATCCCTAGCAATTAGTAGAGTGTCTACACATAGTGTACTGTCAATAATAATGTGCTAGGTTTTAGTATTTAATATTTTTCTACTGCTTTGAATTTTCTGTATAATCAACTCCATGAAAAACAAATTTAAAACAAACACACCCTCTTTCCCACTTCAACAAATCTTTTTGTTTTCTTTTTTCCATGTGCCAGGTATCAGGTTAAGCACTGAGGAACAAGGTGAACCAGACAGGTATAGTACTAACCCTCACTAAACTTACACTCTGGTGAAGGAAGTAGGAAAAAAAATTAAAAGTAAATAAAATAATTGTAGGAAGTATTAAATGTTTTGAAGGAAATAAAGGACTGAGATTCTTTCAAATAATTAATTTGTAATACAACTGGCAACATTATGGGAGGTCAGGGCAGACCTCTAGTAGCCTCTAAGATAAGGTGCTAGAGGGAAGTAGAGGTGTGTGCATTGTGTGTGTTTTCTCATCTTCCATAAACATACAGTTTACATAGTTTTTAATCCTGGGTAGGCATCAACTTTATAGGATTTTTTTTTAATGAGTCTTGATAACTCCACAAATAAAAAATACATAACTGAACTTACACAATATATCTAAGCTCCTCGAATGCTGATGGGAGGAAGAAGAAAAAACTTCCACAGCTTCAGATTTCTCAGGAATCTGGCGCCCCTCACCGTGACCTTTAGGGAGGAGTGGACTTCTAGAATGAAGCGTATGCATGTGGCCACCCAGGCAGAAAGAAGGCTACAAAAGTAGGTGTGATGATGGTTTGTCAGGGCACCAAATTTTTCAAATAAGACTCAAAAAGACTTGATTCGAAAAGGCTGGGTTGCAGAAAGGGTACAAGTGATGTGACGAAGGCCCAGGTTTCACTGTTTAGGGTTCACCCTCGTTCATGTCTCCATTAGCATCAAGGGCTGGGAAGTCTTTTCTTTGGCAAAAAAGAAGACTCCCAACTCCGGGAGTCTAGGCCGCTTCCTGCAGCGCCTGGCACTGTGGCGGGCACAAGGCAGGAGCTCAACAAACACCCGCGGGGACGGCGCCCCCAGCTCCCCTGGGGCCCCGTCTCCTTTCCCGCCTTCCGGCCCGCTCCCCGCACCACCCAGACCCGCCGCACTGCCCGCTACGCCGACTGCGAGGCCCGCAGCCACCGCACCCAGCCGACCCACCTGGAGCCCCCAGACGACCCACCTGGAGCCCCCAGACGTGTGCGTCACCGTCGCCCGCCGCAGCGAGCTGCCGGGAGCTTCCGCCTTGTCTCCTTGGTTACCGCGTTACCTCGGTACCCATAGCAACCAGAAGGCTTGGTACTGCGGCTCTCGGCCCGCAGAGGGAGCAAGGGAGCCCTGCAGAGAAGTAGGAAGAGGGAGAGGAGAGGAACAGAAGGAAAGGGCAGGTGCCAGAAGCTTTGTGCTGGAGTGGGTAACACTGGGCTAACACTTACTGAGCCCCTACCATATTTCAGAAAGTTTGAATAACAACCCAAAATTACAAAGCTAGCAAATGGCAGACGCAAGAAGAATTAACCCAAGTAGTTCAGAACTCCCACGTACATACTGTTCAGTCACTCATCAAAGGTCACAATAGGCAAAGTCAGGACTAGAATCTAAGTCTTTGACAAGCCTAGAACTCTCTTTTCCTTGTATCAAATACAGGACCCATGGGGATATGTGAGTTTAAGAGTTGAGAGAGAGATAAAGAGAGGGGGGAGAGAGAGAATATCAACTCACACTTCTCCAACTTTTCCAGAGTGTCACCTGTGGTGAACTTATTTTTGGCTTCTTAAATAAGCTGTAGTTTTTAATCTCTGTTTTTATATATGCTGCGAGTAGGATGTCTGGTTGGTTCTGCAATCAGTCAGTCAAAAAAATTTCTATGCTTCTCCACACTGAATCTATCTTGTTACTGGACTAATAATCTCAAGTATTATAGTTAAGACACTAACTCTTGCGCCACTGCTTTCCACATTAATGTGCCTGCCAATACTCATTTAAGAACACATCAAATATTTTCCCTTGGCAGTCAGCTATATAAGATTATAACCAGCATGGATAAGAAAAGACAATGATAGTCATGTGGTTATGACTGGGCTTTGAAATGAAGGCAGACCTGAGTTTGAGTCCTGGTCCTGCCACAACTCACCTACTGTGCGACCTCAGGTAAGCTGTAAGACCCAGTTTAATTGGTTAAATGAGGTAAGGATACGTTTAGTTCACACATGGTGTAACACGGAAGAGTAAATGAAATAATGTATGTTAAGTCTTTGGCACTAAACCAGGCCAAGAGTAGGTGCTAAATATTTGGAAAATATGGTGGTTTTGAGGCTATGGTGGTTATCTTACTGTTCATGCTATAAATTCACCAAGTCTTTCCTTTAAATCTAATACAATGACAACTTTCAAGTGGATGTGTAATACTACTAGAAGTTTCTTGTGCAAGACTGTGTTTCTCAGACAGCTGTGCTCTTTGAATGATCAGGAATGGTATTTCCAGTATGCATCCCTTCATTCATTTATTCAACAAATATTTATTGAGAGTCCACTGTTTCAGGTTCTGAAAATACTGCAGTGAAGAAAGCATAGCCCCTCCTGCTGTCCATCTTATATTTTACTGCCAGCAGAAAGACAATACACAAACATATAATTATAGGTCAGGGGCTTTGAAGAATAAGGATCAAGAAATAGAAAATAACTGAGCCCAAGTTTAGGTTAGATGGTCAGAGAGGTCTCTGAATGCAGGGGTAGAGGAAGACGTGGGGCAGTCAGAGCAAGGAACATTCCAGACAGAGGGAACAGTAAACAAACTTCAATTCTGACTCAATCAATAGCAGTATGCTGCATAAAAACTCTGATCACTTCTGTACAGCACTTTTTTTACTTCAAAAAGAATTTTTACAATGCATGGACTGGCGCAACAGAAAATTAAACTCATAAAAATATTGTATAAATTATTCTGGCACTTTTCAGAAGCCTTAAATGGACATGATCATACTTATATTTAGGGAAATATCTGAGTTTATGCATACTTATGCAAAACAAAGCACAGCCAGAAAATAATCCCATGCCAAGTTACATATTAAAGTGAAAAATAGGAAGTGCTTGTCTTTCAAAACCATGATTAGTGACAAAATGAAATGAAATATGTAGAAACAGTTACACCTCTAGAGATAAAATATCCTTTCTGCTGAAGCAGAATGCATTTAACTGGCACACCAGCAATTGTGCAAATAGGTTACCACATCTGTATCAGGAGGACAGTATTCCTGAGAGTTTGGGCAAATCCATGCTTCATTGTGTCAGTCTGAAGACAAGATCTGAATGTAAGTTTTCTGAACTAGAAATATTCAATTTAAAGAGATAAAAATTAAGCATGAAGAAATTGAGAGCACAGACTTACTGAATTCAAAAAAATAACTGCAACATCATGCTTAAAAAGATACATTCTCTCTCTCATACACACACACACACACACACACATACACACACACACTTCCATTAAGCAAGCCCAGCTCATCAAGTAACCTTATTTTGTACTTGGTAGGCACTACCTGGAGGAAAACTGTGGCTGGTCTCAGGACTTTCTAGTCACTCACAGGTAATAAAAGTTCTTAGATGAGTAATACAAATGTCCAGTCCCACATAATTGTCAAAACTCTGCATGTGACTTAACATTAAGGCTGTTCTCTTTCACAGTGGTTGGGCCTCCGGAATGCAGGGAAGCCTGGAGTCAAGCAAACATTAAGAAAAGCTTGGGTTTCCATTCCTCATCATCCATTCATGTTTCAGTCTTACTGATTGCCTGTGTTAGGGTCACAGGAAAGGATGAGGGTTAAAACAGAACAGTCTTAACTTGCCTGGTTATGAGCCTCCCGGGTGTTTAAAGCAGACCATTCTCCAAAGACCACTCCACTCCATCCAGTGGGGACTTCTTACCTGCATTGCTCTGGATGCAGGTGGCACGTTCTCAGACCTTTGCTTATTGAGCCCCTAGGCATCAAGTGATCATTCTCACTTCTCTCTGTAGGATATCAGTGGTCCTCCTGGAGAGAGTTTTAAATGACCCACTTTCTCTTACGTTTTTGCATGTCCCATGTCAGACCTGTAGAAACGCTCTTTCACCCTTTGCCCTGCCACGCTGTGGGAATGCAGGACAGCCACGTGGTCACCTCTCTTTGGCTCAAACACCAGCAACCCGCCAGCCTAACAATTGTACTTCTGACTCCTCAGATGGAATAAAAAACCAGCCAACTGTGTCCCCAGCTGCAGGGACCCATTGATGTACATCTTACCAGGCTTGAAATGACAGTCAGGGACTGTCAACAGACATTATCCAAAACCTGGAAATAAGTTAAAGGAATAACTACATGTCTTTTCAGATACACTCTAAGAGTCCACTCAAAGGTTATCTTATCCTCTAGGAAAATGTACCTTTGTGTGATCATCTTTTACTAATCATAAAGCTCTGTTTCTGTGAAGTTACATGTTAATCGGTAGGGGTTTTTTTCATCTACAATTTTCACATCATTTGCATCTAGATTTTTGAACCAGCTTAAACCATCCTGGTAGTTCCCGCCTTAATGAATAAAAGAAACATGTAAATTCTATATTTATAGAACATCATGTTCTTAACTATTGAAATTATATTTTGATAGTAGGTACCAAGCCTTCCTCTTCTGAAGGGAGATGGGACACATGGTAGACCAGAAACTGGCCAAAAGTACTCTTTCAATCTTCACTCCACTCTTGGCTCCTCAAACTTTTTTTTAGGCAGAAGTTGATTGTCAGTTCAGGATTGTAAAACAGGTTTTCCACCATCTCCCTTTTACACGTCCTGAAATTTAGCTTTACTTTGAAATGGAGCATCTAGTTTCTTCATGCCCTGACAGACACTGACTATGTGTCCTATTACATACGTATGGGATTTTTCAAATTGTCAAGGGTAGCCAAGCTTTAGAGGCAACATAAAATAACAAAAAGATTTCTCAAAAATGTAAATTAGGATGATATAAATATATTTAAATATATCTTAAGGACTAAACTTAAAAAGGAAAAAGAAGAAACTTGTAGTTAGGAGGTGGGATTGTCCTTTTATAATTTTTCTCAGCATTGTAATTTCTGGCTGTCACCTATGACACAGAATTCTTCAGCAAATAAATTTTCATAACACAAGGCAATGATCACTGATGTTTCAAAAGTGGAGGAAAATCATCAGGGCATATGATAAATTCCTGCTTCCTGCAATGTGCAGTCCTTTCCCAGTTGAAAAATAAATGTATAAGCTTTTTGGATGGGCATAGTGTTTTTAACCAGCATTTATTCAACACCAGCTCTATTGCAGACACTGCCCTAAGAGGGACACAAATAGGAGCAAAGACTGTATCTCTGCCCTTGAGTAACCCATTGTCTATTGAGGGAAGTGAGAGATAACAAATAATTAATATGTAATATAGCAAGTATTATATTCACAAAGTATGGGAACAAGACGTGTATGGCATGGCCAGAAGTTCTGGGTGGTTCAAACATAGCATGTGTGGCAGGGAGATAGGATAAAAAGCTGTGCTGGGGTCAAATTTAAAAGCACCTCGACATTACACTGTTCACAATGGAAATTACAAAATTGTTTTTAAAACAGAAATTAATCATCTCAGTATGCTTATAACAGCATCTTTTAAAGATAATTCTGGTGGTAATGTGAAAATAGAGCCAAAGGAGAAAATGGAGACAAAGAGACACGTTTAAAATATGGTTATATTAGTCTGAGATAGAAATGATGAGTCTGGAATAAATCAATGCAGAGGGCACAGGCCAAAGATAATAGATTCAAAGGGATTTCATAAACTACAACAGGATTTGAAGACTGAAGAAACGTGGTTGTCGAAGAACAGGAAACAGTTCACAGAGTGAGGTTTGAAGAGATGGCACAGAAATGAGTTCAGTTTTGAAATTTTTACTTTTGAGATAGCAATTGGAAATAATGAAAAGTAAAATATAGGTCAAGTTGTTGGGAAAGTGATGGGGTTGGCCATGTATATTAGAGTGTCATCAGCATATAGAGAGTAACCAAAGCTAAAGGAGGAGTTTTGAAAACGTCCCAGGAGCCTTCTAAAAACTATGGAGGAAGTGGTTTTGAGAGAGACATTCATCCGACATTGCTAAAATAGATGGATATGAAACTCATACTTGGCCTTTTTTATCCAGCAGTGTTCATTGCAAGGTCCTCACAAATGAGCATGACACCCTGAATGAATTTATTAATGTGATCCTCAGTTATTCTCACTGTCATTCATATATTTACCGCTGAGAAGCATGGACTACATAAGTGGTAAAAATAAAAGAACTGGCATTGGTCCCTGAAACATGTGTTGCCAATACAAATACACCTACATACAACTTAGGTAAACAGGTTCAGGGTAGATGAAGATAGAACTCAGGTGAACTAGAAAGACACTTTATTTGAATATAACATTATGTTCTTTCTTTTTTTTTTTACTACATTCTCTAATTTAATATGAGGTTAGTATTTCTTGGTTCCATCCAGAGATTAATAAACACCTATAGTGCACCAATAATCTGCCCCTCATTTCCCTCCCTTTGCCTGGCAACAATCTGTGAGCTTTGGCAGCCATGTTTTCCTGCACTACCCAGCCCACCATTGTAATGATTTAGTGGACAGGGTCCATAAATACGTGAATAAATTCAAACAAGATTCTTTCTCATGAGAATGTATATTTGAAACTGAGAGGGTGATTCTTGGGTTAACAATATTCTGCCATGTCAACTAGAGAAAGAAAAAAAAATAAACGGAAGAAAGGACAAAAGGAATTTTAAAAAGGAAGAAGGGAGGGAATTTTATGGAAGCTTTCCCTTTCCTGAGGACTAGCTACATTCTAGCCTTTGGGTTCCATGATATACTCTTATATCCTTAAAATAAATTCCCCTTTGTTACTTCAACGGGCATGGCTTGATTTCAGTTGTACAGAAAAAAGAATCTTGACTAAGATGACTGTCAGAATTGTAATACTAAAGTAACT
This sequence comes from Balaenoptera ricei, assembly GCF_028023285.1. NCBI lineage: Eukaryota > Metazoa > Chordata > Mammalia > Artiodactyla > Balaenopteridae > Balaenoptera > Balaenoptera ricei. Next base: position 62,630,005 of record NC_082642.1, read on the forward strand.
TCCTGTATAAGGCAAGTCCAAAGTTAGATCCCCAGAGAATTATTTTAAACAACGGTTGAACATTAATCTATGTCTCTCATAATTTTAAATTAATATTCCTACATATACAAAGATAGGAAGGTAATTTGGCATTCTTTTGAAGCCATTCTATCAAAAAAAAGGTAAAATCTCTTGTTTATTTTTGAATCAGTTTAATTTCTTAGTTTATTTACTTTAAGTGTAGCTGTGCCAGTTTTGCTAGCAGACAATTATTTATAATTGATGTAGCTTTAGGGAAAAGCTAACCTTAAAAAGAAAAAAGCTGGCATTTCAGAGAAAAAGACATTCATTTTGATCCTTGCCAAGCTTTAATAAGTGTATCGTACTGTCTTCTTGAGATTTATGCACTGTTAGCTGTACCTCATTCGGAAAATTTGCATTTTTTCTCTTATGCAGTCAAGCTGGGAGGCACAAAACAAGAGTTATAAGGTTTGTTTGACATGAGATATCTAACAGTAAATTTCTTTCATCAACTTTATTCTATAGCTCTGATCCCCAAGGGCAGATTTTTCATCATATTTTGTGAAATATTTTATAATAGCCTTACCTTTTGCAGAAGTTGCTCCCAAAACATTCCAAAGGAGCTGTTACAACTCTCTCCACTATAGAATATACTAGATTTACCATTCTTATGCCCACTGTGAGTTAACATGACCTATGTATCCATCTTCACATTAATTCAGAAAACCATATGCATCTAATGTAGCCAGCTTTCATGAAGGTGTAGACATTCGCCAAATACTTCTTGAGGACCTATTATGTCCCATTTACTTGGACAAATAATGGCTACAATGATGAACAAGACAGATTTGTATTCTGTCCTTGCAGAAAAGACAGTTTAGATGGGAGGTACAGACAAGAAACTCAGAATATTAACTACTAAATCTGTATGAGAAATAATACTCTAGAAGCACAAAGGAAGGAAACTAACCCAACAGTTGAGGTTCAAGAAAGGCTTCTTAGCCTAAGTGATGCCCTATCTGGTTTTGGCCCAATTGTTGAGTAGGAGCTCCAGACTGGTTTGGGGGAATGGGTGAAATTAGGGAGTATTCTGGGTAGAAAAAAAAGCATACGCAAACATCCCCACGATGAGTTAGAGAATTTAAAAATGCCCAACATTACTGAAACTTGAAAGGGACTTAGGAGAAGTGGGGAAGAGGGAGAAAAGAAGTGACAGTCACACAACTCTGGCAAAGGGGAGAATAAAAACCCATTGCTACAGTCAGGCAGATACTAGTGGCCTACGACAAGATAGCACGATTAAAAGAAAGTTTAAGGATCCAATAGTTATATGAAAAATTCATCAGTGGACTTGGAATTGATTAGATGAGAGGCTGAGGAATAAAGGGTGATCCCTAGTATTTATGGACCTGAAGATAGGATTTTCGTATCTATGTTCATGAGAGATATTGGTCTGTAGTTTTCTTTTCCTGTAATGTCTTTTTCTGGTTTTGTTATAAGAGCAATGCTGACCTCATAGAATGAATTAGGAAGTATTCCCTCTGCTTCTATCTTCTGAAATTAATTGTACATGATTGGTATAATTCCTTCCTTAAATGTTTGGTGGAATTCACCAGTGTATCCATTTGGGCCTGGTGCTTTCTGTTTTAAAAGGTTATTAATTATTGGTTCAGTTTATTTAATAGATATAGGCCTGTTCAGATAGTCTATCTCTTCATATGTGTTGGTAAATTGTATCTTTCAAGAAATCAGTCAGTTTCATCTAGGTTATCAAATCTGTGGACATAGAGTTGTTCTCTCATTTTGCCTTAGGTGGCTTGGATAGAGGCTTATTGATTTTATTGATCATTTCAAAGAACCAGCTATTGGTTTCATTTATTTTCTCTATTGATTTCCTGTTTTCAATATTATTGATTTCTGCTCTAATTCTTATTATTTCTTTTCTTCTGCTAACTTTGGATTTAATTTTATCTTATTTTTCTAGTTTTCTAAGGTAGAAACTTAGGTGATTGATTTTAGATCTTTTCTTCTAATGTATGTATTCAATACTATAAATTTTCCCCCTTAGCACTGCTTTCACTGTCACACAAATATTGATAAATTGTGTCTTTTTTATTTCGTTCAAAATATTTTATCATTTCTCTTATATTTCCTCTTTGACCCTTGTGTTATTTAGAAGTGTGTTGTTTAATCTTCAAGTATTTGGAGACTTTCCAGCAATCATCCTGTTATTGATTTCTAGTTTAGTTTCATTATGATCTGAGAGCAGACACTATATGATTTCTATTCTTTTTGTTACTGTGTGTTTTATGGCCTAGAATGTGGTCTATCTTGGTGAAAATCCATGTAAGCTTTATAAGAATGTATATTCTGCTCTTGTTGGATAAAGTAGTCTATTGATGTCCTTTATATCCAGTTGATTGATGGCATTGATGAGTTCAACTCTGTCCTTACTGATTTTCTACCTTTTGGACTTGTCCATTTCCGATAGAGGAGTGTTGAAGTCTCCAACTATAATAATGAACTTATATATTTCTGCTTGCCATTCTTCCAGTTTTTGCCTCACATATTTGAACACTGTTGTTAAATATAATATATAAGTATTAAGAATTGTTATGTCTTCTTGGAGAACTGATCCCTTTATCATAAGGCAATGTCCCTCTTTATTCCTGATAACTTTCCTTGCTCTGAAGTCTGCTCTGTCTGAAATTAATATTACTTCTGCTTTCTTTTGATTAGTGTTAGCATGGTTTATATTTCTCCATCCTTTTAGTTTTTTGTATATGGGTCTTTATTTTAAAGTGAGTTTCTTTTAGACAATGTATAGTTGGATTTTGGTTTTTGATCCACGCTGACACTCTTTTAATTGGTCCATTTAGACTATTGGTATTCCAAATAATTATTGATATAGTTAAATTAATGTCTACAAATTTGTTACTTTTTTCTTTTTTTTTTTGCTCTTGTTCTTTGTTGTTATTTTTATCTTCCACTTTTTTCTACTTTTTCTGGTTTTAATTGAGCACTTTACATGATTCCATTTTCTCTCTTCTCTTAGTATGTTAGTTTACCTTTTTTAAAATGCTTTTTAGTTGTAGTCCTAGTATTTATCATATACATTTAGAACTAATCCAAGTCCACTTTCAAATAACACTAAACTGCTTCACAGATAGTGTGAGTACCTTATAATAACAAAATAATCCTAATTCTCCCCTCACCTCCATTATATCACTGCTATCATTCACTTCATTATATATACATATGAATATATATATATACAATATTGAATACATTGTTGCTATTATCATTTTGAACAAACTGTTGTGTGTTAGCTCAATTGCGAATAAGAAACATAAAAGTTTTTCTTTTATCTTCACTTATTCTTTCTCCAGTGTTCTTCCTTTCTTTGTGTAGATCTGTTTCTGACCTATACCATTTTCCTTCTCTCTAAAGAACTTTTTAAAAACATTTCTTTCAAGAAAGTCTACTAGAAACAAATTCCTCAATTTTTGTTTATCTGAAATATTCTTTACTCCTCCTTCCCTCCTGAAGGATAATTCTATGTTAACTCTTAAGTTACAGAATTCTAGGTCAGTGGGATTTTTTTTTTCTCAACACTTTAAATATTTCATTGCACTCTCTCCTGGCTCACATGGTTTCTAAGCAGAAATCAGTCTTTACTCCTCTCTAGGTAAGGTGTTTCACCCTCTGGCTTCTTTATATTTGATTTTTTTATAATTTGAGAATGATATGCCTAGGTAAAGTTTTTGGCATTTATTCTGCTTCATCTTCTCTGACCTTCCTAGATCTGTAGTTTGGTGTCTGACATTTATTTGGGCAAATTCTCAGTCATTATTGTTTCAAATATTTCTCTCTTTCTTCTCCTTTTGGTATTCCCAGTGCATGTATGTTACACCTTCTGTAGTTGTCCCATAGCACTTGGATATTCTGGGTTTTTTTAGGCTTTAATCTATTTGTTTTTCAATCTTGGAGGTTCTTATTGAGATATCCTCCTGTTCAGAGACTCCTTCTTCAGCCATGTGCAGTCCACTAATAAGTCTATCAAAGGCATTCTTCATTTCTGTCCCAGTGTTTTTGATTCCTAGCATTTCTCCTTGATTCTTTCTTAGAATATCCATCTCTCTGCTTACATTGCCCATCTGTTCTTGCATGATGTCTTCTTTATCCATTAAAGCTCTCAGCATATCAGTCATGCTTTAAATCCTCGGAACTGATAATTCCAACATCCCTGACATATCTGGGTCTGGTTCTGATGCTTGCTTTGTCTCCTTGAACTATGCTTTTTGCCTTTTAGTATGTCTTGTAATGTTTTTCCTGATAGCTGGACATGATGCACTCGGTAAAAGGAACTGGTGTAAGTAGGCCTTTAGTAATGTTCTGAAAGGTGTGGGAAGAGGGGAAATATTCATTTTATGACTAGGTCTCAGTCCTTTAGTGAGCCTGAGCCTCTGGACTGTGATCTTCCCATATACTTCTCAGTTGTTCCACCTCCCCTTCAGCTGGGACAGAATGACTAAAGCAAGCTGGAGTTGGGTGTTTCCCTTCTCCCAGGCCAGTTAGGCTCTGCTAAAACCCCAGCAGGTTAGACTCTGATTAAATAATTTTTCCTAAGGGTGGATCTTCTGAAGAAGAACAGAAAGCTCTGGTATATTTAAAAACAACATTTTCCCCTCCCCTTGCCAAAAGCATGAAGGGTTTTCCTCCAATATTCACTGTGAGAACGTGGTAGAATTTCAGGAGGCAAAACACACAAAAGTGTGTGGTCCCTCCAATGACTGGGTCCTTCTGGAGTTTTTGACTTTCTAAGTTGTCTACACTGCACCTCCTTCAATTCTTCAATTACAGTTCAGGTTTCTTGACCCTGGCACTGGTTCCCCAGGATGTTTCTGGTCCAGAAAGTTGTGATTCTCTGTATTTTGCCTGTGGGTCTCTATAATTTGGAGGCAGTGGTTGGCCCTGCGACCTCACTTCTCTTGTGGATCTAAGAAGCACTGTTGATTTTTCAGTTTATTCAGCCTTTTACTTGTTGTTAGGACTGAATGGTGACTTCCAACCTTCTTGCCAGTAGAAGCTCACCAGACCAGAAACCAGAATCGTCTGTTTGTTTTTTTAATAGTTCATATGAGACAATCATAAAAATTTGCAAATCTTAAAAAAAAAAAAAAAATTTGCAAATCTTAAATTTGCATTTACTTCATAGTGAGTTTTAACATTTTCTAATGGCCATTTGTATTTCTAGTTCTGCTAAGTGCTTCTTTTCAACATGATTGATTTTTAATTGTTACCATTTGGTCTCTACTGTAAATAAGGTCATCTTTTCTTTCACCCAAATTATTGAGATATATACTTAAAATGTAATACAATAGATTACACACATTTTAAGTTTACAGCCAATGAATTTTAACAAATGTGTACATGTAATTACCACTAAAATCAAGATAGAGAAAATATATATCATCCCCAAAAAGTTCCTGCTTGCCTCTTTGCAATTAATACCCCCAAACAACCACTGATCTGCTATCTTCCACTGTGGAATAATTTTTCCTTTTTTAGAATTTATTATAAACATAAAGTTTGTACTCTTTTGTGTAAATCTTCTTTCACTCAGCATAATGGTTTTGAAATTTTTCCATGTTGATGTGTGTATCAGTAATTTGTTCCCTTCTGTTGCTGAGAACTATTTCACTGGATAGATATACCACAATTTGTTTATACACTCACCTTTTAATGGATATTTAATTGTATCTAGTTTTTGTCTCTTACAAATAAAGTTACTATAAATACTTATGTGAAAGTATGAGAGTTCAATTTACCACCACTTCTTTTATGGGCATGACCTGGAAATTGCATGTATGCCTTCCGTCTATATCCCATTAAACAGGGCTTGGTCATGTGACAACACCTGGCTGTGAGGGAACCTGGAAATATAGTCTGTATCTGGGAGACCAGGTATCTGTCTAAAACTCAGGGTTTCTATTACAATGGAAGAAAGTCAAGATGGAAATGTCAGGGATTGTCTTCATGTGAAGGAGAGAAATCTCATCTGGCTTCTAGATTTTGGATGGGTGTTGGTGCCATTATCTGATTTGACATTTAAGTGGATGGATGAGTAAACTGTTCACTATAACACTCTGATATATTTCCAGCACTGATTAAAGCTGAAAATATAAATTTGGGCGTCATCAACATATGGATGGAATTTAAAGCAATGGGATGAGATAAGAGTCCCTAGGGAGTAAGTGTAAGATATGGTTTCTATCTGATGATGCAATGATTTCACCAACTGCTTTCAGAGTCCAAGCTAAATATAACTATCACTAGCAGAATGCTAGTTAGCCTAAAACAAAACAAAACAAAAAATCCTTTTACCTGGTAATATAGTAAACTACTTAAGGATTACATTTCCCAGCCTCTCTAAAAGGTAGATGTGGCTGTATGACTAAATTCTTACCAACAGAATGTGAGTGAATCTCCAGTCTGGATGCCCATCCCCAGACAGACTCTTCTATAAAAGGAAAAACTAACTTCTTTCCTATTTAAGCCACTATATTTGAATTTATTTTTAGCAGCTTAAGTTTTTATTTTCAGGATCAGATGGCCAGATTTAATAAATAATATTAAAATTTGTCAAAGGCAACGAGTAAAAAAATTTGCATATTGACAAAAATTCACTATGAAGTCAGGAAGTTGTAGACCTGGTGTTTCTTTTACTAAGTTCTGAGGACCTTTTACATCAGGATCACCACAGGTCCTTCTTATTTTTTCCAATACAGATTTTGGGGCTCCACCTTGGATTTATTGAATCTCTCTCCTAGAATCTTCATTTTAATAAGTTCCATAACTGACTTGATATAAAATTTTTGAAAATCAACTTTATAGAAGGACATAGAGCACTATTTTCCTCCCTCCTCAAGTAAATTAAATCTAACTTTGTGGTAAGGATTTGTCCTTGGGGTAGAAAATTTATTTTTCTGTAACAATAGTCAGGAACTGGTCTATCAGATTACTGTAGCAGCTTAAGTTTTAACTGATTCAAGAAGTATATCCAAGTATTTCTTATGCTCAACTAAATGAATCTCCACTGACACTCATTTTATTCATTCTTATTGATTTTATCACAATCTTGGGGGTTTTTTTTAGCATCATTTATTTGGGTTTAGTTTTCAAAAAGTATCAGGTTGCTAGTATTTCTAAACTGCTCCAAGAAATAAAGATACTACCTTACAGAATATTAATGAATATTTTCTTCATATACTTGCAATCCTTTCCAGTCATTGCCTCAATTAATTCTTGATGCTAAAGTTTAATAAATAATATTAAAATTTGTCAAAGGCAATGAGTTAAAAAAAAGATAGCTAATGTGGTTGTCCTCATTTCACTGAAGAGGAAACTGAAGTAGAGATATTAAATTATTTATCTATAAGAGAAAACCAAATTAATGGAGAAGGTGGAAGTAAAATGCAATTCCCTCACTTCTGTCTTTATTGAACTATTGAATTACAAGTCACAACCAATTAAAATCATGATGTAAGAGCTAAGCAGTATAACCTGTTTATCATGTAAACTATGGGCCCCAAAAAACTGCCCATTAGCAGTTTGTAAAATGTTTCTTTTAGTGAATTTTATTGACCTTTTTCACTATTAAGTTTACATAAATATACATAGATACAGACAGATAGGTGAGGATGTAGAAACTTTTAAAAATAGAAAATATATTCACTCCAAATTTTCCACACTTATCAAATCTGTTTATATCTGGATGTATTTTTTCCAGCCCTTTCTCTATCCATATCACTAATCATTTAATTTTCACATAATTGTGATCAAATATAAATTCAGATGGCATCTAAAAAACATAGTGTTTCTCAGCACAAGTGAAATTCAGCAGAAATCCATTGGGTGGAGTTGTACTATAGCTTAACATTTCGAAGTATTTCTCAACTGTGTCTTTTTAACTTTTTCTCCAGTCTTCATATAGCTTATGGCTAAGCAATATATGCTATTTGAAGACCTAAAAAATATTTTATTCCAACTGGAAATTGTTTGGAGATTATTGGTTTAGGCATTATTCTCTTTTCTGATTGTGTCTAATACAAGTCACATGCAATTTAGAATTTAATAATCCTGTCAAAGAAAATAGTTGCCTATTTTCCAAAAAATATGCAGATTAATGAGATTAAATAGAAAATAACAATTGGCTTGGTAAAAAAAAAAATGCTGCTCTGTCTTTTCACCTCTCAAACTCATATTTTTTCTGCCATCAAAAAAGACAGGTAAACATCTGATATTCCAAATCCTCTGAGCTACGTGCACCAAATATGCAAGGTTTCATTAATGTTCATCCATTCTAATACATGCTACAGAAAGTTGCCAGAAGTTTTACGTATTCTTGAGGAACAAGCTCTCAAAAAAACTTTTGTACCTGCATACACAATCAGGTTAATCTCTCTCTGGCAGAATTTCGGACTTAAGTGTGCATTAATATCAAGGACCCAATCTTAGAAATTCTGATTCAGCCATAAGAGGTGGATCTCAAGAATTTCACAGGTACCTGCAATGGTCCAAGGATCACATGTGAAAACACCACCCTGAGGGAAGAACAAAGAAGATGGGGACTTGGCCTCAGTTAGTTCTCAGTCTTGAGCCATGGGAGGAAATAGAGGCATATGAAAACTGGCCTGTGACTCAATTATCCCTCCAATTCCATTCATTCATCTTCTGAAGGAAGAACTAAAATTTTCTCACTTACTCCCTAGGGTTCATTCCCCAACCCTCTCAAAAATGCACCAGCTACTTATGCCATTTAGAAGAATGAAGGCCAAGATTGTAGTGGGAAAATGATGAGATATGGGAATTTACATACTGTTCTAGATAAGTATTTTCTTTGATTCGTTAGGAATTACTAAATTCTTTCTTAGGAAAAGATAATGTTCTTGAATATTCTGCTTTTGTTCTCACAGTTTGTATATAATAGTTAACAATTTTGGTCCTAGCTGATTTCACCAGTAGTACTGGTCTTTTTATGCAGGAATACGTTTGTGAATTTTCTTTTGCTGGGTATACAGTAAGTATAGGCAGGATTACTAGTGTTAGAAAGCAGCCTGGCACCATGGAAAGATCATAAAGAATCCTGAGATCTGAATTTGAATCTTAATTCCATACGTAGTAGCTGAGTAAAAAAGGGGCAGGTTCTTGACATCCATGAGTTTCACATTTGTAAAATATCAATAATAGTGCTTTAACAACTTCATCATGATGGTTGTGATGAAGTTCTCAAGAGAGCAAATAATGAAAATACTTTGTAAGCTGTGAAATGTTTTGAAAATCACAATAACCTTGTTTCTAACAACATATTCACACTTCCAAGTCATTATCCAAAAGACCACTGGCTGTAAACTATGCATATGAATTGAAGGCTGGGAGTCTGTCAAAATGTTCATCAATGAACAATTAAATCAACACTGAACACCCTTTCTGTTTTCAGTGCAATGTCAACTCTGATACAGCCATTAAAGATACATTCCTCATGGTGCAGGTGATTACAATAGAATTATAGAATATTAGAGTGAGAGACACCTTAGAGGTGTGTTTCTTGATCATAAGACTCACTTGGGGTGTTTGTTAAAATCTCCAGTTTCCTAGCCCCACATCAGATCTAGTGAATCAGAATCTCCAGGTGACCTGAGAATCTGTATTCTGTAATAAATACAAGGATATTGTTATGATCAGAAATAAAAACCTAGGAAACTGTTTCTAAGCCACTTTTCTCCAAACTCCTATACAATGTTAAGTATCGCTGAGACAATCAATACCCTTTAACATTTTGTTGACTTAAAAAAAAATACATGCACTACATGAGAGCTGCGAGTTAAGTTTTTTGGGGGCAAAATGAAGACTGCAGCCCTGGAGAGAGCGTTTCAGATAACTCTGAGAAACTGCTCGAGGTGAGCCGTGGAGCCAGGATATATAGGAGTTTTTCAGCAAAGGACAGGTAGTCGGGAACGTCAAAAATTATTCTTAATTGAAGAAAACCAGTTATCTCAAGTTAAGGAATTTAGCGCTTTTCTATGTATGGGAAGATGCAAGAGTCTTGGCTCACTGAAATCATTCCTCTGATATGCACCTCAGCTCTCTGGGGTCAGTATCCTGACACATCCTGAGTTTCCTCAGGGCTCACCAGGGGGAGTGGCTGCAGTCTGATGGCTGCTAGATGGCAGGGATTCTTTTCAGCCCTGAGTTTCCTCACCTCACATTGGAGGGCTGCAATCGTTGATGACTGTGATATCCTTTGTTTATTGATATGGCAGGAAATATTTCATTTCTCAGTTTCAAAGGGTAATGTATTCTATCATTGGTCTTTCAGTCAAAGAGTTGGAAAGACAAGATCGCATACATGAAACAGCAGCAAGCACTGTAATTGGTGAGTTTTGTGATGATACACACTGACGCTATGTGCTGGACACCTTTGCTCGAAGTAATGTGGACAAAGACATACCTAGAAAATAAAAGCATCCAATTCCAGGTTAACATTTGGTCTGGAGAGCATGACATATGTGCTTCTACAGTAATAAAAGTTCAAAAGTAGTAAGGTTTGTACTTTCTTATTTTTATGACAACATCAATTAACCTATGAGTGGCATTTTTAGAGCTCATACCACACCCATGCCAGACACTGTAGAAAGAAATAGGAAAAATTACGTGTTGGTTTCTTCCATTCACATGTGGCCCTGAGCTTCCTCAGAGCAGGCACCGTGCCTCATTTTTCTCCCGGCCCCCTTTGCTCTGGGATGGAGAAAGAGCTGCACCTCCTTTCCCAACTCCAGCGTATAGAAGACCAACTTGGGTCATGTTTTAAGAGGCTTTGAAATGGCTAAAACATCACCAGCTTGCTTTACGTGGTCCCACCTTCTCCCTTCTCCTCCACTCAGTACAGGCTGCACTAGGAGAGCACCAGCGTCTGCTCCCTCACCATGGCCCTGCCATCCTTCTCATCCTGCCTTTCCCACATAATTGTGAAGTCTACATGTACTGGCCTGGCCTGAGGCTCACCCAAGAGGCGACTTAAACCAGCTTCACCATATCAGGGTGCACACTTTTTTTCCTTTTCCTTATATCTCTCTCTATTTGATTCTGGCCCATTTTGCCTTTCGGCCCACACACATCATAAATTACCAGTCTGGAGGCACGAAGGCAAAAGTATGGAATTAAGAGAGAAAGCCACGTGGCCTGCTTTGGTTTGAGGGTTTGGCTTACTTGGTATATAAGGAGCCTTATTGCTTGATTCACTCTCATTAAAGTTCTACTTTAAGGCCTGAGTCCAAACCTCAATTAAAATAAGGTATTTCTTTGTTTTGCTTTGCCTCCTTCATACCTTCGTCAGGGATCACCTGAAAAGGAAGATAGTTGCCGCGGCATGATTACAGAATTCCTTATTCTTCTGGCAAAATTTCTCCTTAATAGAGCCCAATTTAGTCCATGAGAAACTGCAGTCTCTGAATGTATCTCATGTAGTGTGCTGACCCTGGGCCTGCTTGCCCGCAGGTCCAGCTTTGCTCTCTACACTCCACTAAATGCAGTGGAGCCGACTGCTACAGATGCATTTCCCCGGTCCACGTCAGCTGCTCCCAACTGGGTTCTCTTGTTGAATGAATAAATAAATGACCCTGGAAACAAAGTCTGTCTGCATGACTGTAAACTTGAGTGATTGAAAGAACGGGGACTACTACGGTACACAAATCCAGGGGACAACATTCACTTTAAAGTGTACCTGAATGACATGTAAGGGAATTGTATGGAAAGTAGCTCATGTGGCCATTTTCAAGGCATGAGGCAGAAGGCTGTTAGCGTTGGCAGAGATAGAAATGAGAGGAAAAAAAGAGTTTTAAGGATGATAATCTTATAGGTAGAGTGAAATAGTGGAAAGAACACTGGATTAAAATTGGAGAAACTAGTGGGACTTCCCTGGTGGTACAGTGGTTAAGACTCCGCACTCCCAGTGCAGGGGGCCCGGGTTCGATCCCTGGTCAGGGAACTAGATCCCACATGCATGCCACAACTAAGAGTTCACATGCCACAACTAAGGAGCCGGTGAGCTGCAACTAAGGAGCCTGCCTGCTGCAACTAAGACCCAGTGCAACCAAATAAAGAAATAAATAATAAAAATTAAAACATTAAAAAAAATAAAGTTAAATCTCCTCAAAAAAAAAAATTGGAGAAACTAAGATTGTTCATATAGAGGGGATACAGGGAAGTCACCACGATGGATAAAATCACTGAAGGAGAAAGTATGTGTCAAAATATACAACAGAGATAAGGTTGAACTTAGAGCCAGGCTAATATCCAGAATTAGCAGGGAAAAATAAATAAAAGAAATGCAGAAACGGGACAGATGAATCATCCCATGCAATGCTTTGAAAGACAAGGAAGAAAAAAAAGACCAAATGTGTCTAACGGACAGAGAGAATAGGGGTCTTCAGATGATACAAGATAAATGCAGTGCCTGGACACTGTTAGAGAGTTAAAGTGGCTGCGGCAGAGAGACCATGTGCTTGGCTGTGCAGCAAATTCCCTGTTACAAATCCTTTTGCTCTATAAACTATTATAATTGTTATTAGGTTCCCTGGGTTTGTGATTAAGAGCAATGACAATATCTAGATTTATCTGAATGCAATAGTACTTAAACTTTAGAGTGCATTCATATCACCCGGGGCTTAGTCACTCTCTAAGGCTCATCTCATGAGGACCTGACTACTTAGGACTTTCCCAAACCTGCTAATTCGGTGTGACTCAAAGGACCAGTGTGAACTAGCAAACTGTTTGTTACCAGTACTGGAAGAAAGAAGCACAGATAATGAGAGGAAGGGACTAGAAACTTTCTGAACCACCTGACATTGCTGCAACACCCAATCCCCACGATTAGTGAACTTGTCTCATTGCGCAGAGCATAGAACAAAAATGTCAGTCCTCCACAGATTAAGGAAAAAAAGGACCTTCATCACACAGAGTTTAGGAAGCCCTGATCTAGATAATTCTGATGCAGATAGATCACAAACCAAAATTTGAAAAAATATGCCATTAGGAAGTTCCATGAAAATCTTAATTAGGTCACATTTGAAATGTGTTTTATGTGTATAGAAAAGAAATATTGTGTGTGTGTGTGTGTGTGTGTGTGTGTGTGTATTTATTTATATATCAAAGTGGTATCCAAATGGACTCATAACTTTCAAAAGGTAGGTAAAATTGAGATTCACAAACCTAGAGAATTTTGTTATATTTTTATACCTAGATGGGACCTATCTTAAGAAGTAGTAGCTCATTTTGTTTTGTTTTGTTTTGTTGAAACAGGCCATGAATGCCTGGGCATGTTATAAATATTTATGATTTATGACTGAGAGTGTGCAAATGACAAAGTCCTTGCAAAATAAACACAACGATCATGATACACTAAAGTCTTAAAGTTTTGTCAATGAACACTTTAATTGGAAAAATTACATTAGCAAATTTTTTGTGCCCTTTTCTTTTGAAGAGCAAAGGGTAAGGAAGACTGAGATATATCAAAATGACCTCAGAGAACTTAAACGATCACGATTTGTCTCTGCTTTTCGCAGGACTTAAATAAAATACCACCACAATGTCAGATTTGGTTGTTGTCACTGGAGAGGAAAGACCAGGGAGAAAGGCGATGTGCCCTAGTCTCATATGGTAAGCATGGCACTGCCTACCTGTTTTTTTCTCTTTCTTAATCATTAAATCCTTGAGTATCTCATTTATAAACATGAAGAACTCAGCTACTCGCCTGCAGAAATGTTGAGATATTCGTTAAGCACAGAGATTCTTGGTGGTAGAAATCTGGCTCCTTTCCACAAACTCTTTCTTCTACATCTCACTTGACTTCCCTCATTTCAATTTCTTTGCATTTTTCAGGTTTTTTCTTCAGCCACCAGTTGAATTGCTAAGTTTCATTTGACTGAGGAAGAGCACTGCCCCAGGCTTGCAAAGATACACAAGTCACCTCATAGATACTGTATGGATGACCCATGAAAATAAATAAATTACTCCCATCCCATTCCAACATAAGTGCACACGTGCACGCATGCACACACACACACACTTTTCCTTTTCCATATCATGAGAAAATTATCAGATACGTGTTATTTCCTTACTTTATCTTCCTTGAAACACTGCCTAGTCTCATATATTAATATTTCATTCCCAAATGTAACATGCCAAAGTGGAGAGTTGTGTTGACCAGCAAGAAGTCAGAAGGTAAGAAATTGCCCTGCTACCAAAAAAACTATTGTTAGTACAGCAGACAATAAATAAAAGGGAAAGGCAGGAGGGAGCCTTTTATGCTGAGAAAAATGCAGACGATGACAGAACTTATAAGGCTAAGAAAAAACAAATCATCTTTAGGAGAACTTTCACTCAGAATGGTTTTGCCTTTCAAAAGGAAAAATGCCCTGCTGAATCAGCAGCCTTTGGGGGGAAAAATCTTATGCGGTTTTCTAAATACTAAACTTAAACTCACTGGCAAAAATGAAGGTGGTGTTTGTATGTAAAATGAGAATGAGTTTAAGCTCAGCAACTTGCAAGTTTCAGATGAGGACAGTCAAGCAGAGGGGTTGGGGAGAAAAGGAACAAAGCACTTCCGGGCTGGTGGCATCCGGATGTGCAACAGAAAAATCCACATTGTTGGGAGTGGGCCCATTTCACCCTTGCACTTTGTTTCATGGGTGTGCTACAAGATGAAAAAAATGAATGAGTTCTAATTCTTGCTCAGTCATAGAGCCTTTCAGTCAAGCAAGATAACACGTAATGGACCTCTACAATGGAAAATTGATTCGTGGGCTCTCAAATTCTTCATTTTGTTTATGTTTCAGAAATGTATAGATGTGTAAGGATGTCTTACTAGGGTTTTTTTTTTCCCTTTTCAATATTTTATCACAGCAAAAAGGGATAATTTGACTATCACTGTGAAATGCAAATTTATTTTATCTTGAAATGTCAGATATACTATTGTCAGTCTACAACAAACATAAAAAGGAATAAGATTCTCTGAAGGACTGGATAACATAGTCAATAATATGCTTTTACTGTGGAAAATAAAAATCCCCCTCCTTCAGAAAAATATTGTCTGGATTTTTATGAACTTTAAAATTACAGGCCATAAATTGTGATATGTATGTTGTATTGGCTAAGAAATATTTTCTATATCTAGTGAATTTATTATGTAATATATACAAATCAAATATATAAAAATTTAATGAGTGTTTATAATCACTGCTGGTTGGTATTTACTCTAAATCCTTCTCTTTTTTGTCTAAAGAATTGTGATAGCACATGAAAGAAAGTTTAGTTTTAAATATCTGATATTTGCAACCTATTAGCAAAATGTAAGGACATGTGAGACACCAGAAATATATTGTTCTTAAATAGGCAGGGTATTATCGTAGGCCAATGTGGCTTCATTCCAAACCTTGTACAGGAGTAGATAATTAAGAGCCATTGTTAAACTGATGAGAATGAGCAAATATCAGATACAAGAAAAGGTAATTTACAGAGATAATCCACGTAAAAGTTAAGCTGCTGAAAGTTTGATTAAATCACAAAAGCTGTTGTTCATTCACTCACTCATGAACTCATTCATTCAGTCACTCACTCAATAAGTATCTTGTGAATACTTCATCACAACAACTGTTTTGTTAATACAGCACAGGGACAATAATTGCCATTTATAGAGTACCGGTTATGTGTCTCGAGAATAGGAAAAAGATCAAGTTAGAGACAGTGGCAGTGACTGAAGTCATTGGAATTGTTGAAATAACCCAATGAGAAAAGGTAGATGATACAGAACTCTTGAACTCTGTCATAGAAAAGGTAGACAAAGGATAAGGACCCTGAGAGGGAGACTGAGAAGGAAAGAATGAGATGATGACCAGAAAAACTATGTCACAAAAAATAAACAAGGAAAGAGATTAATTCGAGATGAGAATAGTGTCCAAGGGAGCTAAATGCTGCAAGAGAATGAAGACTGAAGCACATTCATTGCACTTGGGGAATAGAAGATTGCTCCCGAACTCTAATAGGATATTTTCATGAAGAGGTGGGATGGAAAACTGACTGCACTGAATTGCAGACTGAATGAGAGATGAAGGTGAAGAAAAAATCAATATAGGTTTTTCTTTCCTGAACTTGACTTTTAAACTGAATGGGAACTCCTGACCTAAAATTAGTAATTGAAGAGGACATTCCAGTGAGTCGTTGTCACCAACAATTAAAAAGCCTATGATGTAGCACAGGGAGATCAGCTCGGTGCTTTTTGCCCACCTAGAGGGGTGGGATAGGGAGGGTGTGAGGGAGACGCAAGAGGGAGGAGATACGGGGATATATGTTTACGTATAGTTGATTCACTTTGTTATACAGCAGAAACTAACACACCATTGTAAAGCAATTACACTCCAATAAAGATGTTACAAAAGAAAAAGCCTATGATGAGAAAGATGCAGTAAGCGCTTTCTCCAACTTAAGCAACCAATAAACTCTTCCCAACTGGAAAAGAGACTATCATAGCTTCCTTTATGTTATGTTGATTTGCAACCTAAGTGACATCTTCAGAGATAATTAGCCCTTAATAATATGCTTTTATGAGCACCACTTCTGTGTGAAGGGTCTAAGAAAGGCATACATTTATAAAGAAGAATATCAATAAACGCTTAAAGGCAATTTGGGCAAAAGCCAACTTACATTTTTCCCAACAGTGGAAAAGTTTAACACATCTTTCTTAGTAATTTATACAATGGAGACACTTTCCGGGAAGCTCATGAGATTGGAAGTGTGTATGCAAAAGATGTAAATGTTAAGGGAAATCTAAACTATAGGCCCATTAATAAGATGTTTCTTAGGATAGTCCTCAACGTGAGCACCATGGATATATCTAGGAAAAGGTTTTACACTTCAGATTTCACTGCAGATTAGTGAGCTCTCTCAGTTTTTCTACTGTGATCTCTAGGAAGGAAGGAGAAGGGAGAGGGAAGGACCTTGAGGAGTGGCAACCAAGAACTAAGCCCTAACATTATTCCTGAAAAGAAGGCAAGGAATGGAAATTGTGCAAGGTGGAAAAGTTTGAATTTTGTGGGTAGGACTTAGCATTTGAAAAATAACAATCTAACTCAAGAGATCAGTTTTCTCCTAGTAGTTCCTGAATGGCCTGTCTGCCTACTGACACAGGAACTGGGAGGAGAGGCTATTGCTTGCGAAGCTGGAAGCTTTCCCATTCAGTCCACCGCTAGGAGCACCTTTTGCCTGTTCGCTCCACTCTCTGCCCTAAGTGGCCACTACGTCAATGTTTACTTGGTCTGCTGGGTGGCGCCAGATCATCACATACCTACAGAATCCCAGCAGCATCAAGCATTTCAAAAACTTCAGATGCATAAGTATAAATGTACAACCTTCACTATATTTTTTAAATTTTTCTAACAAAATCCAAATAACGATACCAGAAAGAAAGAGTATGAAATCTCTCAAGTGTAATACATTAATTTAAAATAGTTTTTCCTAAAATTAATGCTAAAACATTTTTATATAGAAGGAATGCCCAAAGGTAATGTCTGTATCTACATGACTTTTCCAATCAGAGAGGCAAATAGAGGTGCAATATGGTTTATGAAAACAATATCCGAGTGTTATAATTACTGATATGCTCTCAGACGGTTCTGGGAAGATCTTGACCTGGTCTTACCACCAGCTCAGTGTAACATCTCCACTGTGCCCCAGTCCCTCATAGTGCCTCCAAGTTTATCTTTGGCTACCATATTCTCCTCCAAGCTTATTTTAGGCAACTGTAAACTCATCTCCATACCCAACTCATAATCAGGCCCAAGTAGCCTGCAGAGGGCTTATTCACTCTCTCCCCATTAAAAATATTCCTGTCGTATGTCCCATACTTTCAAGTTTTCACTAAGCAATAGTTACTTTATTGAATTAATTATGCAGAAAATGTTTTGAATGATTCTATGGTAGATACTGCTACTGGTCTATTAAAATCCATACTCCTATTTTTCCATAGTAATAGGGTTCAAACTGGATATGTGGCTATCTAGCTGGAGACTATATTTTCCAGATTCCTTTGCAGCTGGGATGTGACTTAGTTATCATCAAGGGACGGTGCATGGAAGTGATAAGTGCAATTTCTACCTCACTGGTTTAAAAGAAAATTGCCTGTCTTAGACATCTGCTCTTTTCCCTTGTCTTCAGCCAGAACATGGACTTGTCGGCAATTCAGCTTTTACTGCAGAGATGAAGACATTTCCTAGGAACTGACAGATCTTTTAAAGTCATTGTATTTAGGACCTACTTTTTTTAAATAGCAATTTAGCCGTTACTTAACTAATACAGATGTTAATAGAGCAGTGAGTTTCATCTCCCACGTTTGCATTTTTGACACAGGTGGCCCAGAGACCTATTTACTTAATGACAAATAGCACCTCTACTACAAGAATTCTCCAAGCCTTAGCAAGTCAACCATGTCCGCTACTCTCCCAGCACTAAAGATTCGAAGGAAAAAACTATGTCTTTCTAGCTCTAGCATTTAGCACAGGTTTTAGTACAATGGTAGGTATAGAATAGATGTTTGTATAGAATAGATGTTTAAAAATATTGGGAATAGGAAGGGTTTACAGCCTCTGAAGTCCTGCCACATTGGCAGCCACTTAACCTACTTACACACAGGGTGAGCCCTGCAAAGGTTAGGCTTTATGAGAACCACTACTGCTACATTGATGGATATAATATCAAGCCAGAAAAAAGACCATATGGCTAATGCATCCACATTTTGACCTGCCAGAAAATGCGGCAGCTCATCAGAAGATCAGCAGTAATATTGACATTGCTAACTTTATTGACCTCTGAACTGTGCTTTAATATTAGGTGTCACAAAATTACAGGAATGGTGAGATACCTATAGGCTTAATTAAAAAAATACTGTGGAATTAATTTACCAGATGAAAGATAATAAGAAATTTGAATCTTTAGCATTCATGTCACTGTTTGGATGCTGTATTAAAGCAATCATGGCTCTCCCTGGTGCCTCATCAAAGGCTGTGTTTGGATAAGTTAGGGCACACCTGGGCAACACTGACCTCATTTAAGCATTATTCTCTAAAGGACACTGCTTGAGAGCATTTCTTAATCTGCTCTACACAATAATCTTAGCTTCATTTGTATATTTGGTCTGCCAAGTCTAGGAACCCATCTATAACAAGCCTGGAAAGTGATTTTTGTTCTGGACTTGATAATAACAGCAAAATAAGTCATGGAAGAATGTACTCAACCTATAGTTTTTTGACTTAATATATGCCCAAGGAATACAAATAATATCTTGATGCTAATTTTCAATGCCTCTTCACTAAGAAATCAGAGCCAAGTGTAGACAGAGAAAATGTCTCTTAGGACCCAGGATAAATCTAAGATACAGGATGGTCTTAGTCTACTGTTCTCTGAGTCTTAGAGTGTTCCCTTTCTCCTTCACTCTTCTTTGTCAGGTATTTTTTTAGATTCACCTTCCCTTGCTTTTGAAGATTGAATATAAAAGGCATGATAGGTAGCTCTGGGCTTGGGAGAGATATAAACAAGCTGCTCTGCCTGATCTGATTCCAGTTGAAACTGCCCTATCATAAATCAGAGGATTTCATTTTTGTCTCCCTCTGTCCAGTTCAGCCTATGAAAAAAATACTTTAGAGTTAAGGCAAAAGGTCATTATTAATAAAGCATTTGCATTTTCCTGGTCTGGAAACTCCTAAGAATCTGGGCATGCTGACCGCTAATATTTGCAAGTCATTGGGAAGAGTCAAATGGAGGCCCACATACCATATGTCTAAGTATTTAAAAGTTATAAATCCAGCCAAAAATTTAAAGGAAATATGTCTATTCTCTTACCTTAATAAATAAAACTTCAAAACAACCTGGAAGGCCAGATTTGAATTTAGAATTCTTGAATTAATTGGGTTCCTTTAGCAAAATATGGCAGCATAAAGACAGCCAGCCCCTCATCCCCAGAAGGAAGTAACCCACTCTTTTCTCTTTCACCCTGCCTCTGGCTCACTCTGGAAGGAGTGTGGTTGCATGTCCATCCCAACCTGTAAGTCCAAGCTCCATCTACCACCCTGCAAATACCAGTCCTTTGGCCCTTTCTTGGGTCTCAAGATGGTCCCTCTAGCTGTGCAACAATTCCTAGAGAGAACAGGTTCTTGGGAGTGCCCTACACTAACGTTGAAAGAAGGCTTGGGACTGTTTGGGAAGTGAATTCTAGGATTTCAGATATCCAAAGCATGATCTAAAAGATCTAAAAGAGAGAGTTCCAAGCTCTGGATGGACTCATTCCCTTGGTTTTGCAGATTTTTAGCTCCTTGGTCAAAGGAGGTTTATAACAGGAGACCCAAACTCTCTTGCCTGGGACTAATTGTGAATCTAGGGCAGCAGTAGGCAGCCAGGAGAAGATTTGGAAGTTGGGTTCTGGTCCTGTTTCCTAATACAGCCACCTGATTTCAACATTTGGGAAAGGATCCTTTTGAGTATATCAGTTGTGAGCTATGTTATACAATGACATGGGAATTGATCACATCAAATCAGGTTCCCAAGATTGGTGAAAGACTAGGAAGAAATAATTTGGGGCAGAGCTATGATAAGCATTGGAAATGAGAATTTTCGAATTGTTTACAAAAAGAACTATTACTACAGCATATGTCATATTGCCCTAGTTACTAAATTAGTCTAATTAAGATCTAACTTTTAGTCCCAAGTGTAGAGCTATAGAAATGATTTTTTTCCCCTTTAGTTAAGTGGGTACTTACACAGGGACATGTGTAAGACAGTACTGATAAGACACAGGCAAGCCTGAATACCACTTCCAATTTCTCCCTTTAACTAGAGGAATCAAAGACAGTGCATGGCCAAGGAAGAGATTTGGGTGTTACATTTTTTCAGCATTCTCTAGGCAGGATTGAAGAGGAGTAGATCGCATTCGTAAACAGTTTTTTGGCTCTTCCAGGAGAAGCCCATGGTTGTATGTCAGACCAAATTGTTCATGTCCTGCTGACTTAGGCTGTAAGGGTGGGATGGCATTTAGGCCTTCCATTTTATGAGTGTAACTGGGTGTAATTCTAACATCACCCACAGTGATGAGGCACTCTGACAAACAGCGTTCTGGACAGAACCCTTTAAAAATGGATCCCAATGCTAAAAGTCAACTGCAGGCTCCCACTTCAGACTTACAGATACCGCCAGTTATTTTCTCAGGTTGCATCAGCCCCCATTTATATATAGGTTCTGATTAATTTAGGTGAGAGCCTGGTGCCCAAAGAGAGAAAGTTCATTATAACACAGCAATTGCTTAGGGAGGCCCAAACTTCATAAAGAGAACTGTCCAGGGGACTTACACCAAAACAGACACCTACAGTGATATGTAAAGAAAGTGGTTTATGCCAGTTACTAGAACTGTAGTGATTATGTGCTGATATCATGATTGACTGAGACTCTGGGTAGGGTAACTAAGTTACTTAGATATAAGTAGAAACCTGTAGCATATAATTACATATCTCTTATTTCTAGTGAAAGGCAGTGTTTGTCCAGCTCTCAAGGCACTTCTCTGAGACCTAATTTATATTCCTTCATGAACATCAGCCCCTAAATACCTGTAAGCAATAACTATGTTAATCAGGGCTGAACACATAACCCAAATTGGGCTAATCAGATTATTGCAAGCTGGAATAATCTGGAACTGTAATTCAGTGATGCCAGCCAGCCTCTGCTGGTGGGTTGGCTTGTAAATGTGGAAACTTATGTGGGAACTTACTTCATACTTAACCATATGCATAAAGCAGCAAAAAAAGCTGATCTACAGAGACAAATGAATTTATCAGGATCCCAAAGAGAAGCAAAGATGAGAAACCATAGTGTTCCAAAAAAAAAAGAGTAATGCTTTAATAACCTCCTGAACACTTGATGCTGGTTACTTCCAGTTTCTTGTCCTTCCTGAAACTCGGTTGCAGGTTCTCCCTTGGTAATCAAAACACCCCTATATCCTCAAATAAATCCTCTTTCCTGTTTCAGCATGGTAGGTTTCTGTAGCCAGAGAGCCTTGACTAAACATTACTTGAATTTCTAATTTACCCTGTAAAGAACTCTGCAAACACTGGGTAGATAAAGATGAGTCTTGCTCTTCTTTTAATGCATGTTCTCTACAAAACAATTTCGATGATGTTTTATTTCCTCAGGGGAAAAAATACACACACACACACACACACACACACACACACACACACACACACGTAGTTTTTTAAATTGCATTAACTCTCTGTTGCCCTTCCTATGGCTATATTCTGCTCTGTAGTCATGCTCTGCAGTCCATCTGTCCTGCAGTCATGTAAAGGATTTTATAGCTATTCTGTTTCTTTTTCTGGTATGAGAAAAAATTGGGGGGCTGGGGCACAGTAGTACTTGAAATAGTTACCCACATTATGCAGATATCTCTATGATGTGCCTATCTCACAGTACCGTACACTCCTGGTTCCCAGACTTATGCTGCTACTTCTTCCACCCATCAGTCATCTCATTTTTTTGTTTTTGTTTTTGTAATCTTTAACCATCTCCTATCAGTGTGGCCTATGTAAATATACCCTAGGGGTTTACAAGAATTTTGGTCTCAGGGTATCTTTCCACACTTAAAAATCGCTGAGGGGAGAGTAGGAGCAAGATGGCGGAAGAGTAAGACGCGGAGATCACCTTCCTTCCCACAGATACAGTAGAAATACATCTACACGTGGAACTGCTCCTACAGAACACCCACTGAACACTGGCAGAAGACGTCAGACCTCCCAAAAGCTGTGTGGATGAAAGGCTCTTGGTGCTCCAGCCAGCTATCAGGGCTGTGCCTCTGAGGTGGGAGAGCCAACTTCAGGACACTGGTCCACAAGAGACCTACCAGCTCCACGTAATACCAAACGGCAAAAATCTCTCAGAGATCTCCATCTCAACATGAAGACCCAGCTTCACTCAACGACCAGCAAGCTACAGTGCTGGACACCCTATGCCAAACAACTAGCAAGACAGGAACACAGCCCCATCCATTAGCAGGGAGGCTGCCTAAAATCATAAGGCCACAGACACCCCAAAACACACCACCAGATGTGGACGTGCCCACCAGAAAGACAAGATTCAACCTCATCCACCAGAACACAGGCACTAGTCCCCTCCACCAGGAAGCCTACACAACCCACTGAACCAACCTTACCCACTGGGGACAGATACCAAAAACAACGGGAACTACGAACCTGCAGCCTGTGAAAAGGAGACCCCAAACACAGTAAGATAAGCAAAATGAGAAGACAGAAAAACACACAGCAGATGAAGGAGCAGGGTCAAAACACACCAGACCTAACAAATGAAGAGGAAATAGGTAGTCTACCTGAAAAAGAATTCAGAATAATGATAGTAAGGATGATACAAAATCTTGGAAATAGAATAGACAAAATGCAAGAAACATTTAACAAGGACGTAGAAGAACTAAAGAGGAACCAAGCAACGATGAAAAACACAATAAATGAAATTTAAAATACTCTAGATGGGATCAATAGCAGAATAACTGAGGCAGAAGAAAGGATAAGTGACCTGGAAGATAAAATGGTGGAAATAACTACTGCAGAGCAGGATAAAGAAAAAAGAATGAAAAGAACTGAGGACAGTCTCAGAGACCTCTGGGACAACATTAAACGCACCAACATTCGAATTATAGGGGTCCCAGAAGAAGAAGAGAAAAAGAAAGGGACTGAGAAAATATTTGAAGAGATTATAGTTGAAAACTTCCCTAATATGGGAAAGGAAATAGTTAATCAAGTCCAGGAAGCACAGAGAGTCCCATACAGGATAAACCCAAGGAGAAACACGCCAAGACACATATTAATCAAACTGTCAAAAATTAAATATAAAGAAAACATATTAAAAGCAGCAAGGGAAAAACAACAAATAACACACAAGGGAATCCCCATAAGGTTAACATCTGATCTTTCAGCAGAAACTCTGCAAGCCAGAAGGGAGTAGCAGGATATACTTAAAGTGATGAAGGAGAAAAACCTACAACCAAGATTACTCTACCCAGCAAGGATCTCATTCAGATTTGATGGAGAAATTAAAACCTTTACAGACAAGCAAAAGCTGAGAGAGTTCAGCACCACCAAACCAGCTTTACAACAAATGCTAAAGGAACTTCTCTAGGCAAGAAACACAAGAGAAGGAAAACACCTACAATAACAAAGCCAAAACATCTAAGAAAATGGGAATAGGAACATACATATCGATAATTACCTTGAATGTAAATGGATTAAATGCTCCCACCAAAAGACACAGACTGGCTGAATGGATACAAAAACAAGACCCATATATATGCTGTCTACAAGAGACCCACTTCAGACCTAGAGACACATACAGACTGAAAGTGAGGGGATGGAAAAAGATATTCCATGCAAATGGAAATCAAAAGAAAGCTGGAGTAGCAATTCTCATATCAGACAAAATAGACTTTAAAATAAAGAATATTATAAGAGACAAAGAAGGACACTATATAATGATCAAGGGATCGATCCAAGAGGAAGGTACAACAATTGTAAATATTTATGCACCCAACATAGGAGCAACTCAATACATAAGGCAAATACTAACAGCCATAAAAGGGGAAATCGACAGCAACACAATCATAGTAGGGGACTTTAACACCCCACTTTCACCAATGGACAGATCATCCAAAATGAAAATAAATAAGGAAACACAAGCTTTAAATGATACATTAAACAAGATGGACTTAATTGATATTTATAGGACATTCCACCCAAAAACAACAGAATACACATTTTTCTCAAGTGCGCATGGAACATTCTCCAGGATAGATCATATCTTGGGTCACAAATCAAGCCTTGGTAAATTTAAGAAAATTGAAATCGTATCAAGTATCTTTTCCGACCACAACGCTATGAGACTAGATATCAATTACAGGAAAAGATGTGTAAAAAATACAAACACATGGAGGCTACACAATACACTACTTAATAACGAAGTGATCACTGAAGAAATCAAAGGGGAAATCAAAAAATACCTAGAAACAAATGACAATGGAGATACGACGACCCAAAACCTATGGGACGCAGCAAAAGCAGTGCTAAGAGGGAAGTTTATAGCAATACAAGCCTACCTCAAGAAACAGGAAACATCTCGAATAAACAACCTAACCTTGCACCTAAAGCAATTAGAGAAAGAAGAACAAAAAAACCCCAAAGCTAGCAGAAGGAAAGAAATCATAAAGATCAGGTCAGAAATAAATGAAAAAGAAATGAAGGAAACAATAGCAAAAATCAATAAAACTAAAAGTTGGTTCTTTGAGAAGATAAACAAAATTGATAAACCATTAGCCAGACTCATCAAGAGAAAAAGGGAGAAGACTCAAATCAATAGAATTAGAAATGAAAAAGGAGAAGTAACCACTGACACTGCAGAAATACAAAAGATCATGAGAGATTACTACAAGCAACTCTACGCCAATAAAATGGACAACCTGGAAGAAATGGACAGATTCTTAGAAATGCACAAACTGCCGAGACTGAACCAGGAAGAAATAGAAAATATGAACAGACCAATCACAAGCACTGAAATTGAAACTGTGATTAAAAACCTTCCAACAAACAAAAGCCCAGGACCAGATGGCTTCACAGGTGAATTCTATCAAACATTTAGAGAAGAGCTAACACCTATCCTTCTCAAACTCTTCCAAAATATTGCAGAGGGAGGAACACTCCCAAACTCATTCTACGAGGCCACCATCACCCTGATACCAAAACCAGACAAAGATGTCACAAAGAAAGAAAACTACAGGCCAATATCACTGATGAACATAGATGCAAAAATCCTCAACAAAATACTCGCAAACAGAATCCAACAGCACATTAAAAGGATCATACACCATGATCAAGTGGGGTTTATCCCAGGAATGCAAGGATTCTTCAATATACGTAAATCAATCAATGTGATACACCATATTAACAAATTGAAGGAGAAAAACCATATGATCATCTCAACAGATGCAGAGAAAGCTTTCGACAAAATTCAACACCCATTTATGATAAAAGCCCTGCAGAAAGTAGGCATAGAGGGAACTTTCCTCAACATAATAAAGGCCATATATGACAAACCCACAGCCAACATTGTCCTCAATGGTGAAAAACTGAAACCATTTCCACTAAGATCAGGAACAAGACAAGGTTGCCCACTCTCACCACTATTATTCAACATAGTTTTGGAAGTGTTAGCCACAGCAATCAGAGAAGAAAAAGAAATAAAAGGAATCCAAATCGGAAAAGAAGAAGTAAAGTTGTCACTGTTTGCAGATGACATGATACTATACATAAAGAATCCTAAAGATGCTACCAGAAAACTACTAGAGCTAATCAATGAATTTGGTAAAGTAGCAGGATACAAAATTAATGCACAGAAATCTCTTGCATTTCTATACACTAATGACGAAAAATCTGAAAGTGAAATTAAGAAAACACTCCCGTTTACCATTGCAACAAAAAGAATAAAATATCTAGGAATACACCTACCTAAGGAGACAAAAGACCTGTATGCAGAAAATTATAAGACACTGATGAAAGAAATTAAAGATGATACAAATAGATGGAAAGATATACCATGTTCCTGGATTGGAAGAATCAACATTGTGAAAATGACTCTACTACCCAAAGCAATCTACAGATTCAATGCAATCCCTATCAAACTACCACTGGCATTTTTCACAGAACTAGAACAAAAAATTTCACAATTTGTATGGAAACACAAAAGACCCCGAATAGCCAAAGCAATCTTGAGAACGAAAAATGGAGCTGGGGGAATCAGGCTCCCTGACTTCAGACTATATTACAAAGCTTCAGTAATCAAGACAGTTTGGTACTGGCACAAAAACAGAAATATAGATCAATGGAACAGGATAGAAAGCCCAGAGATAAACCCACGCACATATGGTCACCTTATCTTTGATAAAGGAGGCAAGCATATACAGTGGAGAAAAGACAGCCTCTTCAATAAGTGGTGCTGGGAAAATTGGACAGATACATGTAAAAGTATGAAATTAGAACACTCCCTGACACCATGCACAAAAATAAACTCAAAATGGATTAAAGACCTAAGTGTAAGACCAGACACTATCAAACTCTTAGAGGAAAACATAGGCAGAACACTCTATGACATACATCACAGCAAGATTCTTTTTGACCCAGCTCCCAGAGAAGTGGAAATAAGAACACAAATAAACAAATGGGACCTAATGAAACTTAAAAGCTTTTGCACAGCAAAGGAAACCATAAACAAGACCAAAAGACAACCATCAGAATGGGAGAAAATATTTGCAAATGAAGCAACTGACAAAGGATTAATCTCCAAGATTTACAAGCAGCTCATGCAGCTCAATAACAAAAAAACGAACAACCCAATCCAAAAATGGGCAGACGACCTAAATAGACATTTCTCCAAAGAAGATATACAGATGGCCTACAGACACATGAAAGAATGCTCAACATCATTAATCATTAGAGAAATGCAAATCAAAACTACAATGAGATATCATCTCACACCGGTCAGAATGGCCATCATCAAAAAATCTAGAAACAATAAATGCTGGAGAGGGTGTGGAGGAAAGGGAACTCTCTTGCACTGTTGGTGGGAATGTAAATTGATACAGCCACTATGGAGAACAGTATGGAGGTTCCTTAAAAAACTACAAATAGAACTACCATACGATCCAGCAATCCCACTACTGGGCATATACTCTGAGAAAACCATAGTTCAAAAAGAGTCATGTACCAAAATGTTCATTGCAGCTCTATTTACAATAGCCAGGACATGGAAGCAACCTAAATGTCCATCGACAGATGAATGGATAAAGAAGATGTGGCACATATATACAATGGAATATTACTCAGCCATAAAAAGAAATGAAATGGAGGTATTTGTAATGAGGTGGATGGAGTTAGAGTCTGTCATACAGAGTGAAGTAGGTCAGAAAGAGAAAAACAAATACAGTATGCTAACACATATATATGGAATCTAAGGGGAAAAAAAGCCATGAAGAACCTAGTGGCAAGACGGGAATAAAGACACAGACCTACTAGAGAATGGACTTGAGGAGATGGGGAGGGGGTGGGGTGAGATGTGACAGGGTGAGAGAGTGTCATGGACAGATATACACTACCAAATGTAAAATAGATAGCTAGTGGGAAGCAGCCGCATAGCACAGGGAGATCAGCTCGGTGCTTTGTGACCACCTAGAGGGGTGGGATGGGGAGGGTGGGAGGGAGGGAGATGCAAGAGGGAAGAGATATGGGAACATATTGTATATGTATAACTGATTAACTTTGTTATAAAGCAGAAGCTAACACACCATTGTAAGGCAATTATACTTCAATAAAGATGTTTAAAAAAAAAAAAAAAGTACTATTAAAAAAAAAAAAAAAATCGCTGAGCACACCAGAGAGGTAAATATTTTTCATACTAAAGAATAAAACTGAGCAATTTTTTAAAATATTTATATTAGTTCATTTTAAAATAACAATAATAAACCTATGACATGTTAACATAAATTATGTATCTTTATTTTAAAAAACTACATTTTTCCAAATTTTAAAACAGTCACAGGGAAGAGTAGTAGGTATTTATATTTTTCATATCTCCTTTTTATATCTCGTTTAATAGAAGACAGCTATAGTTTCATATCTATCTGCATTCAATCTGTTGCAGTATCATATATTTTGCACGTAGCCTATGGAAACTCCAGCCCACACTCATGAGAGACTGAGAGTGAAATGGGCAAATACCTTCATAATATTATTATGAAAATAGTTCAGACTCATAGAGTCTCAGGTACTTTCAAGAGTTCCTAGATCATACTTCAAAAAGTACTGCCATACACTATAAAACCACAATATTAATCTAACAATCAAAATATTAAATATTTTACAAAAAATAAATCTTTTTGTTTTGGCTTTTAACTAAACTAAAAAAATTCACATATTTGTGGCATCTTATGCCACTAATTTCTGAAGGGAAAATTACATTCCTATTATAAATTTGCTAATGCATAAAATACTTTGGTGAAATTTAAATTGAATCTGAAAAAGCTTATATAATCTATCCATATAGTGGACTAGTTTGTTAACTTTTCATTGTCCGATAGATAGAATGAATAAATTAGTAACTTACTTTATTAAGTGTCTTAGAAGACTAACATTACCTTTTTCCTTTGAATGCTCACATATAGAATTGGACTATTCTAGCATTTTTCAATTTGATATATTTTTTATCCTAACCTACTGGTACAATAAGTATATAAATAAATATACTAGTCAAAATCAAATTGCAGAATTCTATACATCTCTAAAAGGAAAATGTATGCTGTGATTTGGCACATCTGAGAAAGCTCAAACACCCCAACTCCCAAATTATCTTTCTTCAATAATCTCTAGATAATTTGATCCAACACAATTTCCTCTCTTAACAGTCTTTTGAAAATGCACCAGAGTAGAACTCCCTTAATCATATTCTATCTGTTCTCAGATGATTAGTTCCATGTCAAATTCAATATTTATAAAGATATCGAAAGTTACCTCCTTATTCTTTTCTCCACTCTGGACAGGTACAACACTTCAAGGTGATGTTAAGGGCAGGGAAATCAATTTAAGAAGTAGCCTACCTGGATTGCAGTGAAACATTGCACAAGACATGGAGGAAAACATGTATCTACTTTTTCCCTGTTGAATTCTAGATTTTTTTTTCCAAGGTGGAGACAAGATGAGAAAATATGGATATTAAACTAAATAAGTAACTATTTATGTTGACTTTAACAATCAGCAGGGAAAGCAATGTCAGCAGCTTCCAATTCTTTTAAGACTTAACCCTTTTACATGCAAATCATATTCTTCCCTTTCATGTTATCATTTTCTGTATATACCTGAATTTTCTGTCTTTGGCCTTGAAAACATCAAACTGATCTGCAAGTAATTTATGGCTGCTAAAATAAAACTCAGCTCTCTTTAAAGCCAGGCAACAAAATCCAGATCACAGCAACATAATAAACATTAACAATGACCAGCACCTAATCAGAATCACTACATACGCAAAGAAGCAGAAATGTGATCCATCAATAAAAGGAAAATCAACCAAAATAACAGAGATAATGGATTTAGCTGACAAGGGCTTAAAATAGCTATTAGAAATATATTTAAGGATCTAAAGGAAAACTTCTAAAAAATTGGAGAAAAATGGAAGGTTTTTTAAAAATAAAACTTCTAGAGCTAAAAATATAATATAATAAAAATTTTACTAGATGGAATTCAGTGAAGATTAGACCCTACAGAAGAAAAGATTAATGAACTTTAAATACATTAAAATGGAATCTATGCAAACCAAGTTATACATAAAAACATAAACAAAGCTACAGTGTCCTGTGGAGTGATGCAGTGCAGTTACCATACATGCAATTGAAGTCCAGAAGAGGTGGGGAGAGGAAAAAATGTTTGGAAAAATAATGGCCAAAAATTTCCAAAACCGATATTAACTATTAATCCAATAAGAACAACCCCAAGCAGAATAAACACAATGAAGATAACATCACAGCACATTGTTATCAAATTGCTGAAAAGCAGTTAGAGAACAGGGCCACATTACCTAAAGGGAACACTTTAATTGTGCATTTCTCAGCCTCAAGAACTGTGAGAATTAAATGTCTGTGTTAAGCCCACCCAGTCTATGGCATTTTGTTGTAGCAGCCTGAGCTGACTAAGATACAACACCATAGGGATGGAATTACTGAGGGAGATTGAGTCTCTGATAGTCGTGGGACCTCTATACCAGCCATGGACTGGGGGACACAGCCCCCAGTCAGTGAACTTTTGTTATTTTAAGTCACTATTTTTTGAGTCACAGTTACTCATGGTTGAAACAAAGTCTACCTTACACAATTATCTACAATTTTGGGGTCCTCATACTGTCTGATAAGGCAAACATATACCTGAATTGGTGACTCTAACAAAGTTCTTTAATAACTTCGATTTGATGACCCCCCTCACTGAGCAACTATCAGGATGCAGCAGAGTCCTAGGTCCTATGAGAAACAAATGTGAATAAGGCTTTATTACGATGCAATTAAAAAACACACAACTCTTCCTGGGCCCATTGTTATATAAGCAGCTCAAGTAACTCTTATGATACAGGGGAGAATGTTGGAGGGAAGAAGTAGAAATCAAGAAAGACTTGGATGGCGTTTTTAGGAAAGGAAATATTTGAACTAAGTCCTGAAGCTCAATTAGAGCTTTGACAGACAGAAGAGAAAAGCATTTCCAGTCAAAGGAAGCAGCTTTAGTAGACACCACCCAAGGTGAGAGATCGGAGAGGTGCTGGATGACCAAGCACAGATGAGTGAAGCTTAGTCTAGAAGCTAGACTAGTCTAGAAGTCTTAGTCTAGAAGTCTGGGATTAAATTATGAAAGACTTTGAATATTGGCTGCAGAGTCTTGGTTTTATTCTTCATGCAATGAAGAGTCATCACCTTTGTAATTTATTTACCTCCTTTCATTTGGATTTTTTTTTTTTTTTTGGCTGCGTTGGGTCTTCGTTACTGCACGCAGGCTTTCGCTAGTTGCCGCGAGTGGGGGCTTCTCTTCGCTGCGGTGCCCAGGCTTCTCATTGCGGTGCCTTCTCTTGTTGCGGAGCACGGGCTCTAGGCGCGCGGCCTTCAGTAGTTGTGGCATGTGGGCTCTAGAGCACAGGCTCAGTAGCTGTGGCGCACGGGGTTGGTTGCTCTGCGGCATGTGGGATCTTCCTGGACCAGGGCTCAAACCCGTGTCCCCTGCAGTGGCAGGCGGATTCTTAACAACTGCACCACCAGGGAAGCCCCCCTTTCATTTGGATTTTAATGTAATCTTTTCTCATTGGCCTTTTTCTTCACTAAATCTTGTGTTCTGGTGGCTTCTTTCAAATCGTACTGATTATCGGATCATTCTAATTATAGCAAAAAAAAAAAAAAAAATCGTAGAAGAGAAGCAGTTTATCTTGTTCCAGTGGTTCTCAAAGTATGGTTCCCAGACCAGTAGCATCAGCACCATCTGGAAACTTGTTAGCAATGTAAATACTTAGGACCCAATCCAGACCTCTCAGGGTGGCTCACCTACGCTGAGGTAGGGACCAGCAATCTGTGATTTGACAAACCCTCTAGGTGATTCTGATGCACACTGAAGTGTGAGAACTACTGGCTTAGTGATTAAGACATGAGGTCTGGAGTCAGAGAACCAGAGTTCAAATACCAAATTTATACTCCATGCATGCCCTTGAGCAAAATATCTTAATATTTTGGTTTCAATTTTCTCATTTTGCAAAGGGTGGGGCAGAAATGTGATGATTATGTAAGATACTGTATATACTTTACTCAGTGATAGTAGGACCTCTGTAAGTATAAGCTATCATTAATTACAAAATTGAAATTTAATTGCCAGAAATTTTTCTCTGTATAGTTTCATGGATACAAAGAATATGAATAATGTGATACAAGCCATGACAAACTAAAGAATTCAAATCTAGTATGTATATAGAATCCAAAAGAAAATCTGTTTTAATCTCCACAAATGCTTGTTGAGATCTTCTAAGACCAGCTTTTTTTCTGTCATTTTCTGTGAATCATTGAGCACATGCTTTTAAGAATCATTAGCGAGGCCACATCTGCATCCCTTGCAAGTAGGCATAATTTTTTTATATGAGTCAAAAATCTTTTCAGGACAAATCTTTAAAGATACCCTCAACCTCCACCTCCCACTTCCACACACACACACACCCCCCCCCACACACACACACCCCACACACACACACATCCCCCCACACACACCACACACACACCACACACACACCACACCACACACACACACACCACACACACCCCACCCCCCCACACACACCCCCCCACACACACCCCCACACACACACCACACACACACCACACATACACCCCCACATCCCCCCACACACACACCCCCACACACACCACACACACACACCACACACCACACACACACCACACACACACACACCACACACACACCCCACACAAACACCCCCACACACACACCACACACACACACACCCACACACACACCACACACACCCCACACACACCCCACACACACACACCACACACACCACACACACACCACACACACACCACACACACACACCACACACACACCACACACACACACCACATACACACACACAGAGTAACTAGGAGGTAAAGGCTGGTTTTATATTACGAAAAGAGTCTCAATCAAGAGAGCTATGTGGTAGCCAGTAAAGCACCCCATTAGTGAGCTTTCTGCATTTTACATCCTTCCTCTCTTTTGGTGAAGATACATTTTTACCATGGAGCTGAGCAGTTTGCATGGGAAAATGCACTGGATCATTCCTGTACTTCTTTCACAGAATTAGCCAAAATGAAATAGCATTCCAGAATTTTGTCTTACCAGGTGTCAGCACCAGGATGAGAAAACGTACAGTACAGACTAATACATGGAAAACATGTATTAAAAACATAGGTGTACTACTTTCTTGAGCACTAGGTACCTAGCTCCTGTGGCTTAACATCACATGGTATATTTCTTGTTCCTAGTAGAGTCCAGTATGGGAATCCCTGGTCAAGGGTGATGGGCAGAGAATAGAGTGGCTGTGATCCATGTAATTATTCAGGGACCCAGGCTGATGGAGATTTGTCATCTTCCAGATGCCTTGTCAGGCTTTCAATGTCATCCTTGATGTTGATATGCAGCCAACAGAGTGAACAAAAGAGAAAGAAAAGTAGGCAAGCTTGCTTCCTCACCACTGTGGCCAGAAAGGACACATAACATTGCTGCTCATATTCCACCTGATGAGGACAGGCCAAGTAGTCTAACAAGTTCAAGTTCAAGAGAGATATGAAATGTAGTCTTCAGCTAGATACTGCGTCTGTATACACATGGTTTACTTTCCAGGTTATCACAGGCAACAGTTACCAAATAGTTCCACAGCTTAACAAACTCTGCTGCTTTCAGCCTGCTCTGTCTGTGTTCTTATTGTTGCTGTCATGTTTTTGCTGTCCAACTACAAATTACACCACATACTTTCCATACTTTACAAAAGCATTCCATTAAAGGTACCAAATTAACACTCACTATTGTCACTTACAACCTCTTAAATTTCAATGAAAATGTAACTCTTGCTCACATCAGTCCCAGGCCGGTAGGTATTCCAGATTGACTTTGGCCCCAGCAGCAGAGAGGATCCGGACACACGATGACAGAGGAACCCAGGCTAACAGAGGCTCCGTCATCTTCTAAATAGAGCTTCCAGGGTGGCCTTGAGCATTGGCATCTAGCTGGTACAGGAGAAGAGAGCAGTTAGAGAGGGACATTTATTTCTTAATCATTTGGGCTCACAAGTGACACACTCACCTCCACTCAAATTCCACTAAGGAGAACTAATTACAAGGGTCCACTTAGATAAATGCAATGGTAGGAGAAATGAAGTCCTCATCTAGGCTGCCACTGCCCAGCAACATCTCTGCACCTCAAAACCACGCTCAGAAGTCTTCACTAGATAGGGGTCTCTGCCACAATGGTAAAATTGTTTTATGTGCATTCTATTTTTAAAAATTAAATCTCAAACTTATGAAGAAACAACTGTATCATTTTTTATAACCTATATG
The DNA here is from genome assembly GCF_028023285.1 of Balaenoptera ricei. Classification (NCBI taxonomy): domain Eukaryota; kingdom Metazoa; phylum Chordata; class Mammalia; order Artiodactyla; family Balaenopteridae; genus Balaenoptera; species Balaenoptera ricei. The sequence continues at coordinate 62,664,833 of NC_082642.1, forward strand.
AGAAAAGATCTGAAAAAGAGTTGATATAGGTATATGTATAACTGAATCACTTTGCTGTACACCTGAAACTAAAACAACATTGTAAATCAACTATACTCCAATAAACTATTTCTTTAAAAAGAAACAAGTGTAAATAGTTAATGTCATGGACCAAAATTCTACTGAGAGTTGCATCCTGGATTTTTGTTTTATTTTATGAAAAAACACTGCTTATAGACAATATTGACTCAAAAGACATTATTCCAAATGTATCTTTGTTGAGAAGATTTACAAACATAGAACTTTGGAAAAAGGACTTAAATAGGATTTGTCCATCTTTTCACTGTACAGGTGAGGACATCGACGTTCCAGAGAATTGAGGTGACAAGCCAAAAATATAACATTAGACAGTGAAAAATATATCGTCTTTCATTTCCTTTATATTATATGCCATCAAGGTGGTCACTTGAGGCATCAAAAAGAGAAAGAAACTAGACTTTTGACCTCTTGAATTTTAGGCTTCAGATTTAGAGATGATCACACAAGGAGCCAGAAAAAAAGGAATGGCAGGAGGAAAAAGTGCTCTGACAAGCAAACATTCCAGTAGGTCCACTTTTCCACCCTATTCGTGGAGTCAGTCTCAGGATCCACAGCTCAGGTGGACTTACCCCTTCTAGGGTGTGTCTCAGGCCGTCCTGTGAGAAATATCCTATTTCCAGAGGTCCAAAGCACTGGCTTCTAACAACATTTGCCTAAAGTTTCCTCTGTATCTTTCAAGGTTTCCAGGTTTCTATTAACCAATTCAGGAGAGTTCTATAAACCTCACCCCCCAAAATAGAAATTGCTTATTATCTCAGACCTTTGACCTGCCAGGTCCCACTTCCTAATGTAGCAGACTCCTTCCTCTGAAATATGCCATGAATTATAACTATGTGAAGTCAATGAAACCTAATTCCATAGTTTCCAAAAAATATATTAATACTTTAATGGCCATTTTGCCTCAAAGAAGAAAAAAAAAAAAAATATATATATATATATATATATGATGTATTAAACTTTTACGAGGGCTATTAATTTGACAATATTTTTATCCACATAGATTACGTACTGTTATGAATCTTAAAGATTTCATATAGCTTGGCAGCGAAAACTATTTCATACTTACTTCATAAATAAATAAATACACATATATATTATAAATATATTCCAGACCCTTCTAACCTTCGTAATATGGAACTATAATAACTACTGAGTTAATTGCAATGAAAGTGAAGATTAAGGTTTTAATCTTGGAAGTGCTCTGACAACTGTGTGTCTGGAATGGGGGAAGGGGAGATTTTCAGCTTGAATCCACACCAAAAGGCTACTCTCTCTCCTATAAGGAGCTTAAACTCTCTCCTTTTGTAAGGCAAATAATACCTACCAGATGTAGAGCATGAAATCAGAGGAGAAAACAGCAACAATGCAAAGCTGGACTCCATAGTAGGGAAACTGAGGCAGACATTTAGCAGATCTTATTGAAGAAAAGCATCTATATTAGGGACATATGAACACATGTACTTAAAGTGAAACCTGGGCAGTCACCTGATTACATTATCTCATTTTATAAAGCCCTTCTTCTCTCCTTATCCTGTTTTATTTCTTCACTGGTTCACTGTCTTTCTGCCACCAGTAAATTGCCAGCTTGATGAGGGCAGAGACCTTATCAGTTTTGTTCACTGGTCTCTCCCTGGTGCCTAGAACAGTACCTGGAACACAGTGGAAGCTCAATAAATATTTGGGGAAAGAATGAATGACTCTCCAGAGCAGATTAACACATAACACGTGGAAGAGGATCATAAGAACTCATGCAATCCAGGGAAAACAGGAATTTGGACAGACCTGAATAAAACTACTGGCCTCTTAACAGTGTATTATGCTCTTCTTCCTAAGTCAAGGAAGAATATTTCTAAACCAGTTCCATGGTGAGGAACAAACTTGTGATATATCATGAACATACATATTAGCATTTATATCTGTGTTATATCTAAGTAAGCTGGAGTTGACAGTCTAGGAAAACTAACATTTCTTTAAATTATGTTATGGTTTTAAGCCATCACAATTAGTTCTAAAGTTGTCTTCATAATGTCTTGAGTATTGCTCTAGGTTTTGCTATAGATGGACACCTAGACGTTGGAGACCAGACAGCACAAAGTTTCAGGGGAAGACCTGTGCAACTTTAAAGGACTTACATAGGAGGGATTGTAACTCAGTGATTACAGTCCCAGTCTCCTAGTTCAGACACTCCTGAGTTCAAACTTAGAAATACGGTAAAGACCACCATATTTATTTACTATATGTTCTTGACTAATTTATATAATGTTTTTGAGCTTCAGTTTCTTCATCAGGAGGATGGGTAATAGTATCTCATAGGATCTTTCATGCATTTAACATAATGCCCAAAAAAGTGCTTACTTCAGTGCCTGCCACAAAATTAGGGCTCAACAATGGATAGCCATTATCATTAAACTCTCTGCAGAGAATTGCCAACACAAACAAAAGGACACTTTACATCACTAACATAAAAATGGGAAAACTGTGAAACACTTTATATAAAGTCATTAGAATGTAGTATTATTTGGGATATTTACATCTGACATCAGAGGAAGTGTCTTGCATTTAATACTTGTAGATTACAATCTTGGCTCTAACACTGCCATTAGCTCAATGTTATAAAATCATGGAAGGTCAGCATCCTGAATCAGGCTAATTTAGCTGCCACTTTCATGTACAGGAAAGTTTTATAAAAGTTCTCATCATTTCTACTTTTTTACATGTTTAAAGCATAAATCAGAAGAAAAAATTGATATGTCCCCAAAGGTATTGAAACAAGGCAACTGTTAAACACAACACATGGAGTATCAAGTTAAGTTAACTACATACTCAAAGTTTGTCTACTGTCATAGGTACTGGATTTTTGTATCTCAGGTTGGACCACAAAGAGGCACCCAGCACACCCACTCTCTCTGGACCTTACTTCCCCATGGTCTGGATAATGCTGCTATGCCTGGGAGTAGGGTAGTCCAGTCTTTTAAGAATACAGACTTTGATATCTAAGACAGGAATCTGATATCTAAGCTATCTTAGATGGATTGTTCTAACATATTAATATTAATATCTTATGTAAGCTCACTGCTTTTGATTCATGTATACTCTATAAAAATACAGAAAGAACAAAAACATTTAATGCATAATTTCATTTATTTATGAATACAGATTAATAAAGGCACAGTTTAAAACAGAAAAAGATATATAGAAAATATTTGATGATATTTCACCAATCAACTATTTTCCATACTCTGAGTCTGTGCTTTTCATTCACAGTGAATCCAAATCTCTTCCCTTCATCTTCTGGGTGTCAGGATTTGTCACCCTTCCCATAAACAAAATTGAACCTAAGAAAAGAAAAAAAACTTTCGGAATTTCTGGAGAAAAAATGACAATAATTAATATTTCTTAATATTTTAACAAATCATTGTCTTTTTTCTCTATAAGGTAAACAGGCAATGTCTAATAGCAAAACCCACTCCTTTGTCTAAAATAGATAATTATATCATTATTAATCATTTTCTGATAATTTATGAAGTAAATTAACACCCACAACAGCTTGTCATGGAAAATGCATTAGTCCTGTTTTTCATAAAGGAAAGCAAAAATAAAGTGACAGAGAGGTGTTCTTCTAAATATAGAGACTCAGTCAGGCAAACATAGAATAATAAAATGGTGGTGAGCATGGACGCATTTTAAATTTAAGGCATTAGCAGTCATCTCTTTATGCATGTAATATAAACCATTGGGGTTAAAAGTGCAGCTTCTTAGATCTCTTCTTTCAGCTCTGAATCAAAGCTTACTGCTAAAGACAATATTTTCACATCTCTAGTGCTTTCAAATCCTCACTGGTGATATAGTATAAAGCATAAATGTAAACATGTAAACATCTGCTTCCAGCCATTCTGTGTGTGCAAGTGAAAAGGAACGAAGAACTAGAGGACAAAACAGAAATAAATGATGTGTTAAAATCCATTCACCTTTCTTTTCAACTAGGGTAAGGGAAGTGGCTCAATGTCAAGCGTTGCCTTGAGTTATGTCCCTTAAAGTCATATGTAATAAAGGTTTATTTCAAAAGTGATAAAATAAAATTTTACATAATTTTAAAACTTACATGTATTTGAAATAACAATGGCAGAAAAGAAATAAAAAGGAAGAACACTTTTTCATTAACTCCTTACTGTTCAGTCCAAAGACAGACACAGTCTTAAAAGAATCAATAACATGGAAATAGACATAATCTTTAGCAGGTTTTTTTCTTTTTATGATTATAATTAATAATACTTTGCCTCAAAAATCTCAGAATAATTCCCCAAACACAAGAAAACAAATACTCTATTTTTCAGATAGATAGAGATACATAACTTCCTCAGGATGTATACTACATTTAGCCACAATAGGAATCAATAGTAACCCTTGTGTCTTTATAATTCTATGGCATTAAAATGCTTACCAGAATTGCTTGCTTGGGGAATTTTTAAAGTAACTTTCATAGAAACTAACCTCATAAATTGAAGATAATAGTTTAAAGTTTTAAACACTGAGAAGTATAGGACATTACATAAAAGCCATTTGTCCCAGCCTTTTCAATCTGTTTTTTTTGACCAAGAGAACCACATTTTGAGTAGAGTCTTCATGCAATCACCAATCTACTCACTACTAAATTGGACAGATTAGTGAAATCTTCCATGACATAGTCACAGTGGATTCAGAGGCAGGCTGAAGCAGAAATCATTGTTGTTTCCACATTTCTTTTCACGTCCACTTCTTAAGAAGTGTCCCTCATATTTAATCAATATAGTTATAAAACATCTCCATCAGATGGAAGCAGTTTTTACTTCATAATGTAAAAATACAATAGCATAACCAAAGCTAATGACCTAGAAAAAAAGATTTCTCAGTGAATACCCTGCAGTCTGCTTCTCCCTTCAACCCATGACCTGAAAGAGTTATAAACACAACATTTGTTTATTATGTATGGAGTACTGTCAGTTTCAAAACCAAGATTCACTACTTTCTGAGAAATGGCACATTTCATGTAGTATCTTTCACAATTTTCTTCTGAAAGTCTCTAACGCTGGCCTATACCCTCAGCCTAAAAGAAGAAAAATTGTCCTTCATTTCCCTAGAAGTTTGGCTTGGTAAGAGGTTTGGATGAATATACTGAAATATATATGATAGGAAGTCAAATACTGGTAGGAAAATACAAGTAATGTATGGATTTTGCATAAGAGGATTGGTTGATCAAAACAAAATTTAAAATTTAGGTAAAAATTGGTTGTACTAAATCTAAAATTATTCACCCTCATACTCCAGAAATTGTCAAATGAATATATTTTATATAAATCATTAAGCCATTTAGTAGTTTACTATACCATGCTAAATCACCAGCTTCGTTAATCCCAATGATTTCTTCAGTTCATTTGTGAGAGGAAAAATAAATAAATCACTGAATGTGTATTGTCTTAAGGTAATAACCCATTCTACATTTTATATGGCAACAATTTACAGCCTCCAATAAATGAGTGGCCATTCATTTTAAACAATACTTTAAGGGAGTAACCCTAGTTTAGAAAAAGTCTCATTACAATAGAGATCATAAAACAGTGGAAATTGTCATTAAGGGTCTGATAGTTAATTATTACCATACATAAATAAATAAGTGAATTATTTTGGGTTTTGAATTTTCACTGCTGTTTAACTAATAGCTATTACATGCCCATAGTCATCAACTTGGAAAACAAAGAGTCAAACATCATTATTCTAAACACCATTATTTCCTAGTGCATTGATGCCCAATGAGCTTCATTTCTTTCTGTTCTCCATACTCAATAGCTACACACTAATGGCAAGAAATTAGAGTTATCCTAAGGTTAAAGGTGTATAGATCAAATGACATACTCAGAATATCTCTTAACACTGACACATGCACTACTAGAATTGAAGTTGTGTTAATACAATCTCAGCAAATCTGAAACTGTCCCATTGTTTCCAAGATATAACTTTCAGAAAGGTCATTCAGCATTAGTTTCATGGAACTTGAAAAAAGAGACTGATATATCCCTTAGGGGGCCAGTATTGCTAGTTAATCTAACAGATTCAGATTCTGAAATTAACTCTGCCTCTTCTCCACGTAAAACAATTTATACAGAGAAAATTTCCATTTTTCTTCCTTCATTTATTCAGTCGTTCACTCATTTACATTTATTGATGTATTCACAATGAACACTATGTGCCAGGCAGTGTCACAGGTTTCATATATTCTTTTATTTAACTCTATAAGTACTAATATTATGTTCAAATAGGAGGTGGGGAAAATAAGGCTTAGAAAGTATAAGTGACTTGTCTTACAACTATTAGTTCATTAAGTTGGGACTTGAACCCCAAGTCCAAACCTTCAATCTCTAGGAGCACTGATATTAAGTGCAAGGCACTTTGCCAAATACTGGGCTGGATAAAGAAATGAATAAGATATAATCTCTTTTCCCCTGGTTTATAGTCCTCACATGGTGTTATGACTCCTGAGAAGTCCTAAATATACACTTAAAGAAAGTTTCCTCACTGTATCCACATTTCTGGCCTCTCTTTTTCATAAGAGAAATTGCAAAAACATCTACTCAGACAATCTGCATTTACGTTGCCATTGTGTCTAACGCCAGTCCAATCGACTACTACCCCTACATTTTGTACCCCTACCTTTTGTGCATTATCTTTCACAATTGGCCAAATTGGAGATTTGGAATAATATTTGACTCCTCCATCCCACTCAGAGCCTATAGCTAGTCACTTATTCTTTTGGAATCTACCTATGAAACCTTTCACAACTGTGCAACTTCCAATTTCCACTCCCATTATGGCATCATTGAAAGGAAAGTTGACTTCTGAAACAAAAAAGTCTTATTCTCACCACCACTTTTCAGTTGTATGACCTTAGACAAAATACACAGCCTCTCTCTGAGCATCTATGTCTTTATTCATCAAATATCTAACTTATTGGAATGGTGTTAGCTGTCGAGATTGGTATTTAAAATCACCAGCACGTACAGTAACTATCTCGGCAGCTATTACTACTATTGCTCTATTTTAGGTCACTGTCATCTCTTAGAACACAATGTCTGGTACAAAACAAGCACTCAAGAAATGACACTAGAAAATTTTTGAAAAAATTAAAATAAATTCAATAAATTGAAAGAACAAATGATTCAGATGTATAGACTGAGATTAGCATCTAGGACTAGGTCTATTTAACTTAAGCAGTTCCCCCAGGGAATTCTCAAAAATGTACCTGTTGGGTTATTCTTCATAATAAACAGAAACGGATGGTTTGCTATAAATTGGTTCTGAGGCAGACTCATGATCACAGGGACGTGTATGCCTATGAAACAGAGACAACAGTTATTTAGATGTGCACATTAAAAGATCAGTAAAGAAAATATATCCATAATGTCCATACTAGTTTTTGTAGACAGGAAAGGTCATTTTGTTTGAGAAATTAACATGTGGAAAAATAACCATTTTCTAAATATAAAGAAATTTGGAATAAATTTAAAAATCGAAGAGCAGAAGAATAAATATTGGATTACTCATTGAATAATTCTAACTTCACATTTATGCTCAAGGAAGAAGAAAGCCAGAACTAGTTTCAGTGTAGTGAAAGCAGTTGAAAATTTCATCTTTTAAGCAGTAACTTTCTGCTCACTTTTTATTTGCGTTATATGATTTATCTCATAATTTTTCAACTCCTAATTCCTATCCAGGTATGTTTGTACTTCATTTCTATTCTCCAGGCTTGTAGTAATCACATCTGACTTCAAATTTACTTTTTTTAACTTTTCCAAAATTATCCTGTGAGCTCAGAACTTTTAGGATTTGTGCTGTGAATGTGTATGGGATTTTTATTATGATATTAGAAGGAGAGGTTTGCTGCCTTAACAATTATTTACTATAATAATTTGTATCATGCTCCTCCATTGTGGCATTTATCAATATTTCAGAGTGGATAAATTTAAATGGCTGGATTGTTTTTCTTTCTAGATTAAATATTTCTGCACTCAATTCAGATGTTTTATTTACCAGTAATGTAATAATTTTGTATAATTTTTTCAGACCTATGAACATAGTTTTTAAAATGCAACACGTGATCAGAATTGAAAAACAAATGTAGAGAAGGAAAAAACTATTCCTCTACACTTTTTGTTTGTAACTGGGGTGTGCAAATTAAACTGACAGAAGACAGATTAACAAAAGAAATGGTTTTATTTTGTATCCACACAGGAGCTTCACAGAAAAGAAGCGAATACCCAAAGAAGGGGTTATATCATTTTAACAAAAAGTGGTAAATTGTGGAGAAGTGACTACACAAAGGAAAAGGGGTTTGAGTGTCTAGGGGTGGTAAATTGTGGGAAGGTAAATATATGGGGAAAATTAACGGTATATAAGGATTATTTAGCAAGGTTTTCTTATGCAGACTCATATCAGTGGCAACTTTCATCTCCTATGCCAAATGTTCCTTCTCTTGGCATGGAAGACAAGAAGGGAGATACCTCCACAAGGGAAATTTATGCCCTGATTTTAGACATGTAAGAGGAGGGTAGAGAGCTCTCTTTGTATCTGCTGTTTCTCAATTGCCTTCAGCTCAAAATAACTCTTCTGCAAAAATGGCATATTTGGGGGTGGCATATTCTGATCCCCTGCACAATCCAAAATAACCTTAGTAATATTAAATGCATGGCATTCTTCTACCTGAAATATCAGGGCTATGATAACCAAATTACCAGTGAATATAGACTCATGTCTGAATTAATGAGATAATACAGAAAAGCACAGTCAGGATCACGCCCATTCTCACTTGGGTGGATACTTGAGTTCCTTTGTTCCTGAGCATCCACTGAGTAGATGCCTGAAAGTCAAAACACTCACACTAACTATTTAAGTGTGATACATCAGGGTCACTGCTGATCCCTTAATGATTGTTACATCCTCTTAGAGAACTCTACGCTTAAAACAAGAGGCATCAGGTGATAGCAGAAAGAGTTCTGAACTTGAAGTCAGGGAACCTGATTTCAGTCCAAACCCTACTGTCTATTATTAGCATGACCTTAGGCAAACCACTTCACATGTGGGCCTGTTTCTCCACCGACATAATGAGAGGATCAGACAATGATCAATAAGGACTCTTCCAATTCTGTGTAAAAGCAAGTGGAAAATTTGTCTACGTGAACTAGCAACTTCATCCCAAAGCCACCTTTGATTTCTCCAAGGATTGTAATAGCTCATCCCCTCCAATCTAAGTTGCTTGAGCACAGTAATGCAAAGTCCTTCAGGAGAGGACACAACAGTAGAGGGAGTCCAGTGTGCCCCACCCAGATGTCAAAATCCATCGCCATTACATAGCATTATAAATTAATCAAGAAATTAATAATGTGGATATAAATTTATCAATATGACTATTTAAAGGATGCATATCTTTTACATACAGGTTAAAGTCCAAATGGTCTGAAGAATTAAAATAGACTTATGAGGAATTCATTAAAGTTGCCCTTCCATTTCTAATTGAATTTAAGGCTTTTCTCCAATTATTTTTTGAGTATTACTTTTATGCAGCACAGATACTATTCAAAATGCCATTTGTTCAAGGAAATATATCATAGAAGTGGTTCTCAAGCTGTAATGTGCACACAAGTCACCAAGAGACCTCGGAAAATGCAGATGCTGGATTAATAGGTCTGGAGTTGAGCCTGAGGTTCTGCATTTCTAACTAGTTCCCAAGGGGCACTGATGTTGCTGGCCTATGCATTACACTCGCAGTTGCAAGGATAGGCTCCAAGTCACTGCAGAGCAGTGTTTCTCAACCTGGGATTCACATTGTTATCACTTAGGGAAAGGTAAGAAAATACTGAAGGCTGAATCTCATCTGCAGAGATACCGATCTAATTATTTTGGGGTGCGGTCTAGGCACAGAATTTTTAAAAGCTTTTCAGCTGACTCTAATGTGCTGCTAAGTTCGAGAGCCACTGCCATAGAGATAACAAGAGTCAAATTAGAAAAGTAGGGACTAAGAGCTCAAAGGAAGAATGAAATTAATACAATTTCTTAAGAGTGAACATTCCTGAGCAATCATGATTTCAGGTTTGAGCCTAAAGTTTTCTCCAAGGGTCCTATCTGCTAATGGGCAGGTAATCCAATTTACAAATAAGTAGATATCAGTAGATGAGCCTCAACTCGTAATCAAGTCCCTTCCCTTTTCTTTTGCCTTAAACTCCAGCCGCACAGATGCATAAATAGCTTATATAGCCATTTTTCCCTTCCTTCAGTGTACTGGACAGCAGGAGGAGAAAAGGAGATCAGAGGACCACAGAGTGGCAGCACCCTCACGCTCATTTCCTCCAGTCCTTCCTCCTGGCTTGCTGTGACATCATTTGTCCTACCTGTTGATGTTGCAGCTTCACTGCCATCTTCGTTTATCTCAAAGAAAACTTGTTGCATGACTTGGGAAACATACACCTCAGAGGAATCTGTAGGAAAATATGAAAGTGCATTGAAGGGTTAAAACTCACGGCTATTACTTATTGGATCCCAGGAGAATTATATTTTCAAATGAACAAAGAAAAGGAAAAAAATCCAAACTCTTTCCAAGTTAGTTAATTTGCTAGAGATAAATGTGGTTTAGGTTTAGCTCTTGCAGAGATGAGGTAGAGAAGATATGGAGACACCAAGTTTAGCTCAGATATAAAAGATAAAGATGGAAGGCGATAAGCCTCAAATCAGGTACCCCACTAAGTGAAATATTTGAATGGACAAAGGGTTTTGCCTCCCTTAGTCATGATCTACAGGCAAGATGAAAAAGGCTTTACAGATTTGAATTAATCCCACCCTATGTCTTCGACCTCAAAGCCAACTTGCCTTTTAACTTCTGTATTGGGTTTTGATCTGAGTTTAGAACAAAATTTACTTTCCTTCAAGACTGATGAGGCGATCAAAGTCTAAAGAGCTTTTGTGTCATCTGTTACAAAATCGCTTCAGAGCTATGCTTTAAAACCTGTCAAATTTCTCAGTGTAAGATAGTGTCTTAATAACGTTTTGTTCTGCCGTGGAAACAAGCTGAGAGAGAAGGCCCCTCTCCTCCCCTTGGTGGAACTGATGTATGTGTGAAGCATTTCTGGCATAGTGACCTGTGAAGAGTCTCCTTGAGAAGGGGGAGTGAAACCATGAGTTCAGAAGCCACCTGCCACCCCTCTGCGTCCAGAACAGATAGATCTGACAATGTTCCTCAAAGAGACAATGGAAAGGTGGTCGTGAGTTCAGTGGTGGCGAAAGGGTGAGGAAAGGAAGGCGAGCCTTGAAACTTGAAGAGAAAGGAGGTTTGTCCCTCGTGAGAGAGAAAGCTGATGGGACGCAGGTAGACTCCACCAAGACGACCGAATTTAGAAGGATTCATGAAGAAATAATTTAGTCAAGGAGAACCAGCTCTGACAGCTTACAGAAAAGTGAATCCCCTCAGGCAAGATAGAGAGAAGTCATCAAAGGGTTATTTGCATAAAAAATGGCTTCCTAAAAATAACTCCAAACTGCTTGTAATGACTCTGTCTGGGCCCCTGATTACCTCTCATCCTCATCTCCTACCCTCCTCTCTGCGTCCAGTAGCTCCAGCTACAAGGTCAAGCATCAAGACTTTAGCCCCACCTCTCCCTCTGTTTAAAATCCCTTTTCCCAGAACTTTCCCTGATTGGCTCCCTTGTTACTTAGGTCTCAGCAAAAATGACACTTCCTCAAAGCAATTGTCCCTTCTCACCATGTCTAATTCTGCTCTTATCTGATCTAAATCTCTTTATCCCATGACTCTATTTTAGTTAATCCATAGCATCTATCACCTCACCATTTAATTAATTAATTACTTGTTAATTGTCCATCTGCCCTAACAGATGTGAACTTCATTAGAAGAGGGAATTTGTAGATTTTATTCAGCTCTAGAAAACTGCCTGGCACATAGTTGGCTTTCAGTAAATACTTACCAGATAAATGAATCAATGGATAAGGCTATGTCTAGTGATAGAAACACGTAAGATGGAGAAAAGGGGGCATCTGCATCATTAGTGTGGGTTAACTACGTTTTAACTACTTTGATTCTTTGGTTCCGTCTTGTTGCCTGAAATAGAACAACCACAGCCAAGGCTGGCACTATTTCTGGTCTTCAGGAGAATAGTGAATTAATTCCCTGCCATCCCTACTTACCATTTGTAAGTAGACAATAAACATTTGCTAAAGGCTACTGTGAACCAGTCCAATGCTAGTGCTGTGTGATAGTTACACAAAAGAGACACTATCTTATACTCATGTCATTCACAAGTTTTGAATGAAATGTTTTCAATAGAGTTATTTTGGAAACTTTGAGACGAATATTTTAACATAGTTAAAACAACTCAAATAGGCAACTCAGAGCAAAAAATGTTGGACATTTATTCTTACGTAAATCTTCTTGTAAAAGGAGATGTTATAGAAGTCACAAATTGCTGGGAATCTGCAGAGCGAGTGGCTGTTTGAAAGTCTGAGATATAGCAAGTGAGCTTCCGAAGGCCAGAAAGAAATTTAAGAGGAAGAGGTGTTTAAAAAATGGTTTGGTTTATTTCAAGTTGGTGAGGTGGCTGCATTCCAGGACACACTTAGATAGCATCCTGTTGCAGTATTTAATTCTGACTGTCTCATTCCTGATGCTGATGAAATTGTCAGAGAAGTCAGATCTATCCGGCAGTGTGAGAACAAACAGCTAAATCATGCGTGAAGGTGATAATGAACAGATATGTCACCTGTGTACCCCACCCACCTCCTCCGCCAGGAAAACTCATTCATTCTATTCATTTACTCACATAATTGATGAGTGCATAAATTAATGAATACTTCTCCAAAGCCCAGATTTTGTATAGGAATACACAATAATGCTGGGTTATGATATCCAACCCCATCAGACAGACAAGCCTGTATCATTAGGACTGTTGTTTTTTTATATATATATAAAACAGAAGACTGAATTTAAAAAATGGCAGATAACTTAGGACAAATTGGCCCTCTTCATCCATTTTTTTCTCTTTAGTTATTTTTGAACTAGTGGGTACTGCCAGGATGAGAAAAATTAAAGACAGTCTTGGGCTTTGTTGTGTAAGTAAGTGTCTTAACCGTACACAATTTCCCGGGTGCCAGTTAGCATAAAAGCTCCATCTCCTCAGATGTGTTGTCAGTCTCAAGCTAAATCTACAAACTGCAGCATTACAATTTCTAGATTGTGTTCATCATCCAGCAGCTTGTGGATGCCTATTTCATGGCCTCTAATATTACCGAATTAACATTTGCTAATTGGTTTATAAAAGTTTTATTAGCTCTGCTTAGATGAGAGCCTCAAAGTTGTAATTCCCATTATTCAGATAAGGAAATCCAAACAGGGCTGGAATAAAAGCCCATGTAATACTTTTCCTACACAGTCTCACTGTAAGCATGGTTAGAAGGCTTATCTAACATTCTATAATGCTGTCTGACTTTCATTAAGCAAAACTACTTAAGTGCAAAATAGAGTGCTTGTTTACAGACAGCTTGACATGACTATGACATTTATTCTCTGTGTATGTATTTTCTGGGGCCAAATGCTCTCTCAGTTTTAAGATCAGTCAGTTAACATCATTACTAAGAAAACATATTTACATGATAATATAAGAATAATTTTCCATATTACCTGTTATTCCAGAAAGGTCACAGCCACCACTAAATATCTCAGTTATATTCAATGAATACAAAGCTTCTTTGAAGTCTAATTTTTGTTCTACTTTAAATCTGTTTTAAAAAATGAAGAGGAAAATTTTTGAAACACTGTACACATTTTCTACCAAAATGATTTTTATAAAATGGATGACTTGGAAGAGATTTTATTGTGAAATATTTTGTTTTCATTATCCCAGTTACGTTTCCTCACTTTTCACACCATTTTTCCCCAGCTCCACTGAGCAGTTCTGAGTTGCTAATAACTTGTTTCCCAGATAAATGGTTGGTTGGGAAGGGAGAAGCAAATACTCTATTTTTTGAAGTAACAATTACCCAACAAAACAGGGTGAATTCTAGTTAAGTTTTCAATTATTTGCTTCTTCGCTAGAAATGTAAAGCTTCCCTCCAGCAACTATACACACTCAGATTTTTCACATCATCAAAGATGGTTCCTGGCAGGCATCCAAGAGACTATGAGCCGAAAACAGAAGCCAACGGTCCTTAAAGAAGATTGTTGGCTACTGAGGTACAGAGAGGGGGCATTAGTAACCTATGAGCCTTCCCATCTATTGTCACAGTTGATGTGACTTCCTTCAGTTTACGGACACACCTAACATCTTCCCAAAAAGCCCTGTATTTTACAGGTAAAAGATTGAAAGAGAACTAAATTTCTTTCCAATAAAGTAAAAATTATAGGAAAAAAAAAAAAAAGCTGGCCAATACTTCTAATGCAGGGCCCTAAGTTAGGACTCCAGATTCTATGCAAGTCTCCAAGCCTCGATTTGCCTGAAGAGGGAGCTTCACCAATGAATCTCAAAGATTCTCTCAGGCACTGATCTTCTATGATTCCAAGTCAACAGCAATCAGTGACCCTCACTTTCCCATTTCAATAAAAAGGCGGGGGGGGGGCGGGGGGGTTGAAAAAAAAAAGAAGCTAGTACTTACTGGCTTTAAAGATGCTAAAAGCATCCATTTACATTTGACAACCAGGTTGGAGACTTTGTTTATGAAAGAAAAGAGTCTAAAGTCCTCCAACAGGGGGCTACGTATATTTCCTACCTCAGGGAAATCCCAGGACAGCTCCTGCCCAAGGAGCTCTGTCTGTGCCCTAGCTGGGCCTTTGCCCCCGTGCTCTCTGGTTTGGATGCAGACACGATTGCCCAAGCACAGGATCCTTGCTTAGCTAACAGGTAGGCCCACATCTGGGGCTAGAAATTAGCTTGTGCAATCAGTCTAATTAGATCATTGTTTTAATTGCCAAATACTGAACAAGCTTCTTAATTATAGTTCTTCAAAACAAGGAACATGCTGTGGCAAAAATTTACTGGCCCTATATTATTTCTTGGTAAAATATTATGCCCTTTTGGAAGATGTTTATTCATTCAGAACCCTAGCTGACTGGAGATGGGCACAACTCACTACATGCACATTAAAACCTACTGATAATGAAAATAACTTGTTTTATGTCAATCATTTTCAACTTCTTCCTTTTAACTTCCTGCTAAGAAAGATAATATGCAGCATGATGGTTTTGAGGCTTTGGGGTTGTTCTTTTTTTCTATTTTCATTACCACACTTTTTTATATACTGAATGGAGTATGGGCTTCTAAAAGGTTGAGGATAAATGTTCTATTCCACCCATAATTTAGCAATTTTTAATATAATAGTCCAATGATTTTGGGATAATGACAAGAATACTGCAAGACTTATTACAACCTCTAATAAGGTCTAATTATACCGAGAGTCATTTAAGTAACAGTCTTGCTCATAACATAGTCCAATGAAACCTACAGTGATAGAAACCCATTCAACCATTTAATAAAAGTATAATCTACGGCCGATTTCTAATTAGCCATAATTATTGGAGCCATGAATAGTCAGGTGTGAAGTAGCACTTCTGTGTGTTAGCAGTTAATATAGATCATAGTTTTTAATCTTCACAAAAACCCTAGGAAGTGAGCATTACTATTCCCATTAACATATAAGAAAGTGGAGGTTTTGAGAAGGTTGATTTTCAGACTCAAGGACAAGATAGGAGACAGGACTAGGATTCAAATGCAGGTCCCTTCCAAGTCAGAGCTAATGTGCTAACTTCCACTGCCTTCTAATCTAAATATAATCCAAAATCATAATCTCGATCAATACAATATGTGTAGTGTTAATTGTGTATCTCTTCCAAATTTTGTGAATCTTAATATTTATTCTAGATGTGGTTCATTTCCTCTTTTCCTTGACTCTCCTCTAAAATTGTCAAAAAAACTACAGCTAAAGGTAAAAGAATGAGTAGCAAAAGGACTGGATAGACAACTACCAACAAAACAATCATGAAATGAATGTTTTAGCCTATGTAAACATTATCTGCCTCCTTAAAAGGCAGCAATTTACTGCCCTAGGCTACCATTGTGCTTAAAGGGGTCTCACACAGGTTAAAGCTGCAGAAAACGAAGGAACACAATTCAGAGTTTCTGTTTGAAGAAGGAGTCACTCCTGGTCTGCAGGCCCTACTGTGGATTGGTGTTGTCCCTTTCTTCTCCTTTATACCCAGGACTCTTGTTTAATGACAAAATGTCTTCGACTGATTTCCCTCAAGGTCCCTGTCCTTATTGTTTGGAATCCCACTTTTGATACAGTGGGCTTGAGTCATCTTTGGAAGGTTCAGGCTTAGAAACAACCAAGTCTTAGGGCTGCCCACAAGGATAAAAATATAACACAATCCTTGACAGTGGTGGACTTGGACTATTACGTGAGTACATAGTAGTTTCTGGTCACTTTGTGTGTGTGTGTGTGTGTGTGTGTGTGTGTGTGTGTGTGTGTGTGAAATATTCCATTGGTCTCAAGGGCTGAATTAAAAATGCTTTCTGTCACATAGGAAACATATCTGGACAATGCTTGATGTAAACTTGGATTCCAATTTGTATCAGTGTTTGATAGGCTAAAGTGAAAGAACATTTAGAATCATCATTGCAGCTGGTCATGACTTATCTATTCTCACACCCAGCCTCATTTTCCCTGAGGTCACTTTCTCTCAACCACACGCAGTTCACATTCACGCACTTAGATACCCA